>NC_071511.1:108740659-109047266 GCF_027887155.1 Malaclemys terrapin pileata
GGCTGAACATTGCACATTTGCAGGAAAAATCATAGGAAAATGTCACCCCTGGAAACAATATGTTGCAATCGTGTTAGTTATTTCACTGCTTCTAATACATTCTTTGGTGGCAGAGTTATATTCCCTATATTACCTTGTTCAAAATGTTCATGGGGCAGCTGTTTTTTTCCTTTTCTTACATTTTCATGATTTATATAAATACTTTTGCAGCTGCATTGTATTTTATTTTTATCCTTTGCATTTTATTGGCACAAAACTACTCATGCATTTACGGTGCTCCCATGCGTATTTACCTATTTATTCCAGGATTATTTATTGGAAGCTATCTCATGCTCAGTTACTTTTCCACTTTCTTTTGCTTTAAACATTAAATAGATGCAGTATATTTTCAAATAATTTAAACACAATACTTGATGGTGAATTTTCCCCTTCTGCTGTGTCAGTGATTTTTTTTCTCCTTGTATGCTTCTATCTGTACTATCAGATCGTACACAAATCAGAGAGGCACAAAATTTCAAGTGAGGTGAAGTAATTTCAGATATCTGCATTATCAAATAAACAATGTTTTCATTCCCTCTAGAAACTTAACTTAACTTAACTTCAGAGTACTCTCTAAATAGCTTCAGTTCTAACAAGTCCTTGTTGAGGACTAAGTTGTTTGCTCCTGGCTTTTCCTAAAGAGAAGATTGATTATATTTCACTTCTGATGGGCCTTATAGTCACAATTTCCATTGCAGGAAAGGAGCTAAGTATGAAGTGCAGGATTGGAGACGTATTAGGTTCATAGGGTTGTTTTGGGAACTGTGTCTTTTTAAAAAGGGGTGGGGAGGAAACCTCTACAAGTTTCTACTTATCTCACAATCCCAGCATTTCTCAATGGTCATTTCAGAGTGATGACACTTTTGTTCAGGCAAATATTTTTGACATTTGAATTTTTTTGTTCCCCCAAAGCAAAAAACAAACAAAGGTATGGGGGGAAATGTTGCGGGAATGCATGTGAGGCGCACACATGCACACAAGACCTTAGAGGATACTGAGGCTGAGAGACAAATTCACACAAGCTAGGAAATGCAAAAGGTAATGTTCAAGCGATATGATGCCCTGATTATTATTTTCATTGGTAAATATAAGGCAAAGCGATCTGAAGGCTCTCAATCTGCAACCTTGACGCAAGTCATTCTGACTCACTCAAGCCTCTTCTTCACTGGGCAATTTTAGAAAAAAAATGTCCACCATTCCATTGAATCAGTATTAGCACCCATGAGATGTTTTTCTAAAATTTCCCAGTGGAGGCACAGCCTTAGGAATAGTCCAGTGAAATCTCAATGGGAGTTGAAGAGATTAAGCACTAGACGGATTAGGCATGGAAAAGCATTCTGTATTAACAAAGTTCTTTTGCATTACAACAGGACTAAGTTTTCAAACAATCTTTTCAATAAGCACCATGCTGTATATTTTACAGAGCTGATTCAATTCTTTACTGTGAATACATTCTAATGAATTTAATCCTTTTCTCTTCAGGATGAGGGGACAAGCTGATTCTGATTTGTTATTTGTAAGTTTTCACCAAATAGTTAGTGAACACATTTCAGCCTCTGGGTTGTTCACAGAACCATTCACTTTGACTAGTCACAATTTGTGGTGTGTCTTGGATCCCCTAAATCACAGAGGATTGTTTCTGTCCCTTGGCCAGATTATTTGTGAATCTCAAAATTTCAATGAACTTTAGCACAAATGTGAACTAGTGGTTGCCTGAATACTCTTCAATAACAAATAATAATGACCCCCAACTGATAACAGTGCATCAACCTCAATACGTCTTCACAAAAGTAATCATGAATCACTTTTTGTTTTGTTCAATTTCCTCTAATATTTTGATTCTTTAATTCAATATACTGAATAAAATGACCAAGAACTCACTAAACACAGGCTTAGAAATGAGCGATTAAGGTTCCTTCTTACATACTATTGTGACAATAAGTAATTAAGGGAACCACTCTATTCCATCCACCTTCAAAATAGGCAAAACAATGGGAATCCCTAAGAAGTATATACATTTTCATTTTAAAGAAGCCCAATAGCTTGATTATCCCAAAGTCTTCACAAATATATAATTATTTGAATAGAATTGTTGCAGAAACCTCAGCTATACAGTCACTACCCTTCTTCCATATTAACTTATCTTCCTACAATTCAAGCCTCCAAACTCTGACCGTCTTTATATTGGGGGGCGGTTGGAATCTTTTCCAGCTTAGACTTTGCATGCCAAATTTCAGTTTAAAGTGTAGTTCTACACAGGAAAGGTGCTCTAAAAGTTGCATCGTAGAGTCCCATGTTTATCAGTGATGTCCACATGAAATGTGCTCAGTTTACAACTAAAACAATTCCCTCCTATAATTTCTAGACCTCAGACTCAACCTGGAATCTGGAAGTCCAGGTGGGTTCTTTCCTGCCAATACAAATTAATCCCAAGTAACACTTATGCAAAGCCATTGTCTTCAGGTATAGCTGACTGGAATGTAACAAACAATTCTGCTGCTGATGCACAAGGAGGTGGAGAGTGTAGTTCTTTTTGTTGGGTATGCAGGGCTAACAGGAATAAAAAGTGGTTAAAACCTTACTTTTGTCACTGAAGTCAGAAGATCTGACTCTAAATACAAAGAATACATATACAAAACAGGCCTCTGATGGGCACCCTTATTTTTCAGAGTAGAACCACACTTTCAAGGAGTGTTTATCTGCAGAGTTTTGGTTATGCAAAGAGGATTTTATAATGGAAATGTTCACACAACCTTAATTCTAACACTGCTAGATATACTCCAATAATAAAAGCAATTTTTGTTATATAATGTTATATCTCAACTTGTATAAGTAGCTGAAAAATAAACCCATGATCTTTCAACTAGTATAAGCACAGAATTACTATCAAATTCAACAGGAGTTCTAGCTAATGAGCAGCTGCAAGATTGGACACTTAACATATGAAAACTATTCAGAAAATGACAAGTGTTCTGCTTCATCCTGCCTCCAATGATCCAATCAACTCTCAAAAGTTTGTCAAGGAAAAAAGTTCACGCTTTAACTATTTTTTATAATAAAAATGTATTATGCAAATATAGTGCGTGTGAAAGTGCAAGACTGACAGCTTTGGAGATTCAAGTCTTTCTTCAATGTTTTAATCTGTATAACATGCACAGCAAGGGTACTTACCACCAGCAAGACAGGCTTCCCCACACTGTCCTGCCAATGTGCTTCAACCGTGACCTGAAGGAACCACTACTAATGGTAAAATGATGATTGCCTGCAAGGGTGGAATTTGTACCAACAACGGATTTGTGATCTGACAGACCACCATGGGCATAAAACTGCCATCAGATGTAACAGTTTATGGTCAATACTAACCAGGGCTGGATATGAACAACTGACCTAATAGTTAAAGGCTCTCCGGCTTCTATCTCCAACCTACTTTGTCATCTAGTCCTCCCAAGTATGATCTAAATGACAATTAGCTGAAAGCCATTATCCCTGCAGCACTGGTTAATTTAAGTAATTTAATTAGTTCACACATTCAAACCAACTTCCTTGATTATTCATAGGGATCTGCAACACTGCCTGTCCTGGAGAATTATTTCAAAATTCAACCTTAGGTTAACCAGGAGTAGACCTATTGCACAACCACCTATTTATTATTACAAGGAAAGTAGTTCGGAATGGATTACTTTCTAAGATCCAGATCATGCAAGGGGCAGAATGCTTTTTGTGAGGGAGCTGGCAGGCAACCTCCAATCCCATTCACTTAAACAATTAATTTCAGTTGGAGTTGAGGGGACTCAGAACCTTGATGATCAGACTGTGAGAGTACTGAACAGACTTTCAGATTCATTATTCCAAATCATCATTTGAAGTAAACAAAGAAATGCAAAGGATCTACATCCTTCTCGGTACAGGTTAAAAATAATTGCATGGCCATCATGGAAAAAAGGTGTGATAAATGAGACAATATTTGCAATAATCTGAGTAATGACTTAGAAAACTGACTGCAACACTTTACAAAATTACTAAAGATATTAGACCTAAAGCAATGATCTTGAATTTGAGAAAATCACTTACCCTTAACGTTCTTACAAATTTTCCTAAAAATCACCATTTATCTCCAGGCATGGCACAGACAACCTGGAAACAAGGATTTCGAAATTTAGGAAACAAAATTAAAGATTGACAATTTTCTTTTAACTTGTTTCTACTCACTTCCCAGCTATCACCACTGACGATGCAATATGTAATTTAATTTGTGTGATAATCTATTTTCTTCACAAGGAAAATTTAGAATTTGGTTTAATATAGACAAAGATCTTCCCACATTCCCTTATTAATGGGGGGGCGGGGGAGAGAGGTATTTTTAATGACCTCTAGATTTTGGAGGTTAAGAAGTATATCTGTTTGCTGGTGGGCTTGAATTCTGCTAGAGGTGCAAAGTCCTAGCCACTTCTGGGGTAATGAAAGAAGCCAGTCAAGGTATTGTATACCGTCTTCCATTAAGAAAAACTCCGAGGTTTAAGGCTATCTGTATTTAAATCCAAGGAGAGATAAGACATTTAAAATTTAGTAGCACTCAGTTATATACCTGACATAGAAAAATGGCTGCAATCCTTTTTATAAGGTTGGAAGATAGGCATTAAGTGACAAAATATTAGTCAGGCCATAGATCCACAAAACCTATAAGTTTTGAAGTAGCTTCATTAAATCTATTTTTTTCTGGTGGGGAGAGAAGCCAGTATTTGAGGCATAGGGCTTTTTTAGAGGATCATTGCCAGATACTTCATCTATCTGTCTATTTTCATATTTATTGTTTTACCAATCACTTTATTCATCCATCTGTTCATCTGTGTAAACCCATTTTTTTATTTTAATTTTTATTTATAGACTGACCTTAATAAACTCTCTTCAAGTACTGTGTGTTTATCACTGTCATGGATGAAAACGTTATTAATGACAGGAGGGTTTAACACTAAAGATGACTGCCCTTTAAATTCCTTTTCAGCTGACTGGGCCGCAGCAACTCAGCTGGGTGGAGGTGGCTCCGATCAATAAGGTCAGAGTTCAGTCACTGTTCCCATCACTTCTATCATTCCCATCATTGCCAGCTAACGATGCCTGCAGGTGGAGTGTTGTAGTTTTCTACATTTATGAATTGCCTTGCTCCATATCAAAGGTTCTTCAGCCCTTTAGGAAAATCTGTGGACAGCTATAGATATTTATTTTGAAACGTATACAAGAGAAGACACGGTGGTCAATAAAAGAAAAGAAATCAAATGTGTTATTGTAAATATTTTTCACTTCAGCCCTATCAATTTTGGACAAATATGTTAACTTAGTTTACAGCTGTTACACTGAAATTCTCATTAAACATAAACAAAAGATACTCAAGTGCTCGACAAACTGAAAACATTTTCATTCCATTTATGACAAAGGAAAGAGAACCAAAATAGCTTTTAGTACATGATCACTCATATTGTACTTTCAATCTGATCATTTAAAGTAAAAGAGCTCTTTCTTAACTGCCAGAAATCCAGAATCTTAATGTCCACAAGACTTGCTCATATACACAGTAGGCAACAACCAATTATTAGGCTTCTATGTCAATTTTGGAGTACAATGGATTTCCTCCCCCTCACCCCCGATGGGTAATTCATAATTCAAGTCTGGTAGTGACATTTATTACCTTTATTCCTGGTAACGATACTCCTGTTTAATCACCAACAAAAATATATGTGATTGTTATGCTGAAAAAAATATCAGGGGAGGTAATGTGGGGAGAGTCATTTATATTAACCTAAAAATCATACATTTATAGATTAAATCTGTTTCAAATTTATGATACATAATAGTCACAAGGTGGCTATAAATGCTTTATGAGTTCACTCAGTTGACATAAGGTCTAACCTTTCTTGAAAAATACATTTTTATTCTGCTGACTTAAACCAGCTTTGACAAATACTTAGTGAGATAATTCAACCCTCACTTTTTATCTCTGCCTGGCCTAGATGCCTTTTGTGACAGAGTTTTGTCATTAAAGATGTAGCTGTGAGTATGGCAACATTCCATTCATGACTTTATTTAATCTCCTGGATTATTAGAAACCTTGGATTTTATCTTGCCATTTGTGGCGTAAATCAAGTCATAAACATAGGTAATCCAATGTTGTTGAAAATCTGTAATCCTGACAATGAAATAAGCAACAAAAGTGCAAATAATATTTTGTGACATGTAATTTTAACTTCATTCAGTCTTTTCGTTTTTGAGACATTGTTACCTGCAGGGTAGGACAATAAAATAAGGATGTACAAGAATGTGTCAAATGTAGGGCTTCCCTAAATTACACTCTGAGGCACAGATTAATACATTTAATACATTCCAGTCATGAGTGAAGTACTTACAGCAGAACAACTGCGCCTTCAGTGATATCACTCATTGGAATGAACTACAGCTAACAGTGACAAGCTGGAAAAATGCCCTCACTTTTCAAACTGTACAAATGGCATTTGGACACAGTAACTCAAAACTGGACACTTCATTTCAAGTTTAAAGCTAGTGGTCCAGTCAAAAGCTATTACTCCATCTTCTTTATTTGTAGTCCATGCTTTTGTGCTCTTTAAGAATCAAATAAATACTGGTGTAATGGTTAGCAACTGCCAGTTCAACGAAAAATACTGCTAAATTCACCAATAAGTCTTTTTTCTACACACACAAATTTATGGTATAAGAACTGAACCCATTCTTGTTACGATGTCTGGATAGTTTTTTAATGTAGAGGAGACTCACTTTAGTGATAAGAGTTTAAACCTGAACTACTTTTTCCTCGTTTCTGCATCATACATCTACTTTTTGGAAGAGTGTGAAGTAAATGATCAATACATGTAAGTACATGAAGGTGCACTGAGCTGGCCCATTCTCAGCTTCACACTTCAGACAGGAGCATCTATGCTACAGCTGGTCAACCTCTTGTAGAAACTATTTATTTTCTTCTTGACCTGCTGCTTACAAACAGGGAAGAATTGGTAGGGGAAGTAGAAGTGTGTGGCACCTTAGGCAGCAGTGATCATGAGATGGTTGAGTTCAGGATCCTCACAAAAGGAAGAAAGGAGAGTAGCAAAATATGGATCCTGGACTTCAGAAAAGCAGACTTTGACTCCCCTAGGGAACTGATGAGCAGGATCCCCTGGGAAGCTAATATGAGGGGGCAAGGAGTCCAGGAGAGCTGGCTGTATTTTAAAGAAGCCTTATTGAGGGCTCAGGAACAAACCATCCTGAAGTGCAGAAAGAATAGCAAATATGGCAGGCGATCAGCTTGGCTTAACAATGAAATCTTCAGTGAGCTTAAACACAAAAAGGAAGCTTACAAGAAGTGGAAACTTGGACAGATGACTAGGGAGGAGTATAACAATATTGCTTGAGCATGCAGGGGTGTAATCAGGAAGGCCAAGGCACAATTGGAGTTGCAGCTAGCAAGGGATGTGAAGGGTAACAAGATGGGTTTCTACAGGTATGTTAGCAACAAGAGGTCAGAGAAAGTGTGGGACCCTTACTGAATGGGGGAGGCAACATAGTGACAGATGATGTGGAAAAAGCTGAAGTACTCATTGCTTTTTTTGCCTCAGTCTTCACAGACAAGGTCAGCTCCCAGACTGCTGCACTGGGCAACACAGTATGGGGAGGAGGTGAGCAGCCGTCAGTGGTGAAAGAACAGGTTAAGAACTATTAAGAAAAGCTAGCTGTGCACAAATCCATGAGTCCAGATCTAATGCATTCAAGGGTGCTGAGGGAGTTGGCTGATGTGATTACAGAGCCATTGGCCATTATCTTTGAAAATTTGTGGTGATCGGGGGAGGTCCCTGACGACTGGAAAAAGGCAAATAAAGTGCCCATCTTTAAAAAAGGGAAGAAGGAGAACCCAGGGAACTACAGACCGGTCAGCCTCACCTCAGTCCCTGGCAAAATCATGGAGCAGGTCCTCAAGGAATCCATTTTGAAGCACTTGGAGGAGAGGAAGGTGATCAGGAACAGTCAACATGGATTCACCAAGGACAAGTCATGCCTGACCAACCTGATTACCTTCTATGATGAGATAACTGGCTCTGTGGATATGGGGAAAGCAGTGGATGTGATATATCTTGACTTTAGCAAAGCTTTTGATACGGTCTCCCACAGTATTCTTGCCAGCAAGTTAAAAAAGTATGGATGGGATGAATGGACTATAAGGTGGATAGAAAGCTGGCTAGATTGTCAGGCTCAACGGGTAGTGACCAACAGCTCAATGTTTAGTTGGCAGCCGGTATCAAGCAGAGTGCCCTAGGGGTCGGTTCTGGGGCTGGTTTTGTTCAACATCTTTATCAATGATCTGGATGATGGGATTAATTGTACCCTCAGCAAGTTCGCAGATAACACTAAACTGTGGGAAGAGGTAGATATGTTGGAGGGTAGGGATAGGGTCCAGAGTGACCTAGACAAATTGGAGGATTGGGCCAAAAGAAATCTGATGAGGTTTAACAAGGACAATAGCAGAGTCCTCCACTTAGGAAGGAAGAATCCCATGGACCGCTACAGGCTCGGAACCGATTAGCTAAGCAACACTTCTGCAGCAAAGGACCTGGGGATTAGTGTGGACGAGAAGCTGGATATGAGTCAGCAGTGTGCCCTTGTTGCCAAGAAGGCCAACAGCATATTGGGCTGTATTAATAGGAGCATTGCCAGCAGATTGAGGGAAGTGATTTTTCCCCTCTCACCAGCACTGGTAAGGCCACACCTGGAATAGTGCATCCAGTTTTGGTCCCCCCACTACAGAAAGGATGTGGACAAATTGAAGAAAGTCCAGTGGAGGGCAACAAAAATGATTAGGGGTCTGGGGCACATGATTTATGAGGAGAGGCTGAGGGAACTTGGATTATTTAGTCTGCAGAAGAGAAGAGTGAGGGGGGATTTGATAGCAGCCTTCAACTACCTGAAGGGGGGATCCAAAGAGGATGGAGCTAGGCTGTTCTCAGTGGTGGCAGATGACAGAACAAGAAGTAATGGTCTCAAGTTGCAGTGTGGGAGGTCTAGGTTGGATATTAGGAAATACTATTTCACTAGGAGGGTGGTGAAGCACTGGAATTGGTTACTTAGGGAGATGGTAGAATCTCCATCCTTAGAGGTTTTTAAGGCCCAGCTTGACAAAGCCTTGGCTGAGATGATTTAGTTGGTGCTGGTCCTGCTTTGAGCAGAGGACTAGACTAGATGACCTCCTGAGGTCTCTTCCAACCCTAATATTCTATGATTCTGTATTTGCACTAAGCTAAAATGACTCAATATTGAACACAAGATTTGATCCCCCCTCTTCTTTTTCAAGCTTAAGAACTTAATTCATGACAAGGGAATGGGGATTGAACCTACCTAAACTGCATAGACACTTCCTTCTAACCCTTTCCCTACCCAGTCTGGATGAACTGATCTTTCTTGGAAGAATTCCTTGAACTTCCCCTCCCAGCCTATCACCTGCTATATAAAGACTTGGTCTCACACTCTGGGTTCTAGGTGGTCAGACCCAGTGGCTCCAGCAGTGGTTGAAGCTAGATGTAGGGTCAGGACCAGGCCAGGGCAGCACTGGACCCAGGCTCTGGGGACAGACCATTTGTCAGAAGTGGGGTCAGAATCCTTGGACATGCCAAATCAGGATTATAGTCAAAGTCAGGAAGCAGCCTAAAGATCAAAGCCAGGTTGGAGTCAGTACTGAGGGTCACAAGGCAGGTGCAGGGCTGGAGTGGGGAAGAGCAGAGACGAGGCTAAAGCCTGGAACACGGCTCAGGCAAGGGTGGGGGCAGGAACAAGAAACAGATCAAGAGCAGGCTGGTAGCCTAGGGAGTCTGTAACAGTGCAAGGCAGCAGGAGGGTTTGTGGTCAAGTAGTGCTATTGCACAGACTGACAGGTCTGGCAGAGAGTCAGTCAAACACCCGTGCTGGGGGAGAAGGGTGGGGGAAGGTCATCTGATCCGGGCCCTGCCCAGGGATAGGCTGCTGCAGCAGGCCTGAGTCAGTGAAGGCTCTGTTGGAGGGGTGAGTCTTGGCACCTATTGAATTGCCAGGGATGTCCCCCCCCCCCCGCCCGCCTAAGGGGAGAAACCACTGGACCCAGGTATCAAAAGAGTTCGGAGGGGCAACAAATGACAAAACAGGGATGAGAGTGAAGTCACAGGGTCAAATTCAGGGAACCAGAGCGGGATACTGTGCAGTGAACAATGGACAGCACCCAGCTCCTCCAAGGCGTACAGGGAGCCAGTGGACATGACCCAGCGGAACTCCACCCGGAGATGTGACCTAAGGGAGATTGGAAAAAGGCTCCACAGTTGCAGAGCACCTCCCAGTCCAGCTTCCGCCTCCTGGTATGGTGGATGGCCACCTTGGCCAGCACCAGGAGGATGTTGAGGAGGAGATCTTGCAACTTGGGGGGTCACTGATGGGGTGTGCATACAGCAGGAAGTGCGGAGAAAAGTGTAGCCAGAACCTGAAGAGAAGGTTTTGGAGAAGCCAGAAACAGGACCGCAACTTGGCACACTCAAGGTAGATGTGCGCCAAGGTCTCCCTCACATCACAGAAGGGGCAGGTGACAGGGAGGGGGCTGAACTACACTGGGTACATGCCCATGCTCATGACTCCGTAAAGGAATCACCAACTAATATCCAGGGCCGGCTCCAGGGTTTTGGCCGCCCCAAGCAGCCAAAAGAAAAAAAAAAAAAGCCACGATCGTGATCTGCGGTGGCAATTCGGCGGGAGGTCCTTTGCTCCCAGCGGGAGTGAGGGACCGTCTGCCGAATTGCTGCCAAATACCTGGACGTGCCGCCCCTCTCCGGAGCGGCCGCCCCAAGCACCTGCTTGCCAGGCTGGTGCCTGGAGCCGGCCCTGCTAATATCCCCGGTGGCCCAGGGGACCAGGGTAGAAACAGACCCACCCACAGGGCACCTCACCCTCCACTAGTGGTGGTTGGTCCTGCCACATGCTGTTGTGGCGGGACATGAGGTTGAGGAAATGAATGGTATGGAGCATGAATGTGTGCAGTTGTTTCCTAGCCATTGTTCAGAGATGGACTGGCAGCAAATCCGGCAGCTCAGGTGTTACAGAGGGGATGGCCAGGGTGACACAGGAGGCAGGAGCCCAAATGTGAGGTCCGGAGAGCCAGAGGTGAGGGGCAGGCGGGCACTTTCCCGCAGGACTTGCTCAAGGAAAGCCCAAGAGGCGGGCAGTAAGGCTACCTTCACCTCCTGGAGTATATGCTGGGCGATACGAGGTGTGGAGAGCCCCATGCAGTGGCCAAGCACCAGAAGGTCTACCCAGTCCCTCTAGTCATAGTCCAGGAAGTCTCTGATCCTGGTGCTACTTGCCAGCACATCAAAGGGTACTCCGCCACCTGCACACCAAGATGTCTCCAAGAGGAGGTTTTCCCCCTCGGCAGCCACCACAGACCTGGTCACCGAGACCAGCTTCCCGGGCCTGAAGAGGTCCTGGTAGAAGTCCGGCAGCTCAGAGTGGTCTTGTGGAAAACCCTTCAGAGATGAAAGAGCTGCCAGTTGTATTGGAGCCCTTGGAGGGAACAGAGGAAGGCGTGCACCAGTGCACTCCATGCTGGACTACTTGCACTATAAAGGAGTCTCTGCAGGGCCTGGAGGTGGAAGACATGGACCTGATCGTGGAGGCAGAGCAGGCCCTGTTCACCTGCCTCCTGAGGGAGACTCAGGACCTCCGCAGAGACCCAGTGCAGTCCCATCCAAAAGAATGCAAGAATTTTCTTCTGGAGGTAGGACAGGGCACCCAGGGGTGGGCTCAGGGTGTTGAGCAGTGCCAGAGTATGGACAGGACCAACTGATTAAAGACCAGTACCCTTCCCTATAGGGAAAGGCACTGGAACTGTCCCGACCACCTCCCCAGCCGCTCAGACATACTGCCCTCCAAATCATGACAGTTCTCGGGCAGGGAAGGACAGATGGTGGAAAGGTAGACCTTCTCTTCAATCCACCTCCCTTCTGATAGCTTTATTAAATGTTACAGGAGAAGAGAAATCTAATACTTGATATATGGAACAACAAATTCATTTTAAAAAAGAAAAGAAACAAATAACCTGTTTTGCCCCTTTTTGGGAAAGAGTCCACAGAGGTAGAACAAAAATGCACAAGAATCTCAGTACCGTAAATTCACTGGGTTGGTTTGTTTCATTTTGATGTTGATTTGGGGGAAGATAGGAAACACCATACTGTAAATCAATTTATATCTACAGTGGCAGAGCTCCAACTTTGTCTCCATGGGTCCCACGCTTCCAGGCGGTTTATGCTAGCCTCAGAGGCTCACTGCGACCCTCCACGTAGCCCTTCCCTCTCTAGGGCCAGGGTACAGTCTACTGAGCCCTTTTCATTATAAGCCAGCAAGGAGGTTGGTGAGAGAACTCTCTGTTGTCTCTACGGGCTATTCAAGAACAGTTTAGCCTCCTGTCCTGGCAGGGGCCTGTCTTCCCCTCCCAGGAGGTGTTTCTGTAGAGGCCCGCCCTCTACTCTGGGTTCCAGCCCAGGGACCCTAGTGGCAGCAGCTGTTGGCAGCCAACCTTTCACCTCCAGAGCTGCTACACTTCCCTGGGCCACTTCCCCACAGCTCTCCTGCTTCTCTCTCCTAACGCCTTCTTCACCCTTATCTTAGGGCTCCCTTCCAGTGGCTTGAGGGTATCTTCATTATCCAGCCTTTCAGGCACACTTCCTTTCCTCTAGCTCCCTTTTCCTTCCCCCCGGCCTGACCAGAATGAGCTCTTTTACAGTATCAGAGGGGTAGCTGTGTTAGTCTGGATCTGTAAAAAGCGACAGAGTCCTGTGGCACCTTATAGACTAATAGATGTATTGGAGCATAAGCTTTCCTGGGTGAATACCCACTTCGTCAGACGCATGTGGTGGAAATTTCCAGAGGCAGGTATAAATATGCAGGCCAGAGTCAGTCTGGAGATAACAAGGTCAGTTCAATCAGGGAGGATGAGGCCCTCTTCTAGCAATTGAGGTGTGAAAACTCTCACTGAAGGACTGTCCGGATATGTGGACTCTCTACTCAGACCGTACGCCACCAGCACTCCCAGCTATCTCCGTGACACCACAGATTTCCTGAGAAAACTACAGTGCATTCTAGCCACCATGGATGTGGAGGCTCTCTACACAAACATCCCACACACAGATGGAATACAAGCTGCCAGGAACAGTATCCCTGATGATGCCACAGCACAACTGGTTGCTGAGCTCTGTAACTTTATCCTCACACACAATTATTTCAAATTTGGTGAAAATATATACCTCCAGTGGCACCGCTATGGGCACCCGCATGGCCCCACAATATGCCAACATTTTTATGGCTGACCTGGAACAACGCTTCCTCAGCTCTCATCCACTCACGCCCCTTCTCTTCCTACACTACATTGATGACATCTTCATCATCTGGATCCATGGGAAGGAGACTCTGGAAGAATTCCACCACGATTTCAACAGTTTCCACCGCAACATCAACCTCAACCTGGACCAATCTACACAGGAAGGCCACTTCCTAGACACCACAGTACGAATAAGTGACGGTCACATTAACACCACCCTATACTGAAAACCCACCGACCGCTATGCCTACCTTCATGCCTCCAGCTTCCATCCTGGACACACCACACGATCCATCGTCTACAGCCAAGCACTGAGGTATAACTGCATTTGCTCCAACCCCTCAGACAGAGACCAACACCTACAAGATCTTCACCAAGCATTCTCAAAACTACAATACCCACATGAGGAAAATAGGAAACGAATCAACAGAGCCAGAGGTGTACCCAGAAGCCTCCTGCTGTAAGACAAGCCCAAGAAAGAAACCAACAGAACTCCACTGGCCATCACCTACAGTCCTCAGCTAAAACCTCTCCAAACGCATCATCAGTGATCTACAACCCGGAGGCAGGCCAGTCCTCGCCCTCAGACAACCCGCCAACCTTAAGCATATTCTCACCAACAACCACACACCGCACCATAGGAACTCTAACTCAGGAACCAATCCATGCAACAAGCCTTGATGCCAACTCTGCCCACATATTTACACCAGCGACACCATTACAGGACCTAACCAGATCAGCCACAACATCACCGGTTCATTCACCTGCACATCCACCAATGTAATATATGCATCATGTGCCAGCAATGCCCCTCTGCTATGTACATCGGCCAAACTGGACAATCCCTACGTAAAAGAATGAATGGACACAAGTCAGATATTAAGAATGGCAATATACAAAAACCTGTAGGAGAACACTTCAACCTCCCTGGACACACAATAGCAGATTTAAAGGTAGCCATCCTGCAGCAAAAAAACTTCAGAACTAGACTCCAAAGAGAAACTGCTGAACTTCAGTTCATTTGCAAATTTGACACCATCAGCTCAGGATTAAACAAAGACTGTGAATGGCTAGCCAACTACAAAAGCAGTTTCTCCTCCCTTGGTATTCACACTTCAACTGCTAGAAGAGGGCCTCATCCTCCCTGATTGAACTGACCTTGTTATCCACATGCACATAATTTCTAGTTAACATCATTATCATCATCTTGTTCATCATTATGATCTCCATCGAGAGTGAGTCGGTTACCAGAGTCTTCACTGCTCTGGCATGAACACAGTTTTGTGAAGGTAACATTGTTCTGAATACAGACACAGTTGATTGTGCAGCAACCCGTAAAGGCACAAATAAGGTCTTGTAGAAAATCAGATGCCATTGGGCCCTTGTAAAATACAGGAAGGAGTTCATAGTCCACATTCTTCCATCCATGTTGCTATGAAGATTGAATATCTGGATTACCTATGTACAAATTTTTGTTTGCCAACATGCTCTTTTGACATGTTCTTCAAAACTGTCCTCATATGGTCGGAATTTAGCCAATGACTTGTCTTTTCTGATGGCTAGATTGAGGCTCAAGCAGTTCAGGTCTCTGTGGGTCTCCATTTTACTTTCTTGCTCTGGCCAGTCAGCACAGCTACCAACCTCTTAGCTGCAGAAATTGCGACTTGTCTGTCACCTCTCCCAATTTGGCAAGATCTCTGAAGCGGTAAGCTCCCTTTGTTTTGACAACATTAAACACAGATTTTTTCCCAGTACCAAATAGAGATGACACAGAGTCACATTCTGTCAATGTGTGTACAGCAGGAAGTATGTTGCAGAAGTCAGGGGTGAGTGTATCGCCAGTTGCAAGCACAGGTATGAAATGATGCTTGTCAGATGTCCTGTTGTACTGGTGCCTGTTTAATCCACGTTATCTATGTGATCCACAGTAATGAATGGCAAGGACCAAAACAGATGTATTAGGTGACCTAATTACTATCGTCCCTTTGACACCAAGAGACCCAAATGCCATATTGGCATATACAGCATGAAGAAACATCCTGGCGTCCGCTTCCTTTTGAATACCGTACTTTGCTACTTCACCATTGGAAAAGCTTCCAACAAGAAGGAGAGTTTGTGTTGGACGTGCTCCTACACTCTCAGGTGCATTTTGAATCACATATTCACAGAGGAATTTTACAAGTGATGGCTTGTTGGATCCAATGTTTAGAAACATTTTCCATGGAAGCACAGGGCAATCACCTGGTATTTCTTGCATCCAACCTTAGATCCTGTCCGGTGCTGTCTTTCTGCAGTTTTCACAAAATTACTGTTGTCATAGCTGTCAAAGAATCCGGTTACAGAATTAGCATTGTCAAATCCTTAGGATCTGCCTCAAGTGCTCAGCAGCCAGTTCTTAGAATGGGTTGAATTTGTTTCCAACAATCATCTGTATGACAGCCACGGCATCTCTGATGTACACAATGGTTTCTTTGTTTCATGCTCTTAGCTCACAGATACTTTCAGTTTGAGCTTCCAGCTGATGCCCTAATTCAGCGTTATCATTCTTCTCATTGTTCCACATGCATGGAAGAGAGACATAGGGACACGTCCTATTGGGTGACTAAGAATCAGTTGCCACTGAAACATCAACTATGCATCTTGTTAAGGAGAGGGCTCTGCGGAAAACAATTTCTGGACTGATAGCTGCTGTGATTGTCACTCTCTTTCCAGACTTAAATTTGGTCTTTTTGGCCATTTCAACAAGTGTTTTGATGCTAGATTTCTGGGCTGAAGAAGCTACCTGCCCCATCAGTATCAAGTGCACCTCTCACAAATATCTCTTTGTATTCTTCAGCTACATCTGCTGTTTTCAGTGCAGACTCTTATATCCCTGATGTTACATGCAATCCAGTGAATATGTTGATAAGCACTTCAAGATGTGATGCAATACATTCACTCTTGATTCACAGTCAGATGGGTTTGTCATATTGTTGATGACATGGCTGGTCAGAGCTGTAACATACTCTTCATTCCTCTTCAGTGCAGAAGCAAGGACTTGTTTGTGGACTTTGTCTTCACTACTTCTTGTTAGGCCACTTCTTTCTCTCATAGCTTTTCATATTCACTCAGGACGTGTCTTGTGAGGGTCCATCTGAAAACAGGTGGCTTCTTTCTTGTCAGTCCTACAATCCCACTGCTGTCCTTTGAGTCTTTGATGACAGTTTTCCTCTGTTCCCATGTCACTCCAACTTCCATTGAAAGAACTAGGAATCTGACACAGCAATTTTCTCCAATTCCAAGGCACGGTGTACTACTTCTGGGAGATTTAACATGACAAAAATGTAGATTGGTATCCACCTGGCCTAGTTGGGCCTGTCCACAGTAAAGAAATATGGAAGCATGGCACACTGTGTGAGTGTGCAAAGTTTCCAATAATCACCCTCACGCTGCATGGACATTTAGAAGTAGTGTCTGCATAATCTGCAGAAAATGATCTCATGTATACTCCTGTGTCTGAAATTCCTCCAATGGTGGTAGAATGTGCTGAGTTGCAGAATCATCAAGATCTTTAATAACTCAATGTCTTCAGACTCAAACATCTTTTTAAGTGTCAGCCAACATTTGCTAGGCAAATGATGGAACTACATGAGTACTTCCTCCCTGCTCACACCATTTAACAAATAAAGTTTTAGAGTACTTGAGGCCTCAAATGCTAGTGTCATGCTAAGGAAAGCATGGATGAATTGCTTACAAGCAAACATTTGATCTTCAGTAGAAGCTGAATACACATCAGTATCAACAAGAAGGTCTAGCAATTTTGCATCTCCCCAAAATTTCTCAATACATGCAAGAAAACAGGACAGGGTTTGAAAGCCACCCAGGTAACCATGTTTCTTTGGGAGAGTCTGTGTCACTTGCTAAGCAACAGCACACAGCTGCTGATCCATGGTCTGAAATGAATGCTGCTGTCCTACAGATGCTGACATTTCCTTACTATATTATACTATGCATTGTACTATAGACTGTAGCCAGATCAGCTGGTTCGGCATCCACAATAGGTGCATATGCAACCGCTGTGTAGGTGCTCTTCTTTGTGGCAGCTTGTGTTGAAACCAGTCCAAAATGGAATATACTCACCTGAGTATAAACAATATCAATATCATTTGGTATTGGTAGGATATAATGAGGTAGTAGTCTTAAAAGATACCAGGAGAGATCTTGGACATCCTTCATTTATAGGTGACAAGAATTTTTTTTCTCAAGTATTTTTTCATGGCCAGTGGGTTCTGGACATGGTCTAAGTTTTTCAAATGCTGCACACTATATAAGAGACTCTGATTGCCTGGGGAGAGTAAATGACTTTTCTTTCCCACGCTTCAGTGATATTTCTTGTGATGCTGGACTATCTGCAGACTGTTCTTGAAATACCACTCTAGCCACTGAATGGAAGGTATTCTATCAATGGCCTCTACGCTGATGTCTATATTATCGTCTCCTTCACTGATGAGATTTCCACCAGCATGAAGTGGTATAATTCCATTTGGAATGGGCACATCTCCCTGGAATCTGCGCATAGGAGTTACTGAATTAAAAAACTAGTTTCTAGAAAATTTCAAAGGCTAGCACTGCATGCACAGAGAATTATTAATTAAAACCTTCTACCAGACTAGATCTACATTGTATGTACAAAAGCTTACAAATGGAGAATCATTACATTAGGAATTCATGCACATTTATATCTACAGACTGTGCAGTACAAACTCTGGGAGTACAATCTACTGCTACTGCTGCACAACCTTCCGTGTGAAACTGTTCTGGTCAGCAAATTTCAGTTGAAAATAAAGAAAACTATTATAACTTGTGAGATACTTTGACAATTAAGAATATGCAATGCAAAAACATTTCATTTTAGTATATGGCCAAACATTGATATTCATCATTTTTGCCACATGCTAATCAGCTTCATCATTTCTGAAAACAAATACTTGTTCATGCAAAACCAATATAAATCTTTTAATATATTGTTGTTTGGTAGCTTTGACCAATAAATGCCACATTAAGGTGTTGAAATTAACTTAAACAATAAAAACTGTAGTCATAGTCATGTCGCAGTGTTTCTGGAACGGTGTAAAAAATAACACTCATTTTGGGTACCGTTATTTCACCTCGCCTACAGACTTAGGGCACTACTTGCATTGGAGGTAACTCATGGATCTTGGAACCAGTACAACTGGAATCTACAGACAAGGAAAATGGTGGAGGTTAAGAAAAAGAAAAAGAAAGAAGATTCGCTGCATCTCACTTGTCCCTCTCCAGCCTACCCAAAACTCTGTGTCTCCATTACCGCCTCTCATGTCACCTTGTATGCTTAGAAGTTTTCTATTAGTATTTGTCACTCTCTATCTGTAAATCCACCTATTCCACTAAATGTTCTGCTTCATAGGCTGCTCAGCAATTTGTGACTGCCTTTACAATTGTTAACCTGGAGCCAAACCCTGTTCACCTTAACCACATGAATTGTCCATTAACTGAAATACAGAAATACCCCTGAGTAAGAAAGATGAGTAGGATTTGGCCCTTTATTTGTGTTGTATGGACTCATGACTTTAGCGTGCAAGCTCTCTGGCATATTTACAACAGTGTTGTAAATTACAGGATGCACCCAGAGCCTCCTCTGTAAGTGTTCACACATGGGACTCCTAGAATATTTTATGTTTTTCTAAAAGAGTATTAAATTAGGTTGGTCCTTTCTACACTAGCTAGTCAGACCATTGTTTGATGTTTAGATGGCACAGTATATAAACCTAATCCAAATTTGGGTTTCAATCATGGAGCCTAAACCTCAAGACTGTATTCACATAAGTTGTTCCATTGACTACTACTTAACATGAGTATGGGCTTGGAGGAACTAGTCTTTGTAAAAAGCCTAGTGTAGATAGGGTCCAACTGTCTGTCTTAGGGTTTGAACACAAATGGCTTCTGGAGCTTTGGGAGACTTGTTACTGATTAGATCAGCAAATATGCTTAATCTGTGTTCTACTCTTACCATCGATCTTTCTATTCAAATGCATACATAAATAAAACTAGGATAAAGTATCCCTCTACTCATTCTCTCTCCAAACAAGGAAATAGACCATAATGGAGTTAAAATCTTCCTAAATGTTTGGAAGCCAGGACATATTTTATATTATGCAGCCCATGTTATCTAGGTTTCCAGTATACAGATGTGAATATTCTGAGCCAAATTCAAACCGGATGTAACAAGATCCATTTCCAGTACCTCAAAACTTAAGATGTTAAATAACTTCTGAGTAGTGTAATTCAGAACAAGATGTTCAGAGGGAGCTTGTTCCTACATCCAGTTTACTATATGGTGATTGATTTCAGCCCATCAGACTCTTTCACAACAGGTAGAGGGCTAAAAAGAATGTGGTGTTCTAATGATTTTGAAGTATTTGTTGATCATAATAATGAAGGTCCTTCAGTGGCTTTCTTGTACTCTGAATTAATCAAAGAGATGGTTGTGAAGAAGCAGGTCAATATTCAACTATAAAAAGCTTAAATTGAGGAGAATGGTTTGGAATATGATGGACAATTAGCTTGAAATCCATCGCTGTGAATGAATTGCTTATGTAAGCAGCAACAGAAAGGGCAGAGGAACATAACAAAACTTGTTGACTAGATAAATGCTATTTGGCTCATGATCTTTTTTTTTCTTGCTTTGCTCATTTAGTTATCTGTCCCATCAAATACAGTGCATTACTGCACAGCAATTTCACATCACTTATATACTTACTCTCTAACAATTCACTCTGCCAATTTACAGCACAGTGAAGCTTCTGGCTGTTCATTGCTCCCCTGCTTATCCCAAATGACTCTGAGGGATATGACAAGGTTATTCAGAGAGGGGAGCCAGATCAGACACCTGGCCAATGTAAGGCCAGATGGGTGGATGCCCTGAGACTTTATAAAAAGGGTTGGTTCCAGGAGACAGTCTCTTTCTGTATTTTTCTTCCTCAAGGTGCCAAGTAAAAGAAAGATCTCATGGCTTATATCTGGAAGGAACCTTTCTTATGGCTTATATCTGGAAGGAACCTATGAGATGGCCAAGGATAGATTAGGAGATGGCCAAGGATAGATTAGGAGAGGCCAGGAACCTAATTAAGTGGGGCAATCAGGGAGGGAGGAGAGAATAAAGAGGATGAAGAATGGAAACAGATAAAGGAGCTGAAGAAAACAATGGGAGACCTAAAGGAAGCTACTGTAAAGTACAGCCGAGAAGAAGCAAAATGGCTGCAAGGGGAGCTGGAGCAAGGGATTCTAGGGACCTGAAGAGACAGGAGTCAGTAGCCGGATCCACTAAAGGAAGCTGACCAGCAAACTAGATACCAGAGGAGGAGCTGGAGGTTTGAAAGAACGGTCTTGAAATTATGAGGGATACACATGAGACTTCCTGACAAAAGGTGCGTATGCAGGAGTGTTCTAGTGATAGGGAGCCATATAAGGCACAGGTAGGCTAGAATGGTGGGCAACACAATAAACCCAGAGGAAAGGTCTCCTCCACCTCTTAAAGAAGCAGCAGAAAAAAAGATTACTTTACTCTTAAAGAGGCAGAGCTTCACCTTAATAAATTGACAGTTAGAAATGTTGCTCAAACCGCCCACCAAACGTTGCCAATATTTACAATCTCCATGTAGTCACAATGCAATTTTAAAGCAGTAGTAAATTACACTGGTGCAAGCCACAGATTGTAGTGTTTTTGCCTGTGCCCATCAGGGGTGTGCTCTAGGGCAACTATACCAGTGGCTGAAGTCCCCAGGGTAGATAAGGCTTTAGAAGCCTACCTTTCATGCATGTATACAGAACCTGATCCTGGAAGGTACTAAGTGCCCTTTAACTCTCAGTGACTTGAATAGTTGAAGAGCTTAATACTTGCAGGATCAGTCCCATAGAGGGAGAATAGCTGTGAATGTCCCTTTCATTTGGATGCCTACAGAAAGTGCTGTAATACAGATTGTGAAAAAGAATTTTTTTGCTGCAGCCACCTACTGTTGTCATTGTAACTCTTGTGAAAAACCTAGATTTATGAATGGAAAATCTATTACTGTTCATTGTCTGTGATAAAGTTTAGAATCTTTTCTCTTGTGCTCCATCTTATCCATTATATTTGGCTAATTTACATTGTATAATATGATCTTCTAGTGTAAGAGATTGATCAGCTTTTTCTCAGGTACAAGGCTACAGATAAGCTAGACTATGTATTATAGGACAGAGTATTGTTGACATACATCAACGGGGCACTAAAACATAGAGACCAGAAGGGCAGGATGCTTATGTGCAACGAGTGGGAGTAGAGAAAAATTAACAACTTTTGTGATGGTTTCTCTGCCGTGTCTTAGTGCATGAAAAAAAAACAAAACTTCTAAATGTCATTATATATAAAACAATCCCATTAAATTGCATTTTGCTATCTGAGGCCTCTGTATAATTTTTAAATGTCTAATATCTTTAATAACCTTATTATAGAGCACAGGGTTGACACTTCTTGTTCTAGTGCTGGGTGAGTCTCAACTCCTGAACCACATAAGAGAAGCTCACAGCATTGTTTTTTTTTTTATTATTATTCTTTAGCCTTGTAACAAATCTATGGCTTTTTGAGAACTTCACAGATGTTACTATGCTGTGTGCCATGGCCACTTAGGACTGTATAGTGACAGCGGGGACATAATTCAAATTGTCATCTTCCAAAAGCACAAGCCTTTACCACTTGAACCAAAGAAAAATCGCTTTCAGCTGTTACGAGTAAAAGGGGGCCTCATCAGCACACAGCTGAATAGTTCTGATTCTATACCATAGAGGGCAGTGGTAAACATATACAGCCTGTCAATCCACTGACTTAAACATATGAGGCTGGGCTGGCAAACCAATTCTCAGAAGACTCGTTTTTACTCAGGTGAGTAGTCTTATTGACTGAGGGATCATTACTGGGACTATACACAGGAGTAAGGATACACAGGAGTGGATTCATTATGGAACTTGCTTCTTGACACGAAGCAATTTTTGCCTAATGATGTTACCTGAAAAATACTGGAAAATAAAATCAGTCTACCCGGCTGTTGTCATATTCACATTGTAAGATCTTTTGGGGGGAGGGACGGTCTTTTTGTGCTGTGTTTGTACAGCACCTAGTACAATAGGGTCATGGCCCATGATTAGGGCGCTGAGGTGCTACAGTAATAGAAATAAATAATCTCTTTGGGTCCGGGGCTGTCTTTTTTGTTTTGTGTTTTACAGTACCTAGCTCAATAGGGTCCTGGTCAGGAGTGAAAATAGGCTGGTACGGCGTACCGGTAAGAAGTGGCTGCCGGTATTGGCCCGTAAGCAGCCAACGTTAAAGCGCTGCTGCCCCTTTGCCGCCCACCCCTCCATCGGCAGCCCTGCTGGTAGGGACCCTACCAGCAGGGCCACCAATGGGGGTGGGTGGTAAAAGGGGCCACTGACCCAGGGCCCAGCGATTTAAAAGGGCCCGGGGCTCCCGGCTGCTGCCACTACAGCGGCAGTGGCCAGAGCCCCGGGCCCTTTTAAATAGTCACCGGAGCTCTGGGTGGTGTGGGTCAGGCAGCTCGGCTAGGCTGGTTGGGGGAGGCTGACTCCCAGCCCCACCCCTTGTGCCCAAGGCCCCACCCCTTCCGGGTGCCCAGAGCCAGACCCCCTCTACCAGGAAGTCTTCTATGTTACTTTCATCCTGGTCCTGGTCCATGAGTAGAGCTCCTAGGTGGTCTGGTTATACAAACATTATGCTTTAAAGCATGACATTTAATAGTTTAATGAAATAATTCAGTTAATACGCTCAGTATTTTATTGCTGAATATATGCTGGTTCCAAAACTTGACTTTACCGGCTTTCAATGTCTGTTTCATGGAATAAATTCTGATTTTCACTGGTTAGTATCTATTAATGGAATTGTTTTTGTCTGAAATATTTAATTAAATTAATTTTGGAAATGCTCTTCTTTAGAAAAAATAAGAGCATACTAAAAGCAGTCATAAAACATGTCATTCCTGAGAAGTCAGAAGAACGTTAGGTTAGGAAGCATGATCATCATACTCAGATATTTATGTGGAGAATATATATTTTAGAATAAACTGACAAAATAATTGGATTATGCATGCACAATTCAGACTTTCAGATAGCAGGGTGCTTTCTGGCTCCTGATTTCTACAGAAAAGTCAGATTTTTTTGTTCATTATTCCTTAAGAGCGTGTACTACTTATTTACATATGAAAAGATAAGTTTAAAAAAGAGCTTTCCTATTTTACTACATCTAATAGTTAATAATTTAAATCTGTAGCCATTATCATATAGATTGACACAAATGGCATATGGATCATTCAGGAGATGAGGGTTAGTTTCTTTTAAGAGAGAATTGTTTTAGTTTTTGCAGGAAATTAATCAGGGGAATGGGTTTTGTGGAGCATGTAGCAAATCTAATCTGTCCTTTGTTCAAATTTGCCTTGCTCCAATTCCTAGCAATTGTAGACAACATGGTCTTTTGTTCAGGAGCCACTTGTTACATGCATAATTAGAGACTGCAGTAGTGTGTTTAAAGAAAAACTGTTTTCCAATGTAATGTGTGATCTTGATAATAGTATTTTCATCAAAGGTAGCAATTACATTCATTAAGCTGGGACTGGCATGGCAGCAAGGAAATTAAGTGGAAGGTGAATAAAAAGCTCCCCATTTCTTTTAAAAATCTCTCTCTCTCAGTTGAAATGCACCATGTTGAGCTGTAACTGGAAAATACATACTGAATATAAAAAAATAAAGTCCTTCTTAACCTTTCTGAATAATGATCCAGAAGATATCCTAGGGACAGCTACTATAGATGCACTTTTCAAATTAAAAGGCTTTATTCTACATTAATTTCTTATGCAAGTTTTAAACGAGCTCAACATATGATTCAGGGCTTTAAAGGCTCCAGGGCTCTCTAGGATTAATTCATTGTTCTTTTCACACATTAATTAATTGTTTTGTATTCTCAAAAACTGCAAACAGCCATAAATCAACCTGTTTAGAGGAGAGACAAGACCAATACTTCATTTAAAAAAAGTTACTCCTTAAGTTATCTCCTTATACTTTATTATAATATAATTTATTTTAAGGAACTGCTATAAAAGTAGACCACATATTTTATTAATTATAAACAGACTTCTTGAGTATATAAGTAGACATGAGAAATTTAGTTCTGTGAAAGGTAAGTTCTGGAGCTCTGAAAAATCTCTCTCCCAGTACTCTGCATTAGATTATACCTAGTTAATAGTTAGGTTAAATGACGAACATTTTCAAACAAGTTGGTTGGTAAACCATAAAAAATAGTTTTAAAAAAAATGATTGAAAGAATGTGAATGGCAGATGGAAAAATTACAAAAATATTTAGATTTTGTACACTGTTGAATGTGCAGTTAAGTGTAGGTGGATTGTCATCAATGTCTAATGGATCCAGAGTTTATGAGCCTGATCCTTAAGTGTTACACTTTCAATAATGCTCTTAAGTGTTTTCCACTAGGTGGTAAATTTTGTACGTTTATCATAATCTGACAAAATAATGCTGGAAATAGGATTGAAACTGAAAATTAACTTTTAAAAATTGTCAAGATGTAAAAATGCAGTTTTTGGGAACGTGCTTAGCTGTCTTCAGCAAATCCCTTCCCCTACCCCACCTGTCACCTTACTCCCAAATTAAAAAAAAAAAAAAAGGAAAAGATCGGTGACTGTAGATCCACAGTAAAGTAGAAAACACATGCTAAATGAACCTTACAAGGATGAAAAGTCACTCTAATCATCTAAATCAATCTAAGCCAAAGAGAAATTATTGTGAAACTTAAATGCCAACTCAGACATGAAATTCATTTGTGTGTATATTGGTAAAAGAAAGATTTCCTGAAATTTTTAAAATTAATATTTGTGTGATTTCTTGTGAGCATGATTTACATTCTAGGCTTGCATGAATGTGTACCTCTGCCCTCTACTGTACAGAATCAGATGTGCTCAGTTTGGGAATGGCTTGCCCTCTAGTGGCTGGCTTGAAATGGGAATAAAAATCTTACTGGAAAGTAGAATTGTGTGAACTGTAAATAGTTAATTAACTAGATCTGAATTGTTTGACTTTTCAAATTAATTTGCTTTGGCCATGTTTATGCTTCTTTTGTATTTGCTTTCCACAAATATTCATGCAAGTTTTACCAGCAAAAATGTTTATGGGAAGATGTGTGCGTGGCTATTTGCAGAAAGTGAATTTCAAAAGGTAGAATGTGAGTATTCATGCCCAAAGTGCTTAGGTTCATCATACTGAAGAGAGAGAAAAAAAATAACATACCTAAGCATGAGGAGGAATAGCTCAGTGGTTTGAGCATTGGCCTGCTAAACCCAGGGTTGTGAGCTCAATCCTTGAGGGGACCACTTATGGATCTTTGGCAAAATCAGTACTTGGTCCTGCTAGTGAAAACAGGGGTCTGGACTCGATGACCTTTTAGGTCCCTTCCAGCTCTATGAGATATACCTATCTCCATATATTAAGCAATATAGCTTGATTTCAGAATATTGAGGACTGAACATGAGCAGCAAATTATTAAAAGTTCCAAAGGAGAAGGAGGAGGAGAGAAGTATCACAAAAGGCGTCTAAATTCACCTGCAAATAAATTGAAGGAAATTGTGAAATTGCCATGGATATTCCATGAAAAGGATAAATTCATCCAATAAATTGTTCATTGCAAATCATTCGCTCAGCTCTGACAACTAACAGAGATTCTGTTAGCTCATTTAGTAGAGGCTTATGATTTTTAAATCAAAGATTGTGAATTTTTTTCTCAGGATGCATGAATTGTATTTCTAACCCAGATGTTTAGCTGGGAAGAAGGTCATCTGTATGCATGTGACTGTATAGTCTGATGGCACCCCAGTTACTGGGCTGAACTCCTTTAAATCCAAGAGCTCAGCCTTCATTTCTGGATGAGGACAGAAAACATCTAAAGTTAGCCTATACTATGTGTATTATGGCACTTTGGTCTTCAACTATGAAGGAAAGAGCAGTCTTCAACCCATGTACAATGTATGCTGTAATAATAATCTGATCTATAAGTGATGAAAGCAAGATCAATAGCAACAAGATCTGTATCTAAGGAAAGATCAGTCTCCTTGACAAAGATGGAAAAGAAAAGCTACTCCTGGATACCACCCCTACATGGACATTGAGAATCAACCACAGTGCAACAGGAACCTTGACTAAACCTTCATAACAAAAGCAGGTAACTTCCTCTGAGTTGAAGGTGTAGATATCAACTTTGCTCTTTCCAACTAATTTCCCCCAATCTACCATCAACCTCTGTTTTATATGGATAGAACTTTAGCTGGCTAGTTTTCCTCCAAGCCCCAAACTCTGCCAGAAAGTTAAAAATCTGAACAACCACACTAATCTGTTCTGAAGTAATAGAGGAGCAGTGTAATACATATACAAAACATGGATTAGGCATACTGCAACCAGATGGCATCAATAGCTCCTTTAGATTTTGTCTACATGAGAAAAATTAGTACCCATTTTTCAGCACTAATGCAGTTGCACTGTTGCTGTCAAAAACAGAAGAAATTTCTTATTATGGCAGCCTCCTTTGTGGCCTCACATATACACTGTACAAGAAGAGCTGCAATACTCTTTCACTACTAGACAGCACTTGAGGCAAAGGAACGGTCACCCACTCTAAACCTCTGGGTCATCTCAGAGAGAACAGAATGGAGCCAATCAAGAGAAATTCCTGCCAGTCTGCCCATGTTCACATCTCTCCATCTCACATCTCTCTCAAAAGCAGTTGACACTTGTTTGGGCAGGTTTTATTTTGACTGACTTTGTAAAAGAGAATGTTCCCTCCACTCCGTTAATAAATAGGGACGGAAGGGCCTAGGGTTCTGATTTGCAAGAGTAAAAAAAAACTGATATAAGATGCCACATTGACTTGGCATCAGTGGCCAGTATGACATCCCAAAACAATTAATGTTAACAGGCCCTCAATTTTGTTGGATACAGAAGCATGGCATTCACTTTTCTGCCCATAAATACCGATTTCCTAGGCAGATGGACCTGCTTATTTGCCAGCATAGCTAAGGATTTTTATTGTCATATTGCAGGTTTTCCTGTTGATGAGTTTTATCTTTTTCTCGTCTCGTAGCACTAGGGAAAACCAATAATTGTTCTTTCTTCAGTGTGATCCATCAAGCCCCTTTTAGATGTTTTTGGCCTGATGTTCAATTGCTCAGCACATAGCAACGCCCCTTCTTTCAATGGGAGAGTGAACCTTCATGGTTCTCACCGGGACCTGCTGGTGCTAAGAACTTGATAATCGGATCCCTATTTAGTTACTGTACTGTACAGTGGCTTTTCCTTCAGGGCTGAAGAGCCTAGGGGTAGCCAACGTTGATTATAAAAGAGCCACAGGTAGGGTCAGGTGGTTCCACTCCAGGAGCAACAGAAAGCTGCAGTGAAGAGGGCAGGGCTGAGCCGTGTTGGGCTGGGTCAGGTGAAGTGAAGTGAAGTGTGGTGCTGAAACCAACAGAGGCAGAAGTCCTGGCAGTAGGCTGTGGACAGAACTCAAGACCACCATAGTAATTGCTATATTGTTTTCACTTTTGGCTTGCTGTACTGGGAAAATGAAAAAGGAATAAAAGCCTGTCCAGAAGAGACTGTTAGTTTGGTGTGAATGTAGTAAGGGAGCCCTGAGGAGGGGAGGAATTGTTAAGCAGGGCACTGCGGTGGCAACCCTGGCCCTGAGGGGGCGCAGATGATCCACTGGGGGTACTTAAACTTTTTGAAAAAAAAAAAAAAAAAAAAGATTCATTGACTATTGAGGATTTATTTATTTTGCACACCTAGTTCAATATTTTCTGAAGTCACTTGGAGATTAGATACCTGTTTAGCTAGTAGAGCACTCACATGAGCGCCAGTTTCAGAGAGACCCAACAAGTCGTCTGCTAATCCATGTAAAGATTTTAAATTCAAAACCTTTATGATTTTATATTTATTTAAAAAAAAATCTTCATGTAATAATGGAATGTTGCACATAAAATATAAGAGTTTAATAGAACATTGTAACAAAAAAATTGAGTCATTAGATTGGTTGCACATTCATACATTTTTTATAGTATCTGCTATATATTAAGCAGAGCAGATCAAGTAACATGACAGGTTCCCCTACCCCTGAATCTTTTATTCTGAATACTGCCACTGGGTTGCACTGACCCAGTGGCAATTTGGCTGGTATTCGTGACATACTTGTTACTACAGAGTTAATATGTGTGGTCAGAATAGTGTTTAGCTTAGAGAAATGCTGCTTCTCATTGCTAAGACTAATATAATGCCAAGATTTTAAAGCAGCCTAATATTACATCTATTATCAAATAGTGAAGTCCCGAGTCAGATATATAGTCACATTACGCATTTTTATACTGTATAATTTTAGAATTGGCACTTTTCTATTGAAATAGATATTCCAATTCCTTTTTCCTATCTATGTTAGAATGAAACTTCATGTTAGCTTGGCACTGATCTTCAAAATGTTGTGTGCAGTGCTGTTTAGCCACGTTGGTCTGTGGATATTAGTGAGACAGGGTGGGTGAGGTAATGTCTTTTATTGGGCCAACTTCTGTTGGGGCGAGAGACAAGCTTTCGAGCTACACGGAGGTCTGCTTCAGGTCTCGGAAAGGTACTCAGGGTTTGTCTAGTGCCGCTGCGATGCTGTACTGCTTAGGACATGTCTACACATACAGCAGAGCAGCCATGGTCAGCCTGAGGGAAAATGCTGCCCTAGGTGAACTTATATTTTGGCACCCAGGGGCTCCTCTGGGTGCCCCCCATGACCCTTGGTCCATACAGGCTCACCCACCCCCACTTCGCCCCAATCCCAGCACTCCCCCTCCTGCGGCCCAGCCCCTGCACTCCCCCCTTTCACCCGTAACCCCTGCACCCCCATCCTGCGCCATGTGGGGAAACTGACCTGGATGCATGGAGCAGCTGGCATTGCTGCTCACTCCCCCCAATCCCCCACAGAACGCTGCTCCTCCACACACCGCTAGGGGGCTGTGAGAGGGGGAGCGAGGAGCAACGCCAGGGCTTCCTGCAACCAGGTCACTTTCCCCACTTGGTCTGCATAAGGGGAGGGGAGGAGAGCAGCAGCTCTTGATGCTCGCTTGACCACACATACATAGCACGACATAGCACTGTGCACACGAGCACTTACGTTGATGTAACTTATGTCACACAGGGGGGGTGGTTTGTTCACACCCCTGAGCGACATAAATTATGTCAACATCAGCTGTAGTGTAGACATAATGAACACCTCCTGCGCCGACGGGAGGACTTCTCCCATCGGCGTAGGTATTCCACCTTCCCGAGAGGATGTTGTCAACTGGAGACACAGTGCTGTTTACACCAGAGAGTAGGTCAGTATAACTACCTATGGATTTTCCACATCCCTGAGCAACTTAGTTATACTGACGTAAGTTCTGTAGTCCAGTCTCACAACTACATGCAAGATGCAACAGATTGTTTAGCATAAATAGTTAACACATATTCTAAGAGGCCATTCCAGGTAAAGTGACCAATTAGCACCTCTGTAGTCATAGGACAAAAAACGGGGGCTAATGGGTTACATACAGATTGTTGTAATAAGCCATAAATCCAGTCTCTCTCTATTCAGTCCATGATTTTTAGTGTCTAGCAAAGTTATGAATTTAAGCTCCCAGGCTTGTCTTTTGAACTCATTGTGCAGACTTCCTTTCAGGATGAGGACTGAAAGGTCAGATATGGAGTGATAATTTTGTAAAAATGGTTCACCCAGGGGTGTTATGGTGTTTGTATCTTATATTTCTGTGTGACTTCATCGGAGAGTGTACTGATTCTCTGGTTTCCCTCACATAGTTGTTACTGGGGATTTAGTGCACTGGACGAGGAACAACACATATTGGGTGGGATGTGTAGGACCCATGGATCTTGAAAGGTGTGTTGGGGGTTGGGGTAATGATTATCATAGCACTGGGGGTATGTCTGCAGCTTTTACATCTGCTGCTGTGACAGGGTCTGGTGCTGCTTTGAGTTGGTGTCCTGGCCTGTGGGGAGCTTGCTTTTGATAAGCTTGATGAGATCGGGGTGGTGTTTGAAGGGCAGAAGAGGGTTTGGGAAAGATATCTTTCAGGATGTGGTCCCGATCAGGTATGGGTTGTAACTGTTTAGTTACACCCTATTTGGGTTCTAGTGTGGGGTGGTAGGTGACAACTAGGTGGGTGTGGTCAGAGGGGTGTGGTATTGAAACAGGTTTTCTCAGGGTATTTTGGTGGCCCTTTTCATGATGTGATCTACTTCTGTGGTGGTGTCCTTGTTTGATGAAGGCAGTTTTAAGTATGTTAAGGTGTGTATCCCTGACACTCTCCTCAGTGCATATTCTATGGTATCTGAGGGCCTGGCTGTAGATGGTGTCTTTGGAGTGGTTACTGTGGTGATCGGGGGAGAGGGGGGGAAGGGTTGTATATAGTTGTCTATAGGGTTTTAATTGTTGAAGCTGATCATGATGTCCCAGGAAGTTGATACTGGTTTGGGAGTGTTCTAGAGAAAGTTTAATGGATGGGTGGTAGTTTTTGAAGTTTTGGTGAAAATCTGAGGATGAAAATATCATTAATATATCTCAGGTATATCATGGGGGGCTTTGTGGTGCATTTGTCCAGAAATTCTTCCTCAAGGTGGCTCATCAAGAGGCTGGCATATTAGGGAACCATCCTGAGGGATGCTGGTGTATAAGGAGGAGACATCCATTGTGGCAAAGATGGTGTTCAGAGGGAGGCTGTTAATGCTGTGGAGTTTCTGGAGAAAGTTGACTTTGTCCTGGAAGAAGCTGGCCCCTTGTGTGGTGAGTGGTTTTAGGACAATTTCTGTGTCCAGATATTCCTTCAGTAAGAATGCCATGGCCAGATATATGTCTGACTGGATTCCCTTGTTTGTGTATTGTGGGAAGCATGCAAAAGGGTCCCTGGGGTGGGTTCATGGGGGATAAGGTTGGAGAGTTTCTCTTGGAATTGTTTGGGGAAGGATTTGATATTCTTAAATGCCTGAGTGTATTGTGGTGTGGGGTCATCTTTGAGTTCTTTATAATAGGTAGTGTCAGAGAGTTGTCAGTTGGCCTCATTGACATAGTCGTCATGGTTGAGAACAATGATGGCACTCCCTTTGTCTGCTCTTTTGATCACTAGCTGGTGGTTGGGTTCCAGGGACTATATAGCTGTCCTCTCGGCAGCGGAGAGATTGTGGTGGATGTGATGTTTGTTTTGCCTTTTTTTCCCTAAAGCAATCATGTAATGGTCAAGTGTGTGGTTTTGTCCACTCAGTCCAATCATTCAGAGGATTCTTTTTTCTTCTGACTGTTGATAGTGGTGTCAATGACAGAATTCTTCTAGTTCTCCACATTAATATATCAGGTTCTGTAATGGGGCAGCAGTTCAATCCCTTGGAGGCATATGGGGCCTACACATGAATATCCCAACATGTGGTGTACATCAGCTAGTGGAATAAATGCCCCAATAACAACTACATAGGTGAAACCAGACAATCACTACACTCTCAAACTCATACAGAAAAATAAGACAAAAACACCATATTATCCCTTGGTGAACACTTTTCACAAAACAATCACTCCATACATGACCTCTGAGGCCTCGTCCTCAAAGGAAACCTTCACAACAAGTTCAAAAAATGAACCTGGGAGCTTAAATTCATACCTTTGCTAAAAATCATGATCTTAATAAAGCCACCATTGTAATAAGTCATAAATCTAATCTGTAACTCGCCACTTCATCTTGAATAGTTAGTTCCTCTCTGAAACAAAAGTAAACAGGACTTAGTTATTTAAATAGGATTAAGGCATAAACTTATGATAAACTAAACAGTAAATATTCATAAATTTGTATATAATATTTGAATCAACTATTAGAGTTAGTAGTATGTTTATCTCAATATAATCTGGATAGTTCATGAACAGGCTTTACAGTATAGGAAACAAGTTCTGTGGTTAGTCATTTACCTTTTGTAAATCCTCCACCCCAGCATGCACACAACTGCAAATGAGGCACACAATATTAATATTTCATGAAATCTTAGACAAATTCAATATAGTCATGGACCTCTGCCATGCCACATCACCTTACTAAATCCAATATAAGGAATCAATCCTATGAGAGAACTGCACAACTCCATCTCTGTAAAATGCTCTGCAGCTACAGTACTTAACCTGATAAATGGGGGAAATGTTACATAATACTTAAGTTATAGAACACTTGAGACTTCTCATAAGCATCTTAAAAAAATACACACTTGTCCCCTTCAATTCTTACTCTTACGGACACTTGATGTGTGTCTACTTCAGTTATTCATATCTGACGACTGAAGAAACGGGATCAAAGTTGAGAACTTTTGGGTATTTGTGCTGGTTATTAAATTTAACTTTTTTTCCATGAAAAGAATGCCAGATTAATATAGCAAATATGCCCTGGATTTGAATAAATACATACAAACTGAAAAAACGTTTTAACAGATAAAGTCAAAAAGCCATAGTTAGCTACTGTAAAACCAGATATTCCATATCTGGAACATTATCATGAGGTGACAGGTTTAATAGCTATGATGTCAGTTGAAGACGGACTTTAACCAAAGGATTGCAATATGGAAATTTCATATGTATTTTACACTGTAACTAGAAAAACTATAACAGTCAATATCCTACCACTGAACAATGAGCTCTTCTGTACGAGCAATTTTCTAAAAAATACATACATCAGAAAAATAAAAGTTAAGCTTTGCACTTCTATTATATCTTCCAACTGAGGATATCAATAAATCCACACCTTCTCAATGCACAATTGATTACTACAGTACATTCTCAAACCCTTTATTCATTTAAATGTAATATTATTCAAATAATGGGGCTTCTACTTTAACTAGGAGATTATTCCACAATCTAATAGAATTTATGGTGTAATTTTTCATCATATCAAACCAATTTTTCCTTTTCTTAATTTCATTCCAATACTCTTGCTGCACCTCTTGGACAGAATTAAAAACTATCTAGGTATTTCAAACACATTCAAATCAGGTAGCTGAATGCCAGTTCCTCTCTCTATTTGGTGATCAGACTCTACAAATACTTGTAAATTGTTCAGTAATTATTTGGTCAAGTTGAAGACTCCATCTATATTCAAGAGCAAGTTTCTTTTCAAAATTAATTACTTTGTATTTCACACCAGATTCCTTTAAGACAGTGGATCTATTTGAAACAAATATTTATTTTTGTTCCTTTTTGTGACGTTCAAAAACTCATTTTGCAGAAGCAGAACAGAGTCTTGAAATTTGAAGAAAAATATGATTGAGAGCAAAAGCACAGAACACATCATATAAAATAGCATATTTAAATATTTTTCCATGTAGAAACCATACCCTAAACTTGATATCTGCCTCAGAACTTTAACAAGAATGAGTAATTAGTGCACAAAAATCTGACCAAAATTTTTCTACTTAGCCTCAATAAAAAAGTTTCAAATTTAGTAGTTCTGATATCTTATTAAAAACGAGTTTGTTAGAGACTCTACAACAGATACAAAATATAGGTGCTATATTTAAAGAAATACATGCACTTTTAAAAAGACAACTTCCATATTTATTTTTAATCTAGGAAAGCACCGGTGCAACATTCCTGTTATTGAAGATGTGATTTCAGTCCAGTTGTTGAGCTGGGTTGACTGAAGACACAAGGGGGGAATTCATAGGAGCACTGAAGCCACTTTACAATAGCATAACAAAGTTAAAAAGCAGCTGTAAACTCCATCCTCAGGATAGCAGACTTCCCTGACAGGTACAAAGACAGCTCTGCAATGTATCAAAAGAGCCCTGGTGCGGGAGACATGAGGGCCAATCCTATGCCCAGGTTATTTTTCAGTGCTAATAACAGAGCTAATGCAGAGGTGCAACTCAGGGAAGTCCTGAGGAGTTGCTCTAACCTGGACTGGGAGACAACTCAGTTTCCCGAAGACCTAGGCAAGAAGACACAACCCACTCAGTTGCTACACCAGAGTCTGCACTGGTGCAGCAATGGAATCTGAAGGAGATTAAATAATCTGGCCCAACATCAGACAATCCATTTCTTGGGAGACCAGTGTTTAGGACGGTGGTATGTAATTTTTTGCAGCAGCAAAGGCTGTAATGGCATCTTGCCGGAAACTCAATAGCTACAATTAATTTACACACAAATTTGTTTAGGTCTTTATAGATAAACACTAAATAAATGTGTATTTCTCTTGGAAAGTGCTCTGTACTTACTTGTATAACTGCACACCGCATTTAAGACAAAACATGTTTTGTGTCTCAGTGTTAATGGAAAGACTGGCACTAATTCTCTGAAATCAACTATCTGATGGCTAGTTGTATTTTCAAGATGACCATATGGATTACAGAAGGCAGATTTGAGGCTATTAGACACATTGCAATATTCTGATTTTTCCAAATCACTTTAAGCCAGGGCCGGTGCAAGGAAGTTTCGCGCCCTAGGTGAAACTTCCACCTTGTGCCCCCTCCCAAGCCCTGCGGCAGCTCCCCGCCCCCCCCCGCCCTGAGGCACCCCCCCTCCGCGGCAGCTGCCCCCCCCCGCCCTAAGGCCCCTCCCCGGGAGCCGTGCGGCAGCTCCCCACCCTAGCTCACCTCTGCTCCGCCTCCTCTCTGAGCACGCCGCCCCCGCTCTAATTCTCCCCCCCTCCCCGGCTTGCGGCGCCAAACAGCTAATTGGCACTGCAAGCCTGGGAGGCGGGAGAAATGGAGCAGCGACGGCGTGCTTGGGGAGGGGGCGTAGCAGAGGTGAGCTGGGGTGGGGAGCCCTGCGGCAGCTCCCCCCCCGCCCTGAGGCACCTCCGCGGCAGCTCCCCCCCCCCTCCCCGGGGAGCCATGCGGCAGCTCCCCACCCCAGCTCACTTCTGCTCCGCCTCCTCCCCGAGCAGGCCACCCCTGCTCTAATTCTCCTCCCCTCCCAGGCTTGCGGCACCAAACAGCTGATTGGCGCTGCAAGCCTGGGAGGCGGGAGAAGTGGAGCGGCGACCGCGCGCTTGGGGAGGGGGCGTAGGAACGCTGTAAAAAAAAAAAAAATTGGGGGCACCGCTTTTCGGAACCCCCAAATCTTGGCGCCCTAGGCAACCATCTAGTTTGCCTTAATGGTAGCACCGTCCCTGCTTTAAGCAGATCTTTACCAATATGACATACTTCCAGAGAGGTCATACAAAGAGTAGCCCTCTTATACAACCCTTGATATCTGTCCCAAAGCAAGCCTTAATTTGGATCAAGGCACTTGGGGGATTGCCTTCACCGCAGTGTTAGCTTCAGGTACTCCTGTCAACATACAAATCTCTAGCTCAAATTCAGTGGTGCTTTAAACTTCAACTAGCTGGCCCATCAGGGAGTGCAGGTTGAAGCTCGAACACTGCTGATGCTCAAGCTAGTAATATAGTGGGGACGCAGCTATAGGCTACAGTTCACCATGTTAGCACAACTCATCAGTTGCTAAGCCAATCGATCTGTGTAGCTCAAGTGTTTCACAGTGTGGATGCTCTCACTCAAGCTAGGCTAGCTGGAGTGGGGTAACTTGAGCTAACTGTTTCAGTTAAGATAAACCCGAAAATAATCAATTCTGGTTGAACTTTACCCTCAGCTTCTTTTAGTTTAGCTGGAAGTATGTCTGCAAACAACTTGAAATTTGTTTCTCTTGAAAGTCACCAAGCCACTGATCAAATGAATCTTGAAACTTCTTATTCCCTTCAGCAAAGGGACAACTGTCACCCTAATTTAAGCATTTGTTGGAAAAGTCACTCCACTAAAGCAGTCACATTAAAGCTGAAGCTGCAACCACCATAAAGTGAGGAATGGTGCAGGGTTGAAGCACAAGTCTTGCGATGATGACGCCCCAAATTCTAATCCCTACTGTGATTCCCTTGGCGGCCTTGGGCAAGTCACAACAGTGACCTACAAATAACTTCTATAAAAATGGCACTCTGCTTTTTGCTTTTTTAGGATCATGCAGAAGTCTGCTTGTTTTACCTCATAAATATCAAGAATGTTAAGTCTAGTCTTCTGTAGAACTACTGAAGTATCTCTTGGGACTCTCAGACTATGTATATCATGACCTCTCATACTGTCATGGAAGAAACAATGCTTCTGAATCTTTAACAAAAACATCCTTTTTTCAAAATATTTTATAGTTGGTGGAATTAAATGGGTAAAAAACCCAAAGAATTAAAAGCAGTAATTAAATATTCCTCCCCTTTTACTTGCTAAGCTTTCAGTCACTTGGGTCTTATGCTTAGTTTTACTGATTCTCCAGTCACTAATGAGTCTTTCAGTGTAAGCAAGGTCTGTGTCTAATGTAAAAAGAAGCAGACCAAAAAAAAAAATTCTGGCTTTTTCAGCCTTTATATTATAAAGAAGAAAAAAGATACAAACTTTTCTCTTTTGCAGAATACCTTTAATTTCCATCGAGTTTCCCCAAGAGCTATACCCCCTCACAGGGGGGTTGTGAGGATTAATGTTTGTAAAATGCTTTGAACAGGGAAAGTACTATAAGTAATAAGAAAACTATAATGCTTATCAACTAGCTTATGTCATTGTCCTTTTGCAGAACTACCAAGTTTCTCTTAATCTGACCTCTAGTTGATAAGCATTATAGTTTTCTTATTACTTATAGTACTTTCCCTGTTCAAAGCATTTTACAAACATTAATCCTCACATTATATATATATATATATATATAGGCATATTCTTTAACGCATTTTACAAAGAATTTAACTTAGCATTAAAAAATATGAAGAGCCTAAATAGCAGAAGAGGGGATGGGGTGGAAGATGCCTATTTGCCACCTTTCAAGATCCCCAATCCAGGGACTGCCAGGGCCCAAACTGCCAGATAGAATTTAGAATAGGCTATGATTGCTCTAAGTTACCTCAACTGTAGCGGCCCTATAGGAATCGCTCACCAGACAAAGGTAGCAAGGACAGCTGAACTCTCCAAGTCTACCCATTCTCACCACACCAAATGGCATATAGCTGGCTTTACACCAGTCGATGATACCTCTGCCCTGGGGGAATCAGCTGCCTCTTCAGGTGGCTTTGTGCCCTTTTGTGCCAGTAAAGCAGGTTGAAGATTTATCTCCTGTTCGTTTGTTTGTTTACTTTTGTCAATCTCTACAGTCTGAAACAACCTAATCACTTAAATCATTGCACTGTTTTCGGGATAAAATTCCATGATTAGGGTTTTGTTTTTGTTTTTAAAACACACACACAATTTGGAATAAATATGTAACCCTTGATTTCACCAATGAGGCGTGCTGATTCTAAATTTCAGCGTGAACAGTCACAACGTCCTTGCGGTTTTCAGTATTCTTGACCTATGCATTTTGCAATTGTACTCAGCTGGATATTTGAAGTTCCTTCATATATTGTACCTGAAACAAACCAAAGGAAATAAAACTGAACTAAGCATATTAACAGTAATTTAAATCCTTGTTCTAAAGATTCAAATAGAGCTCTAAGACAATAAAGCAAAGATTCATATTAACAACGAGAAGCAGAGCTGATATTCACATAAAATATTAAAGTATTTTACTGTTGACTACAATGAAGCAAACTTTCTTGTTGGCATATAATATCAACAGTCGACTTATTTTGGGGGGTAAGAAATTTCCCTGAACAGCAATTTCCACATTTCGAGTCAAATTTGAAAGTATTTACAGTTGACATCAGCCATTAAAGCCAGAAGTCAATCTAAAACTGTCAAAACTATCAAAGTGACTTAGTACAGTTCTTAGAAGTGTAAGTGGCTAAGTAACTTTTGAAAGTGAGACTTGTATCCCTAAGTCACTTTGACACTTTTTAACTCAAACTCTTTCCTCCCTCTTATGGTTTCAATTTTATTTTTATGTACCTTTGATTCATTTGAACTGAAATTTGGATTGAACAGTAATATTCACACTAAAGCAGTACACACACACTTTTTTTTTTTAAATATGATAGACAGATTGGCTCATATACCTGACCCTTATCAGTGTCATATCTCAGTATTAATTTGCTGAAAGGAAAATATCTCCAACAAATTGGTATCCAGGTAATTGAAACACAACCTTGAAACAATACCAAACCCAAGTCTATATTATATATTCATAAGAAATTGCTGCTTACCAATTTTGCAGTCTCTGTAGTATTTTTCAATTGGATAATCTTTTGTGAATCCAACTCCACCCATCCATTCAATACATTTACTAGTTGTCAGTGCTGCAACCTAAGGAAAATTAGATTCACAATTACCATCCCAGGACACACCTTTGCCAAGAAGTCAGTCAATGTCATTTGTTCCATCTAATTTCAGAAAAACAAAGCAATAATTAAAGCAGCAATTGGAGGGAAAAGGAAAGAATGGAGATTTTAGCCACCTGTCCTGTGCAAACTTTGTAAGAATGTTGTTTGTGCACCAATTTAAGGTTCATTCCCACTTCACCCACCTGATGACATGAAGAAGTCAGAATAGTTATTTGCAAGAGTCCCTTCCCTACCAAGAAAGAGACTTTAATTGCTGTATTGGCTACCATTGCAAGTGAAAAGGAAGTGATTCTATGCCCATAGACATTTTCGGATCTTATATGCTGAACTATCATTATGACTGGGAGAGGCATTCTTGACCAGAGATTAATTCCCCTCTACCTTACCACAGCAGTGAATCCTGAGGTGATGGAATCTTTCAGAACATCTCCTTGTGGGTGATTGCTAGTATTTGAGGTTTTATTGAGTGGATAAATAATACTACATTTCCTTTCTTTAATTCTGCTGTTTGAGATTTTTTTTGTATTTTATTTAAGGGGGTTATACAATTTATCCCTCAGTTGTCCTACTTTCATCCCATCTGAAAACTGCATGTTGGAAACAAGAGAAAACTATGCTCAATTTACAAAGAAAACAAGTTTTTAAAAAACATATTTAGCAAAAATATGGCTTTAAAACTAACAGCAAGTGAACTAAATGTACCAAATAAAGCAATTTTTGGTTACCTCTGCAGCATAATACTTGGCCATGCTTGCCTCTTTTCTGAATGGCCTTCCTGCTTCTACGAGTCGGGCTGCATTATAGGTCAGCAACCTTGCAGCTTCCAGCTGGGTGGCCACTTGAGCTATCTGATGTTGCATTCCCTATAATAAGCAGGCCCGACGTTAGACAGAACTTACAACACATCTAATATTCTTAAAAGTATTATCCAGCTGCCTAACTTCAATATGCAGCAAAATGTGTATTGCTTTTCAAAGCTTTAAACCTACATTCTGAAATAAAATATGATTACACATGGATTAGTAAAAGGTCATCCCCTCCCACCTTCTTTTTGCACTTTCAGAGGTGTTGAGACTTTATCTGGGCCAGCAGGAGAAAGAAAAATCTGGGCCCCTTGAAAAATTGCACCTGCCTTTTTTCTTCCCTTCCTCCTGGATACTCAGCTTCATGTGGTTGAGGAGGGAGAGCTCCTTGGCTGATTGGCTGGATAGAAGGTTGCACTATAAGGCTATTGGCTCCTGGGTACTCAAGAGTGGACTAATAAGCTTTTTTCCCTGCCCGGCCCCCATTCTACATCCTGATCAAAACTTCCCTCCCCTCACAATCGGAGAAGAATTGGATTCTGGGGCCTTGCTGTGGACATCACACTAACAGACTTTTGGGGGCTGGGAATGAATACCTCTCTCACTGCCTGATTGATCTGAGCATTCATTCCCTCCCCACTTCTCCTCCCCCCAAGCCAACCTTCCTCACAGCAACACAGGGACCCAATGGGCACATTAGGTTGTTAAATTTGTTACAACTTGGTAAGTTGAAGTCAAAATATTAAGATGGGTGAACTCAAATGCCTAGTATTAAATGAGGATATTGATACAATAAGCATCACAGAAACTTGGTGGACCAACGATAATCAATGGGACACAGTAATATCAGGATACAAACTAAAGAGGAATACGAGTAGGTCGTGCTGGTGGGAGAGTGGCACTATATATGCAAGAAAGCATAAAGTCAAATATAATCAAACTGTACTATAGAATCTCTATGGATAGAAATTCCATGCTTGAATAATAGGAGTACAGCAGTAGGAATATACTACTGACCACCTGATCCAGATAGTGATGGTGATTGTGAAATGCACAGGGAGATTAGAGAGGCTACAAAAATAGAAAACCCAATAACAATGGGAGATTTCAACTATTGCCCTATTGACTGGGTACATATTGCCTCAGGACAAGATGCAAAGATAAAATTTCTAGGCACCATTAATGACTACTTGTTGGAGCAGCTAGTCCTGGAACACACAAGGGGAGGCAATTCTTGATTTAGTCCTAAGTAGAGCAAAGGATCTGGTCCAAGAGGTGAATATGGCTGAACCATTCAGTAATAGTGACTCCAACGCCATTCCCCACCTTAAGGAGATGACTACTTCTAATGTACTTCCAATTCTGGAATAGCAGTGAATCATGCCTCCGCTGAATGAGTACTTGCACTAAGCACTTAAGAACATAAGAATGACCACACTGGGTCAGACCAATGGTCCATCTAGTCCAGTATCCTGTCAGGTGTTAACATACATATAAAATACATGCACAAACAGATACACCATTAGATCTGCAGAGCGTATATGCCAAATTAAGGCTTATCTGAATTTCTTTTCAATTTGCCATTCACAGACATTGAGAAGGGGAGACATTAAATAACACAAGGGCACTATAGTTATTTAATCAAATGACTCATCCCTGACATTTTCTATTATGATTACTACTCTTTTAAGTAGACAGTTTTTAATATATACACTGATGAATACCTGAAAATCAAATATGCTTTTCCCAAACTGGACTCTCTCCTTTACATATGGAATAGTGTGGTCAAAACATCCCTGTGCCAATCCCAACATCTGTGAATGAACAGAGAAACAAAGATTACACTGAGTAAACAATTTGTACATTAAATGTACCCAACGGAGGTAATAATTACAGTAATTCCTTTTCTGGGCAGATGGTGTGCCTTTTTAATTTTTCGGCATTCAAGGAGATGAGCTTAGTTTTTCTCTGTAAAAAGAAATATGCTCTGTGTAGTATCAGGAATAATGAAACCAAAGATGACGTAAATACAAAATATAATAAAACAATTCTAACCAGAACCTTAGTCGAGATTTTACTACTGTTAGAATTCTTGTCCAGGTGAGTCATGATAAAGAGTCTGCATGAAGAATAAACCTATTCCATAACCATCTGGATGTACGGTGAAGTCCTGTAAATCAAGGCAAGATATTAGTGAAAATGATGTAGTGAACTTTTTCTGTAAAATTCAGAGGCATCAAAGGATGGCCCAAGTAAACTTTTCTAATCTCAGTCTATGATTCTGTGAAAAGCCCTAACTGCTTTAGACAGGAAAATCACTGTATACCAAACAGTGAATAAATATAAATATATATACTACCTATAGAAACTTAATTCCAATCCAATTATTTTGCTGTTATGAAGGTGCCAGATTGACAGCATAAAAAATTAGAGTACTTCCTCTACAGAACTGGTACAGAGGAGGTGGCAGTAGCGCAAGCTTCCTTATAATGTTCTGGAGAGACCACCTTTAGCGGACAGTTTTAGGAGACCTGATGCCTATTCAACCTTTAGCAGCTCTACTGAAGCTACCAAAAGGGCAGCCAGTTGTGATGTGGATGCCTGTTTACTAGCAACTGGAGTAATAGTAACAATTAACTTCATATAGGCTGCCCAAGAGCCATACAGCAAAACTTTGAATCATCACCTATCTAGCTAGGCTTGATGAAAATTAGTGACCTAGAAATTGAAAGTACTGCAAATACAAATCCCCTGAGCCTTTGATTCCCTGAACATGCTGTCTCAAATATCTAACGTTAGATTAACTCATTTAAACTCTTACTCCTACCTAACGACTCAAAACTGAATGTCATAGGATACAGATACAAGTTTTTCTTTAACACCAGCTTGGACCACAAATTGAATATGAGCCAAGAATGTGATGAAGTTGCAAAAAAAGGAAGAAGAACAACAACAACAAAAAAGCTATTATTCTGGAGAGTATTGACAGGCGTGTTTTACATAAGATGTGGAAGGTAATGTTTCTGCTCTACTCGGCACTGGTGAGGCCTCTCCTGGATTATTATTCAAGAAGGATGGGAATAAAGTCCAAAGGAGAGAAATAAAAATGATAAAAGATTTAGAAAACCTGACCTATGAGGAAAGGTTAAAAAATGGCCTTTAGTCTTGAGAAAAAAAGAGACAACTGAGGGGGGACCTGAGAAGTCTTCAAATATGTCAACGGCTTTTATAAACATGATGGTGATCAGTTGTTCTCCATGTCCACTGGAAGCAGGACAAGTAGCAATCAGCTTAATCTGCAGCAAGGGATTTATGTTAGACATTAGGAAAAAAGATAGTTAAGTACTGAAATAGGTTACCAAGAGAGGTTGTGGAATCAGTCATTGGAGGTTTTTAAGAACTGGTTAGACAAACACCTGTCAAGGTGTCATTCATTAGCTCTGTCATTCATTAGCATGGAGGGAATGGACCTCTTGAGGTTCCCTCCAGCCCTACATTTCTGTGATTCCACAGCCTTCTACTAATGCTAATGGGAGTTAAACAAGCATCAAAAATAGAATATACTTGTAATTGGCGAAGGTGATATATTGAGGTCTAGGGCCAGCTGTGTCTGAGCATACCACAAGGCTGCCACATATCATGATTCCTATTTACTATTTGGGGGGAAAACTGAAATCTCCTATAAAAAACACACTTTTAAAAACAGCATTTATGCCTGTCTCAGCTTCTGACAGACTGGTCTGAGCAAGGATGATCAAGCAAAGATTTTTCAGGTCTGGATAGAAGATTAATACTCATGAAGAATATTTTATTTCAAAAAAGATCATGAAGAAAAGATCCCACAAGCTCTCGTAGCTCTTCTTACAAGGGAGGGAATATTACGGAATCCATTAATAGTGATACAATATGGGTGAAATAATATCTTTCATTGGACCAACTTCTGTTGGTGGGAGAAACAAGCTTTTGCGCTACACAGAGCTCTTCTTCTGGTATGGGAAAGGTACTTGGAGTGTCACAGTTAAATAAAAGGTCGAACAGTTAGTTTAGCATAAGTAGTTAGCACATATTCTAAGGGTACATTCAAGGTGAAGTGGCCCGTTAACATCCCTGTAGTCATAGGACAAAAAGGGGAGTTAGTGTGTTATAGATTGTTGTAATAAGCCATACATTCAGTGTCTTTATTAAGGTCATGTTTTTTAATGTCTAGCAAAGTTATGAATTTACTAATGAGAGTCAGATGCACAATTAAATCAATTAGGATCCTAGCTGGTTTAATTCGGTATCCAGCTACAAATATAAAAGTCTCCTTTCTGCTGCTCCTAATAGGAGCAAAGAAAAAGACAAAAAATGAAACAAACAAGCAGGGGTTTGGAGCAGAGCCTGGAGCTGGAGTGCGGAACAGCTCCGGAGCAGTGGAGCTGCAGGTTTTTGCCTGCAGCTGGAAAGGAGCTGGAGCACAGCTCCAAAGCCCTCCAAACAAGAGGTACATACAACAAAAAATAGAGACTGAAAGGGAGACAGACAAGAGACATGAACAGATGGTAAGAAAGCAGAATTAACAGTGATGATCCTGAAACTGGAATCTCACAAAAATACAACTACTCCCCAAAAAGACAACCAAACAAAAACAAACACCTTTTCCACAGAGAATTATCTGGGCTACTAGAGTATAAAGGTGAGCTACCAGAATTTGGTAGCCAACTATTTGATCAGTTTAACTATATTACTTAACTTTTATATGGTGCTCAAAAGTGTGTTATTTTACAGACCCCTAAGAAGACAGGTCCCTTGACTGAAAGCCAAGTGCCCCAATGAGAGAAGACAAGAGCCTTTCCAGTAATAAAAGGGGGGGGAGGGAGAGAGTATTTTTCACACATGAATAAAAGGGGGCGGGGAAAGACTGTATACATAGGCCAGAGCTATATAGGACAGATTACAAGGGTTATGTTATCCCAGATTCCATAGATGCTTCCTCCAGAGCCACTGGAACTCAAACAACCATTTATCCTCTACTCACTCTTAAAATTCTGGAGGAACACAGTACAAAATAAAATAAAAATAGAGAAAGGGTAGAAGAAAATATAGCTGTAGTACATTCTTAATTAGCTTCAATATATGCTACTAGATTCCATTGCACTACTGTATATCTGAAGACAAACAAATTAGCACATGTAACATCACATACAACTATTTTACATTAAAATTATTTGAAACTGTTTTCATAGCAACAATCATGTTTATAAGACATTGATTACCTTCTAAACTATTACTGCTGCAAAACGAAACTCAATTCTACAGGGTTTTTAGAATTACTGTTCTTCATTCAAGCACATTTCTCTTCATTTGGAGGTGCCAAAAACAAAGTATTAGCTGAGATATAACAAATACCCATCTTAACTTTTAATTAGGTTACAACGGTAACTTGCAGTAATTAGATTAAGACCTTGACAGTGTACTTTACTGCCAGAAGAGCTATGTTATTTATATCTCTGAGAACAACAGGAGCCAGTGCTCTAGATTTTTTTAAGGCCATACCTGACAAAATTTTATCACAGATAATCTTTAAAAAAGATGGAAAAGCCAACCCTATTTAGTATCATGCTACATTACCATGTGGAAAGCATGCATTTAGGCATGAACTATTACTCCTGGTCTGTCTGCCAGCAGTTGGAAAAGGAATAAGGAAGAATGACAGCCTCCAAAATGATAGGGACAGACACATCACCTCTACTTGAATAACAAAAATAATATGTTTTTGCATTAATTAGATTTCCCTTTAAAAGCATAGGTTGAATGATAAAAAACAGCCACAAAACCAAATCAATTTTTATAGGGCTGGACTCTGTTCCCAATTATATCAATTAGAATTTCAGGATCTGAATCAGGCTCATAACAAAACAACACATACTTTAAATAATCCAGAAATTCGATTGACATTTTGGTCTAAGTGCCCTAACGTACATTTTTTAAGTACATCGCCACAAACTTAGCAGACTTCCATTAGAATATATCAATTTTGTTCTGGGACTTTTTCATGATTAAGATAAAAAGATAATATCAAATGTCATTTGCTAAGTATGCAATCAATATTGTAAGCACTAAATATTACTCTTTATTCTTACACTATTTATATGATATTCCGTATTTGTCAAATAGCTGAATTTGTTTTTTGAAAAATTAATGCACATGATGGAAGATATGCACTATTGTTGTAGCCATGTCCTTCCTAGGATATTAGAGAGACAAGGTGGGTGAGGTAATATCTTTTATTGGACCAACTTCTGTTGGTGAGAGAGAGTTAGGTCAACGCCAGGCAGCTTATGTCAATCTAACTATGTAAGTGTTTACACTAAAAGTTTGCTCCCACCAATTAAACTGTCCTGCTACGCCAGCTTAATAACTCCACTTCCATGAGAGGCACAGAGTCAATGTCAATGTAGTTAGGTCAACACAATGTCAGTGTAGACATTGCATTGCTTACAGTGATTGCTACTGCATGATGCATCCACTGACACAAGCTTTCCTGGTGAGAACGCGCACTGCCAACACAAGGAGCATAGTGTGGACACACCAAAGCGATTTCAGTACTGCGGCAGCTGTATGCCAATGTAACTTTGATCAACATAATTCTGTAGAGTACACATGCCCAGAGAGACAAGCTTTTGAGCTACACAGAACTCTTCTTTTGGTCTGGGAATGGTACTCAATGTCATAGCTAAATACAATAGGGAACAGATAGTTTAGTAGAAATAGTTAACGCACATTCTAATAGACGATTCAAGGTAACGTGGCCCGTTAATGCCTCTGTAGTCACAGGACAAAAAGTAGGGGCTAGTGGGTTACAGATTGTTGTAATAAGTGATAAATCCAGTGTCTTCATTAAGAACAGGATTTTTAGTGTCTAGCAAAGTTTTTAATGTAAGTTCTTAGGCTTGTCTTTTGAAAGTGTTGTGCAGGTTTCCTTTAAGGATAAGGACTGAACAGCCAGATATAGAGTGATTGTTTTGTGAAAAGTTTTTGCCCACAGATGATATGGTGTTTTTGTCTTTTATCATTTTCCTGTGTGAGTTCATTCGAGACCATAGTGATTGTCTGGTTTCACCCACAAAGTTGATATTGGGTCATTTAGTGCACTGGATGAAGTACACCACATGCTGGGATAGGCATGTATAGGACCAATGGATCTAGAAAGGTATGTTAATCATTATAGCAGTGGAGATATGTCTGCAGGTTTTGCATCTGTTGTTCTGGCAGGGTCTGGCGCTGCTTTGATTTGGTGTGTCCTGATCTGTGGGGAGCTTGTTTCTGAGGATGCACTTGAAGAGGTTGTTGGGGGTGTGGGTGGGAGGAGGGGTTGTTTGAAGGTTGGAAGAAGGGGTTCAGGAAAGATTTCTTTCAGTATGAAATGGTACTTTAGAATATAGAATCATAGGACTGGAAGGGACCTCGAGAGGTCATCTCATGGCAGGACTAAGTATTATCTAGACCATTCCTGACAGATGTTGGTCTAACCTGCTCTTAAAAATCTCCAGTGATGGAGATTCCACAACCTCCCTAGCCAACTTATTCCAGTGCTTAACCACCCTGACAGTTTGGAAGTTTTTCCTAACGTCCAACCTAAAGCTCCCTTGGTGCAATTTAAGCCCATTGCTTCTTGTCCTAACCTCAGAGGTTAAAAAGAACCATTCTCCCCCCTCCTCCTTGTAACAACCTTTCATGTATTTGAAAACTGTTATCATGTCCCCTCTCAGTCTTCTCTACTCCAGACTAAACAAACCCAGTTTTTTCCAATCTTCCCTCATAGGTCATGTTTTCTAGACCTTTAATCAATTTTGCTGCTCTTCTCTGGACTTTCTCCAATTTGTCCACATCTTTCCTGAAATGCAGTGCCCAGAACAGGACTCAATACTCCAGTTGAGGCCTAATCAGCATGGAGTACAGCAGAAGAATTACTTCTCGTGTCTTGCTTACAACACTCCTGCTAATACATCCCAGAATGATGTTTGCTTTTTTTGCAACGGTGTTATACTGTTGACTCATATTTAGCTTGTTGTCCACTATGACCCCCAGATCCCTTTCCGCAGTACTCCTTCCTAGGCAGTCATTTCACATTTTGCATGTGTGCAACTGATTGTTCCTTCCCAAATGGAGTACTTTGCATTTTTCCTTATTGAATTTCATTCTATTTACTTCAGACCATTTCTCCAGTTCGTCCAGATCATTTTGAATTTAAATCTTATCCTCCAAAGCACTTGCAACCCCTTCCAGCTTGGTATCTTCCATGTGTACTCTCAAACTTTGTAAGTGTACTCTCCATGTCATTACCTAAATCAGACCCAGAACTGATCCCTGCAGTACCCCACTCATTATGCCCTTCCAACATGACTGTGAACCACTGATTACTGTTCTCTGGGAACGGTTTTCCAACCAGTTTTGCACCCACCTTATAGTAGCTCCATCTAGGTTGCATTTCCCTAGTTTGTTTATGAGAGGGTCATGCGAGACAGTATCAAAAGCTTTACTAAAGTCAAGATATACTATGTCTACAGTTTCTCCCCGATCCACAAGGCTTGTTATCCTGTCAAAGAAAGCTATCAGGTTGGTTTGACAGGATTTGTTCTTGACAAATCTATGCTGTTACTTATCACCTTATTATCTTCTAGATGTTTGCAAACTGAGTGCTTAATTATTTGTTCCATTATCTTTCCGGGTATAAAACTTACGCTGACTGGTCTGTAATTCCCCAGGTTGTCCTTATTTACCTTTTTATAGCTGGGCAAATATAGTGCCATTTTCCAGTCTTCTGGAATCTCTCCCGTCTTCCATGACTTTACAAAGATAATTGCTAATGGTTCAGCTATCTCCTCAGTCAGCTCCTTGAGTATTCTAGGATGCACTTCATCAGGCTCTGGTGACTTGAAGACATCTAATTTGTCTAAGCAATTTTTAACTTGTTCTTTTCCTATTTTAGCCTCTGATCCTACCTCATTTTCACTGACATTCACTATGTTAGATGTCCAATCACCACCAACCTTCTTGGTGAAAACCGAAACAAACAAGTCATTAAGCACCTCTGCCATTACCACATTTTCTGTTATTATTCCTCCCCCTCACCGCCCCGTCCCTCGTTGAGTAACGGGCCTACTCTGTCTTTGGTCTTCCCCTTGCTTCTAACGTATTTGTAGAATATTTTCTTGTTACCCTTTATGTCTCTAGCTACTCTGATCTCGTTTTGTGCCTTGGCCTTTCTAATTTTGTCCCTACATACTTATTTGTTTATATTCATCCTTTGCACTTTGACCTAATTTCCATGTTTTGTAGGACTCTTTTTTGATTTTTAGATCACTGAAAATCTCCTGGTTAAGCCAGGGTGGTCTCTTGCCATACTTCCTATCTTTCCTATGCAGTGGGATAGTTTGCTCTTGTACCCCTTAATAATGTCTCTTTGAAAAACTGCCAACTGTCTTCAATTGTTTTTCCCCTTAGACTTGCTTCCCCTGGGATCTTACCTACCAACTCCCTGAGTTTGCTAAAGTCTGCCTCTTGAAATCTATTGTCTTTATTTTGCTGTTCTTCCTCCTACCATTCCTTAGAATCATGAACTCTATCATTTCATGATCACTTTCACCCAAGCTGCCTTCCACTTTCAAATTCTCAACCAGTTCCTCCCTATTTGTCAAAATCAAATCTAGAGCAGTCCTTCCTGGAACAGCATCCCATGGTCAAGGAAGACGAGGCCCTCCTGACGACACCATCTTCGCAGCCAGGTGATCACCTCTAGGATGCATCTGTCTCTACCTGGGCCCCTACCCTTGACCAGAGGGATCGAAGAGACCACCACCTGCGTTCCCAACTCCTTCACCTTTACTCCCAGAGCCCTGTAGTCACTTCTGATCTGCCGAGGGTCATTCCTCACAGTATCATTAGTGCCCACATGGATGAGTAGCATGGGTTAGTAGTCAGAGGGCTGGATGATCCTCAATAATCCCTCCATAACGTCTCGGATACGCGCCCCTGGCAGGTAGCATACCTCCCAGGACACCATGTCAGGGCAACAGATGAGTTCCTCAGAAGAGGGACCCCAATCACCACTACCCTATGTTTCCTCCTGGGAGCAGTGGCTGCGATCCTCCCAACCTTGGGGGTACATGGCTTCTCCTCCTCCCCCTTTGGGGGTGATTCCTCATCACTTGTTGCCAGGGCAGCATATCGGTTTTCCATCACCACGGTGGGTGGGTTGGAAGCAGGGGTGGAGCACGGCCTGCTGCCAGAAGCAACCAGCAGCCCGTGTCCTCCTCCTCCCCTGGTGGTGTGACAGCAGTCTTCTGTAGCTGGATAGCTTCTTCAGCCTTGGATGTCTCCATATGAATACTTTCAAGGAATTCCTCATGGGCATGGATGCTCCTCAGCCTAGCCACCTCCTCCTGTAGCTCTCCCACCTGCTTCCTGAGAGATTCCACCAGCAGGCATCTTCCACACTGGATGTGCTAACTACTTATGCTCAATTATCTCTTTGATCTTGTATTTAGCTGTGACACTCTGAGTACCTTTCCCAGACCTGAAGAAGAGCACTATATAGCTTGAAAGCTTGTCTCTCTCACCAACAGAAGTCGGTCCTATAAAAGGTATTATCTCACCCACCTTGTCTCTCTAATGATGAAGATGACATTTTAAATATATTTGAAAATTAATAATTTAATCATTGGAGATTAATTTTGTTTGAGGTTCTCAAAATAGATTATTACAATGAAAACAGTATTGCTTTTAATAATGCAAAATTCTATGTACAATAATCAGTATTATGTATAGTCCTATACCAAACATTATTTCATCTTACATAAAAGAAGAGTGACATCTAGTGGCAACACAGATTCTTTTCATAAGGTATTTCCTTAATTTTCCGTTACCAACCTCTTTCTTATAATATCTTAAAGGTTTCAATCCAAATTCAAACTACAGAATTATCACATTAAATATTAAACAATGTTACTCACCTGTGCAGCAATTCCTATTCTGCCCACATTTAGCGTTCCAATTGCATACTTATAGCCTTCTCCAAGCTGTCCCAGGATATTGGTCTTAGGAACCTAAAGAATAAAACCACTCAATTATTCCTTCTGTTCTGTTCTGTAACTGCTAGTACCGCTCACAGCTGTACATGCTTTATTTAACATGTCTCATAACTGAAGGCAGCAATATAAAATGGGCACCTGATTCCCATAATACTTTTGTAGAAACCTCCCCAACACACACAGGACTACAAGAAGGACAACAGACAAAATTATTCAGAATTGGACCACTAATGAAAACTTGTATCACTGAGATGCCAAGTGAGTAATCCAAGTCCCTTAAATCCTGATTTTCAGGTATGCTGGGTAGCCACAGCTACCCCCAAAAATTCAGTATCTGTGAAAATCAAGTCCATACCAAGTCTTCTTTCCTAATCCTGTATCATACTCAAGATGTATGCAAGTTACACTTAACAAGGTTACTAAATTTCTGCCGAAACCTCTAGAACACTTACTGTACCTTAACGTTTTCGAACGTTACTGGGCACGTAGAAGTTGCTCTGATTCCCAGTTTATCTTCCTTTTTCCCTACATGTAGGCCCTCTGTGCCACGATCTACTATGAAGCATGTTATTCCCTTGTATCCCTAAGCAATGGATAAAAAACAAAGAACTGACTTTTAAGATAAAACCAAATGGGCTTTGAATATTTGATTTCTATATCGCAATATAAACCTGTTAAATATACAAAATGTGGAACCATCATCTATTTTATTTCCCCCAGCTAGATCTTTTGCAATTGCAATAATTTAACAAAGGCCAAGTCATCCCTTTCTGTAGAAAAAATAACAGAGAAAAAAGCACATTTAGAACAGTCTGAGTGGCTCTCTTAGCCATATCAACCATATGGTGAGGAGGAGAGCTTCAAATAAAGGGGGAAGGATAGGATCTGTAATACCTATATAGAATGCAAAGCAGTTGGAAATTCTGGCCCAATCCTGCAGGCCTCATGCAACTGAAGTTCCTCCTCTGTGCTCCTTTGAGATCACTTTACCAGACAGCAAATCCCGTTTTTGCACTGTGCTCCCATTGGCTCTCCTATTAAAGCCGCTAACTTCTACTCTGTGAGGTAGAAGAATTAGCATTGCTCTCTGAAGCATCACACCATCTTATTATGTAAATCTGTGGCCTTTCCATGAAATCATGCTGTTCAGAGTGGTTGTTTCCCGTGCTTCACCCCATTTGCAGCAACCAGAACCCAATTTCAGCAGAGCCCCAAAGGCTTGATCCTTTGAAGTACCATCAATTTCCATTGATATCAAAAGGGACCAGGGAAGTTTAGCACCTTCACAAGCCTTAACAGTATGGCATTCATGTGGTGAGGCTGCAGACAGCTATTATATATATGACAGATGGCGATATACATGGCGTTAGGCACCATTCTCTTGCCTATTTCCACATACAATTTTCTCCTTCAATGCTGTAAAATAGAGTCTTACTCCTGGGGAAATTCTGTGACACTGCGTACATGCAGAATTCATGTCCAGCGCAGAATTTTTTTTTCTGTGAAGAAAATACATTCTGCCCAAGAAATGCTGCAGTTCCACCTTTTGCCCACCAGAGGCCACTGTGATGCCAGAACATACAGCAGCAGCTTACTGGTAGTAACACCCTGCAACCTGCTGCATTCATCACAGCACCCTGCCTGCGGAGCCAGGTTCGGCGGCATGGGCAGAGGATAGACAGAGAGGGCACACAGGGAGCCTGCTGTGGGGTTATGGACTGGGGTTCAGAAGGGCTACTGGGGGGGCAAACTAGGGTGGGGGTCAGGAGCTAGTGGGGTGACAAAATTGAGCCGGGGCTGAATGGGAAGAGGTGCAGGGCCACAAAGGCATGGGGGTAAAGTGCCTGACTGAATGGGAGAGGCTAGGGGCCAGTCAGGGCCTGCATGGTGGAGACTCCCCAACTCCCTATTCCTCCCCTGAAAATCTGTTCCATATTTCTGCCACGCACTCCCAACAATCCTCCAGGTTCACTCCCAGGCTCCGTCCCTCTCCCTCAGCTCCTCCGTTAGCCCTAACTCCCGCAAGCCTTTCTACTACTTCTGAGGGATGCGGGAAATACATTTCTGTAGTATAGTTTAAATGAATTACTCAAAGTTCTGTATTAATTTGCCTAGTAAGGAATCTATTTGTCAAAAAAAAATTCTGAATTTTGTGTCGTCTATATTATTAAAGACATACTTGCTGACAGTTATTTTGAAATAAATTACCAAAATAATTGAAATTGGTGTGATTATATTGTGTTATTTTGACATATAAAATATGGAGAATTGTAAAATATCACACACAGAATTTTTAATTTTTTGGTGCAGAATTCCCCTAAGACTAAATAGTGGGGAGCATCTAGTCGAATATTAACTTGAAGTCTAAGTTAATAAATAACTATATTCTTCCATAATGGTTTAATTTTTACTTGTGTATGTTAATTTAAAAATGTAAATAATTTAAAGGTTTCTTTCACAGAAACATGATTAAAAAAATAGCTGTTGTCTATTATCACATAATGCTTATTTAATATTAATCACAATGATCAAAAATTAATATTCATCCAGACTGTAAAAGAGAAAAAAATATGTAACAAGGTTCTTGAGTCTTTTCAGTGTTCATTTGTAAATAGCGTTCCTGCAACATCATTGAAAGATGTTTCCCAGTTTCTGTAATGTTATTTTCTATTTCATATTATGTAACACTGTTTAATTTGTGTCATTCTCCAATCCCCAGGATTCGTTTACACATTTTTCATACTGATAAAATCCACTACAAAAAGTCTGAAGTATTGAATTTGATAACGTATCAATTTATTATTATTGATAGCTCTTACTAGTACATCTGGTATTTTATGCCATTTCTAAATCTGGTTAAACATGTATTTCCTAACAGAAGTTACCTTAAATACTTGAACCCAACATAATCAGAGTTACCTAGAAAACAAAAAAAGTTAATATGCCTAAAGCATCGAGGTGAGTCACAAGACTTATTATATGTGGATATGGTAGTAGTGCCAATAATTAAGGTTTTCGGACACATCCCATTAGAAGACCCTCTTTTCAATTGCTTATAACAGCTTTGCCAAACTTTAACTGTTCGGGCTAAAATTTTCCATGCTGGCTTTTAGGCTCATGGGGGGAGGAGGGAGCAGTGGAATTTCAGCAAACATGTTTCAGCCATTTTCAAGATTAGGAAAAATACATTTTTCCCCTGGTAAAATACTTCTTTTTTCAAATCTTTTCAAGTTTGTGACAGCTGTTTGCTGTTTTTGATATTTGTTGCTTGACATGTAGCATGGTGTCACTATCACTGCACATCTGACTCCCTAAACAGGTAAAATTACTTCTTCCTAGTGTTTCTAAGTCTACTCTAGCGGTTGCTTTTGCATCAACAATAGTCATGTATATTGTCCTCCCCTTGTTTATCAACAAACCAGCACATTTGCTGTGTCTGCCAAAAGCTGGATTTTTTTTTCTATTAAATGAGGTGTCAAACTAAGCAGGACAGTGCCATCAGCAAATACAAGGTCACCCAACTGTGCTTTATCCACTTGATTGGCTAGGCAAAAAGACTGGAATTGGATTAGGAGCCTGGGAAGGGGCATGGAGCCTGGGATTGATTAGGCAAGGAAACAGACTGGGACAAGGAGCCTGGGGAAAGACAGAGCCTGGTATATGGAGTTAGAAGTGGGGAGAGACAGGACTATCAGAAGACAGTCTGTCTGGAGGAGACAAAGACAGAATGAGTCAGGTCTTGTGGATACAGAAAGAGGGACAGAAGAGTTTGATCACTTAGAGCATACACCCAAAAGAACCTAGAAATGAACTTAAAATTCCTCTGCTGTCAGCGACTATTTGTGAAACCTAATGGCAAAGTGTTTCTCTCATCCACCTCTAATGGCTAGTCCCCATAAAGGAGGACAAGCTATGACTGCTATCAGTTACCAAGTTAGCTCAAGCAGGTCTATGCAGAGGATCTAAAGGTTCCAACTCTGTGGATGACGCACACAGAGGTCAGTATAATTCCACATGAGGGAATTTTTATTTTTCAGTTTGCAACCTTGACGTATTTTTTGTGTATAATTTCCTAGTTTTTTTTAAAAACAATCAAAAGTTAGGATAAGCCCAAATTAAGATTGCCCATTAATACTATTTTTTCTACAGCACACACCTAACTTTTTCAATATGCAGAATGGACTTGGGATGGGATAAATCAGGACTGTGCAGTGAAAGAGAGTGATCTGTAGGATACCTGCTTCATTTGTTGCAGAAGCTGGAAGGTGTGCAGTGAATGCAGGGGGTTGCAAGAAGAGAAAGTGTGGTCTCATAGTTAAGGCAGTTGATCACTATCCTGGAGAATTGGTTTCTAACCTGGCCTCTATCACAGAGTTTCTATGTGATGCAAGGTAAATCACAACCTAAACTTTTTGCAAATGTCCACTAAATTGTGTGTTCCTCATTTTATGAATGTCAAAATAAGACCCCTGGAGCTGTGCACTCACAGCTGCTACTGAAGTTACTGGAAACTGTGTTTTGAACATTTCAAGGGCTATATAAAATACCAAGTATTCTGAAAAAATCAGGTCCTACGTGATTCAAATTGGGGCACCCAAAATTAGTGGACACTTTTGACTTTAATCACTCTGTACTTCAGTTTCCCCCATCTATAAAATGGGGGTAATACTACTACCTCACAGCACAGTGGAATTGGGAAAATAAATTAGTTAACATAAGTGAAGCACTCAGTTGCTACAGTATCACAGAAAAGTCCAAAAGGAAATTAATTTTGTATTCAGATCAGAGTTTTAATAGTATGCAGTAAATAAGGCATGTGGCAATATACATGAGCAACCTTAATCCTGGCATATGCTAAATTTTGGCTACTTCACTTTCCAACCTTAATATTCTCTTAGCATAATATCTGGCTGCAATATTTATAAGCTTTGTGTAAAATACAGGCTACATGATATTTCAGTGTATAATACTTTATCGGTCTAGTCTCACATAGCACATATGTAATTCCCATTTACAGTAATGGCAGTTGCACACAAATGGCAAGAGGATGAACAGATTCCACATTTAGCTGAAATTAGTGTTTGTGCGAGACTTATCCCATTCATTAACTATTGCACTTCATTTTATAGTTTGAAATTGTCTGTTTGTTGACACAGAAATACATTGTTTCCCGGAATTAATAATTTGCTTCAAAATTTCAGTGTTCATGAAGGAGATTAAAAATAGACTTAGTTGAACTTCAGTGTATCTAATATTATGGAACTTTTTCTTAATTTGTCTACCTATTTATGAATGAAGAAATTACATACATACACACATATACATATACACATACATATATATATATATATATACACACACACACATACATTTATTTTATATATATATTATAAATAACACCTTTGCTAATAATTAAGTTTTGCAGCTGCTCAGTTTTCACTTTTCAATTGCACCATCTTTTTTAGTTAACTGGTGGAAATGTTTTTACATTTTAAACTATGTAGTTTAGGATTTTTTTGTCTTTACCTTACTTATATCTAAACTGATAAATGAAAAAACATGGCATGTCTCTTTTCAAATGTGCTTTGTCACATGGGCATATTTTAATATTGTACTAACTTTTCCTGTCCATTGTATATAGGCCTAGTTCTATTGCACTTTTAATCACAGTATCCTGCTAATACAAAAACATTAAAAGATACAACGGAAGTGCCATTAAGACTCAGAATGTCTATTCTTTGATGAGACAGGATGTGTCAATATGTGCTGGGTCCCTCATTTAGGCAGTTACTATTTTGACATTTTTATTTTCCCAGGTGTGTGAAGAAATTGGTTAAAATACTCACCAGGTTCTCCATTTTTCTCATATAGATGATTCAGGGAAAATATGACTAATTTTTAAAAATCAATTTTTAGTGGGAGCAAGATGCAAAGAATTTACACCATATTACATCAGTATCATATTATCAACAGCCACAGGAAATAGCCACAATTGTTCCTTAGCAACTTACCAAAGGAGGATTTGCATTTGCCATCACGAAAAACACTCCAGCCTGTTCTGCAAAGCTTATCCACATCTTTGAGCCATTGATAACATAGTAGTCTCCCTTCTTATCAGCACGAGTCTTCAAAGAAAATGCATCACTGCCAGATCCAACCTCTGAAAGGCAGAAACTGCCTGTCTATCAATTGAAGGGAAAACTACATGAAAGGTTTTATTTAAAATATATGCACTGCATGCAACATTAATATAAGACTTGAAAGGAAAGTAAGTATAAAGTTGTTAAATAGTTCAACCATTCTTAACCTATATATTGTGGGTAGTATCGGTTAGGTTTATAAGTGTGAAGACAGGGTTGTCTAGAGGTTAGAGCTAGGGAGAACGAAGTCATGACTTCTTCAACATTTTCCCTGCTCTCCCAAACTTATTCATGGTGTAACCCTCTGTGCCTCAGTTAGCCAACCAGTAGTCTGGCCCTAATACTTCATATACTTCCTTCCTACCTCATAAGGTTTTGTGAGGATTAATATTGGTATAGTAGTGATCCTTGGATAAAAGCATGTCCTCTGGAATGGTGGCCGAAGCATGAAGGGGCATATGAACGTTTAGCATATCTGACACGTAAATACCTTGCAACACCGGCTACAAAAGTGCCAGGCTATTTTTGGAATGACAGATTTCAGTTCTCAAATAGCATTCCAATGTTTGCATATGAAGATATTGCCTTAGAATGCAATGCATAATTTAATTCCCTAAATAGACACTAACATTATGAAATCATATAACATTTTATGTAATTTAGTAAAGGACATACTTAACTCACCAAATCTTTAGCCAGTCTGGGCAAATAAGTTCTCTTTTGTTCTTCTGTTCCATATGTAATAAACAATTTATTAGTAATTGTGTTCTGGAGTTCACACAGAAGAGCTACAGCTGGGTCAACCTTGGCTAATTCCTCTACCACCAGTATGGTAGAAAAAAATGAAGATCCAGTTCCTCCATACTCTGGTCCAAGCTCAATACTCATTAGCTAAAAGGGAGAGAATGTAAATACAACTGTTGTGGGGAGATTATCACAGACAGTAATTTAGGCTGACAAGATTTTAAAATATTTTCACTACTGGAAAAAAAATTACTTACAGGTAATAAGCAATTAAAATACTTTTGTGCAAGTCAGAGAATGTAACATCTCTTCAGATCCCTCTGCAATGCCTACAATAAATTAACAAGCTGATAATCACTGCATAGGGGTCAAGATAGGGTTATTTACTCATACAAAAAACAGAATACAGAGCTATCAACACATATGCGATTCATCACCATGACCACTCTGATCTTGTTTTGTTAGAATTTAAATGTCAGAATGAAACACATTTAAACTTTTCTAACTGTAATTTCTCACTAAACATCAATTTAGGGTTGAAAACAGAAAAGACTAACATCCATTCAAACTACTTAATCTAAAAGAAAAAAAAGTTGCACAACTGGCAGTAACATTTAATAATAATGTAACCCTTGAATTAAAATAATAAAATATGCAGACCCCTTGTTCAAATAGTCCTTGCAGTACAGATTCATCCATTTCCGCATTTGCATCCATTGTTTTTACGAAAGGTGCAATTCGGTCTTGAGCAAATTTTTTCACTATAATGAAGAAAAAGAAAGGACATAAGTATTCTAGCCAATTCTTTACATAATATCAGAGTCAGCGATTTAGTATTTGTATCAAGGTATACGTATCCCAATGCAGGGAGATCTCACAGATATGCAACACCCTAACCCAGTGGTTTCCCACGAAGGAAGATCAAGTGTTTCAGAGAGCAATATGGGTGTTTTGGGTTAATTCCCGGCAAGAGGTTTAATAGTTTTAGCTAGATGCAAGTCGCTGTGCTGATGTAAGTGGGCATTGCCTATTTACAGCTTAGACCCTTTTTAAATTTCTGAGAGTTTCATGCAAGAGCACTTTGCTGACCAGAAGTCAGGTCAGAAACCCCTGAAGACATAAGAGCTCTCCTGTTTAGTTTGTCTGGTATTCATATTAGGGTGTTTGTTTGTTTTTAAAAAGAGTTTACAGACTTAAAAATGCTTTCAGTGAATGTGGCCAGATACCTTGCTGGTGTGTATTATTTTGGTTGAACAAGAACCCTGTAAATGATAAACTGGAAAAAGTTTTTTTGTTTAATCTAGTTCTTCTATTTACTCTCTCAAGCTGATCAGGCCGTGGCCCAATTACAACTACTTTGATCCAATTCCTAGTGGATAGTTATCCATATCACAGCTTGGGGGCAACTTTCACTCTGCCCTCAAGCCTCCACCAACCATTGCCCCAATTTCTGTCCCCCTTTGAAAACAAGCTCCAATGACTCCAGAGTGATCCCTGCACTGCTCCTGTACGCTCTGCCTAGTCCTCAATCTGTGGGACCACTGCTTAGCCCTGCCATTCCATAGGACGGAGGGCTGACAAGGGAGAATCAGGTTGTTCTGGACAGAGAGATGGGGGATGAGATGATCATGCACAGTTAAGGGACTAACATGCATCCAGTGCCCTCTGCGGCCAAGGAAACCATTTCCAAGGAGCCAGTGGCAGTGAAGAGGGAAAACTGGGCTTTGGACAAGAGGGTAACGAGAAATCATTTTAGAACCGCCCCAAAAAACAAACCAAACAAACAAATCTCAAACCCCACTGCTCAAAAACTTAACGCAAAGTTCAGATTGTTCAGTGGTGCCTCGTGACCTTCCAGGATGTTGAGTTCACTATGCTCAATCCTCCGAAAATGATGAAATATAGAGTCAAAGTACAAATAACCCCTGCAGTGCAATTTTTAACACCGCCCTCTGTGTGATGCCCCAACACACTAACACCACACGTAACAGTTGTTATCTTGTTCCTTGATAATCATAACAAGCCATGAAGTTTGAGAATGGATTTGGTGACTCAGACTCTTACATGGGGTGGGCAAACTTTTTGGCCTGAGGGCCGCATCGGGTTTCAGAAATTGTAGGGAGGGCCGGTTAGGGGAGGGGTCATGGCCCACCCCCCTAGGACTCCTGCCTCATCCAACAACCCCTGTTCCCTGACTGCCCCCTGCCACCCCATCCAACCCCCGCTCTCATTCCTGACTGACCCCCCGGGACCTCTGCCCCATCCAACCATCCCTTCTCCCTGTCCCCTGACTACCCCAGGAACCCCTGCTCCCAACTGCCCCCCACCACCCCATCCAACCCCCACTCCTTTCTGACTGCCCCCCTGGGATGCCTGCCCCCATTCAACCCCCCATTCCCCGCCCTCTGACCGCCCCGCCCCCTGACCACCCCCCCGAACTCCCCTGCCCTCCATCCAATCCCCTTCCCCCCCCCCCCAGCTCCCTGCCCCACTTAGCGCGCTGCCTGGAGCAATGGTGGCTGGCGGCACTACAGCTGCACCGCCCGGCTGGAGCCAGCAATGCTGTCGCCACCGCGCAGCACAGAGCATTGCACTGGCAGCGGAGTGAGCTGAGGTTGCGGGGAAGAGGGGAACGGCAGGGGAGGAGCTGGGCAGGAGGGTCCCGCAAGCCGTAGTTTGCCCACCTCTGCTCTTACAGGATCCTTTGTAAGGGCTTGATGCAAGTTGTCAAATCTGAAAAGCATCACTTTCCTTACAATATCACATTCAAAAGCATGGTCAGGTGTTAAAGCCTGAACCCCACATAACTTCCAGAGTCGTACCTTGGTCTCATCTCTATTGATTTTTATTCCTGGAGTGTGCCCTGTATACATACTAGTACTCTACCCTTAGGCCTGGTCTACACTACGGGTTAAGGTCGACTTTAGCAGCGTTAAACCGAATTAAGCCTGGACACTTCCACACAACGAAGCCCTTTCTTTCGACTTAAAGGGTCCTTTAAACCGGTTTCTTTACACCACCTCCGACGAGGGGATTAGCGATAAAACCGGCCTTTGCGGGTCGGAATTGGGGTAGTGTGGACGGAATTCGACATTATTAGCCTCCGGGAGCTATCCCACAGTGCTTCATTGTGACCGCTCTGGACAGCACTCTCAACTCAGATGCACTGACCAGGTAGACAGGAAAAGACCCGCGAATGTTTGAATTTCATTTCCTGTTTGCCCAGCGTGGAGAGCACAGGTGACCACGCAGAGCTCATCAGCACAGGTAACCATGATGGAGTCCCAGGATCGCAAAAGAGCTCCAGCATGGACCGAATGGGAGGTACGAGATCTGCTCGCCATATGGGGAGATGAAGCAGTGATAGCTGAACTCCGTAGCAGTAAAAGAAATGGAAAAGTATTAGAAAAGATCTCCAAGGCCATGAAGGACAGAGGCCATAACAGGGACACACAGCAGTGCCGCGTGAAAATTAAGGAGCTACGGCAAGCTTACCACAAAGCCAGAGAAGCAAACGGAAGGTCCGGGGCAGAGCCGCAAACTTGCCGCTACTACGCGGAGCTGCATGCGATCCTAGGGGGTGCAGCCACCACTACCCCAACCGTGTGCTATGACTCTCTCACTGGAGAAACACACAGGGAAGACGGTTCGGGGAACGAGGAAGATGACGATGGAAGTACTGTAGGTAGCTCACAGCAGCAAGGAAGCGGAGAAACCGGTTTCCCCAACAGCCAGGATATGTTTGTCACCCTGGACCTTGAACCAGTAACCCCCGAACTCACCCAAGACCCTCAGGGCACACAGGAGACCTCTGGTGAGTGTAACTTTGTAACTATTTGTAAACATTACAAAAAAAAAAGCAAGCGTGTTTAATGATTAATTTGCCCTGGCAATCGCGGCCAGTACATCTACTGGAAAAGTCTGTTAACGTGTATGGGGATGGAGCGGAAATCCTCCAGGGACATCTCCAGAAAGCTCTCCTGGTTGAAATGGGGTGATTTTATTAAGGGGACATTCAGAGGCGCCCGTTCCTGCTCTTCTGACCAGAAATGTTCCCCGCTGTTAACCACGCGGTGGGGGGAGGGGTGAAGTGATCATCCCAGAGAATCGTGTGTGTGTGTGGGGGGGGGGGGGGGGGGGGTTTACTTGTGTTTGTGCCGCATGTTAACCGGGAAACCGCAGCCCCTCCTTTTACATTGAAACCCCATTTTAAATGGACAACCCAATTCATCCTTGATATGGGAAATGCGCTGCTGTTTGCAACCTTTCCCGCATGTTAAGAAGGTTAAAAAAGCCAAAACACTGTGGCCTACCATGGCTGCCTGCAAGCCGAAATATGCGACCTTGTAATGAAAGAGTGTATCCATTGTTCTCTAAAATGTGTCTTTTTTAACCACCTCTCCCTTCTCCTCCACCAGCTGCAAATGTTTCTCCTTTGCAGAGGCTCGTGAACATTAGAAAGAGAAAACGTAGAACGAAGGATGATATGTTCACGGAGCTGCAGATGTCCTCCCACGCTGATAGAGCACAGCAGAATGCATGGAGGCAGTCAATGTCGGAGATGAGAAAAGCCCAATATGAACGAGAGGAGAGGTGACGGGCTGAATCGCGGGATGAACAGAGCAAGTGGCAGGCTGAAGACGATAGGTGGCGTCAGCTTGCAGACAGACGGCAAGAGGCAATGCTCCGTCTGCTGGAGCATCAAACTGATATGCTCGAGCGTATGGTTGAGTTGCAGGAAAGGCAGCAGGAGCAGAGACCGCCGCTACAGCCCCTGTGTAACCAACAGCCCTCCTCCCCAAGTTCCATAGCCTCCTCACCAAGACGCCCAAGAACACGGTGGGGGGGGCCTCCGTCCACCCAGTCACTCCACCCCAGATGATCGCCCAAGCATCAGAAGGCTGGCCTTCAATAAGAGTTAAAGTTTTAAAATGCAGTGTGTCCTTTTCCATCCCTCCTCCCCCACCCATCCCAGGCTACCTTGGCAATTATCCCCCTACTTCTGTGAGGAACTAATAAAGAATGCATGAATGTGAAAAAACAATGACTTTATTGCCTCTGCAAGCGGGAGGGGAGGGTGGGGTGGGGTGGGGTGGTTGGTTTACAGGGAAGTAGAGTGAACTGGGTCGGGGGGGGGGGTTGGAGGGTTCATCAAGGAGAAACAAACAGAAGTTTCACACAGTAGCCTGGCCAGTCACAAAACTCGTTTTCAAAGCTTCTCTGATGCGCACCGTGCCCTGCTGTGCTCCTCTAACCGCCCTGGTGTCTGGCTGCGCGTAATCAGCAGCCAGGCGAGTTGCCTCAACCTCCCACCCCGCCATAAATGTCTCCCCCTTACTCTCACAGATATTGTGGAGCGCACAGCAAGCAGCAATAACAATGGGGATATTCTTTTCGCTGAGGTCTGAGCGAGTCAGTAAGCTGCGCCAGCGCGCTTTTAAACGTCCAAATGCACATTCCACCACCATTCGGCACTTGCTCAGCTTGTAGTTGAACAGGTCCTGACTACTGTCCAGGCTGCCTGTGTACAGCTTCATGAGCCATGGCATTAAGGGGTAGGCTGAGTCCCCAAGGATCACGATAGGCATTTCAACATCCCCAATGTTCACTTTCTGGTCTGGGAAGAAAGTCCCTTCCTCCAGCTTTCGAAACAGAGCAGAGTTCCTGAAGACGCGAGCATCATGTACCTTTCCCAGCCATCCCACATTGATGTTGGTGAAACGTCCCTTGTGATCCACCAGGGCTTGCAGCAGCATTGAAAAGTACCCCTTGCGGTTTACGTAGTCGATGGCTTGGTGCTCCGGTGACAAGATAGGGATATGGGTTCCGTCTATGGCCCCGCCACAGTTTGGGAATCCCATTTCAGCAAAACCATCCACTATTGACTGCACGTTGCCCAGAGTCACTACCCTTGCTATCACCAGGTCTTTCGTTGCCCTGGCAAATTGGATCACAGCAGCCCCCACCGTAGATTTGCCCACTCCAAATTGATTCCCGACTGACCGGTAGCTGTCTGGCGTTGCAAGCTTCCACAGGGCTATCGCCACTCGCTTCTCAACTGTGAGGGCTGCTCTCATCCTGGTATTCTGGCGTTTCAGGGCAGGGGAAAGCAAGTCACAAAGTTCCATGAAAGTGCCCTTACGCATGCGAAAGTTCCGCAGCCACTGGGAATCATCCCACACCTGCAACACGATGCGGTCCCACCAGTCTGTGCTTGTTTCCCGGGCCCAGAATCGGCGTTCCACGGCATGAACCTGCCCCAGTGACACCATGATTTCCACATTGCTGGGGCCTGTGCCTTGTGAGAGGTCTATGTCCATGTCAATTTCCTCATCACTCTCGTCGCCGCGCTGCAATCGCCTCCTCGCCTGGTCCGGGTTTCGCCTTGGCATGTCCTGGCTCTGCATATACTCCAGGACAATGCGCGTGGTGTTCATAGTGCTCATAATTGCCGCGGTGATCTGAGCGGGCTCCATGATCCCAGTGCTAGCTATGGCGCCTGGTCAGAAAAAAGGCGCGAAAGTAGTATCTGATGGACCAGGAGAAGGAGGGAGGGCGGGAGGGCCGAGAGACGACATGGCGTACAGGTACAGGAACAGGGAGAAACACAAACAACTGTCACACAGAATGGTCCCCCCAAAGATTAAACTGAAAACCCTGGGCTTAGCAGGCCATTGATTTCACGGAGGAAGGGGAAGCAAATGAATACAGAACAAATCTATTTTTTACATCTTAAGCTGGCAGCCGACGGTGCAGCATGAGTGATAGCCTCTCCAGTACGATGATGACGGTTACCAATCATAAAATACCATCATCTGCCAAAAGGCAAGGGGCTGCTGCTGTGTAGCAATGCAGCCCCACGTCCGCCAGCACCCAGCATCGCCCTCGGCCTCTTCTGGGTGCTTAGCAGACAATACTGGGCAATTGGCAGAAAATAGTATATTACGACTGGTAGCCATCATCATCGAAACAGTAGCATGTCTGCCCAGGTGGCCATGATTGACAGCCACTCCAGTACGACGACGATGGGTACCAGTCATAATATACCATCTCCTGGCAAGGGGCTGGTGCAATGCAGCCCTACGGCTGCCAGCCCCACGACTATCACTCATGCTACACCGTCTACCGCCAAAAGGCAGTTAGCAGCTGCTGCTGTGTAGCAATGCAGTCCCACGTCTGCCGGCACCCAGAGGACATATGGTGACGGTGAGCTCAGCTGAGCTGAGCGGGCTCCATGCTTGCCGTGGTATGTTGTCTGCATAGGTAACCCAGGTAAAAAGGCGCGAATCTATTGTCTGCCGTTGCTGTGACGAGGGGGGAGGGGCCTGACGACATGTACCCAGAACCGCCCGCGACACTGTTTTGCATCATCCGGGCATTGGGATCTCAACCCAGAATTCAAAGAAAAGGCGCGAACCGCTTCTCGGCTCTCTGAGCTGTGGCGCAAACGTAGTATCTGACGGACTAGGGGAAGGAGGGAGGGCGGGCCGAGTGACGACATGGCGTACAGGCACAGGGAATTAAAATCAAGAACGGTGGCTGTGCATCAGGGAGAGACACAAACAACTGTCACACAGAATGGTCCCCCCAAAGATTAAACTGAAAACCCTGGGCTTAGCAAGCCGTTGATTTGACGGAGGGAGGGGGAAGCAAATGAATACAGAGCAAATCTATTTTTTACATCTTAAGACGACGGTGCAGCGTGACTGATAGCCCTCGGCATCTTTCTGGGTGCTTGGCAGCAAATACGGGGCGGTGTATGACGATGGTCTTCAGGCCTATTGCACAATCGGCTGCTCAGGGAAGACTCTGCTAACGTACGATGACCCGACTTGTAATAGGACGGCTAACATTCATAATACACCATTTACTGCCAAAAGGCAAGCCCCACGGCTGCCAGCACCCAGATCGCCGATGAAGGCTACCAGTCTACTGCACCGTCTACCGCCAAAAGGCAGTTAGCAGCTGCTGCTGTGTAGCAATGCAGTCCCACGTCTGCCGGCACCCAGAGGACATATGGTGACGGAGAGCTCAGCTGAGCTGAGCGGGCTCCATGTTGTCTGCACAGGTAACCAGGTAAAAAGGCGCGAATCTATTGTCTGCCGTTGCTGTGACGGGGGAGGGAGGGGCCTGACGACATGTACCCAGAACCGCCCGCGACACTGTTTTGCATCATCCGGGCTTTGGGATCTCAACCCAGAATTCCAAGGGGTGGCGGAGACTGCGGGAACTGTGGGATAGCTACCCATAGTGCAATGCTCCGGAAGTCGACGCTAGCCTTGTACTGTGGACGCGGTCCGCCGACTAGAGCACCTAGAGCATTTTATGTGTGGACACACACAATCGGCTGTATACAACCGGTCTCAATAAAACCGGCTTCTATAAATTCGAACTAATTTCGTAGTGTAGACAGAGATATCTACACTACAACTGGGAGGTGTGATTTCCAACATGTATAGATAGACTCACATTAGCTTGGCTTGAACTAGCATGCTAAAAATAGCAGAGCAGAAATTGTGGCAAAGGCTAGTCACTTATGACCTAAACAGAATTTGAAATCAAGTTTTCACATAAACTTGGATCAACACACTGGTCTCAAAATTTAGCTATAAATAAGGAATAAAAAGCAATATTTTACAAATATTTAACACTGAATTTTTCATGACATCTAGTCATAAATGGCTCCATTTTAAGAGTCTGAACAGCAAATTACCCATTTCTTTCATCATTATTTCTTCTTCTGTAAGTGTGTCAAGGGGAGCACACACTACCCCCTCATTGGTTGGGTTTACCATAGCTTCTGATTTGGATGATTTAAAGACACTAGGAGGAGCCTTCCAAGAAGCCAAGTAGATTGGCATGTTTCTTCTTAGCTGTTGACAAATAATAATAAAGAAAGTTATAAAAACTAATTTTGAGGCACAGAAAACATTGTTCAAGTATTTATAAACAGGAAAATACATTTTCACCCACTGTTTTTATTCTCTATTCAGTGACTGAAAAGGAAATACAATTACATATAATTCATTATTTTCAGTGCTACTAATTTCAAGTTTTTGAGCACTTGGAGCAAAGAGGCTCGACCAATTTGATTTCCTTTCAACCTGTGTCTATCAATCCTACAAAATACTTTCTTCTCCTGTCAGTTTTCTATATCTTGATAAATATATTGTTATTTTGACAACGATTCAAAAATATTAATGTTTTTAAAATGAGAATAGTTTTGAGAATTGCAGCTACCAGCTAGAATCTATTTTCAGTACTGCAAATATTAGACGCTTGCTGGAATGTTCACATTAATAGCTGTACATTTTAATAGATTTTATCTCCATTCAAAACATAATTGTATTAAATTCTAATACGTTTCTTTACATTAATAGTTCTATTCACTATTTTCAGTGTGTCTTCGCCTTGAGACCAATCAACTAGTAATGCTAGCAACTACATGGACTGTTGAATTAATACTCTATTTTTATTTTATTTTTGTTCTTGTTACTAAGTGTTCTGCAGACCCAACGTCCAAATCATTCAGCTACAATGTGACTAAAATAATTTTAGAACTTATGGCACAACTGTGATATCATAGAGGAACTTGTCAAAATAAACTGTAATCTAACATTTTATAACTTTAAGAGTGAGTACGCACTTCAGAGAAGATGCAATGATATAAAAACATGTTTCTATTTAATGATTTTAAATCCAGAGTTGGTGTAATGAAAATGACGATAAGCAGCAGACTGCCATCTGGCAATAAGCCTTAACTGACTGATTATTTTTAAATGTCAAAAAGCGATACAGCACCAAGAGCTGAAATTAGGAAATTCACCGTAAAGGTTCTGCAAACATTCTTATCTTTCAGACTGATAGCCATGTTAATCTGTATCAGCAAAAACAACAAGGAATACTTGTGGCACCTTAGAGACTAATAAATGTATTTGGGCAGCCCACAAAAGCTTATAAAACACACTTCATCAGATGTATGGAGTGGAAAATACAGTAGGCAGGTATAAATACACAGTACATGAAAAGATGGGAGTTGCCTTACCAAGTGGGGGGTCAGAGCTAACGAGCCAATTCAATTAAGGTGGAAGTGGGCTATTCTCAACAGTAGAATACCAAGGGAGGAAAAATCACTTTTGTAATGGTAATGAGGCCAATGTAATCAGGGTGGCCCATTTCAAACAGTTGATAAGAAGCTGTGAGTATCAGTAGGGGGCAGTGGTGATCTTTTGGAAAATAACAGATTTTAGTTTCAAATGTTGATGAGATTATTAAAATCTGAAGAATGTTCGAGAACGCCCATAACATATAAATATTTCTTTACTTATTAACGTTCCTATGGAACACTAGATTAATGATAGCATGCTATGTGTGTTCCAGGCTCGCTTTATTAGCAGGATTGAAAGTTAAACTCTTTAACCATTAATGCAGCTAGGGTGACCAGGTGTCCAGTTTTCGACCGGAACACCCAGTTGAAAAGGGACCCTGGAGGCTCCAGTCAGCACCGTCAACCGGGCCATTAAAAGTCCAGTCAGCAGCGCTATGGAGCCTAGGCAGGCTAGTCCTAGGGCACCACGCTGCGCCCCGGAAGTGGCCAGCAGGTCCGGGTCTTAGGCGAGGGGGTCACAGAGCTCTGCGCACTGCCCCCACCCCAAGCACCAACTCTGCATTCCCATTAACCGGTTCCCAGCAAACGGGAGCGGAAGGGGGCGGTGCCTGCCAGCGAGAGCAGCCACGCATCACAGAGCCTGCTGCCCCCGCCTAGGAGCCGGACCTGCTGGCCGCTTCCAGGGCACAGCACAGTGCCCCAGGATTATACAGGGCTTTGGAGCGGAGCCCGGAGCTGAAGCGCGGAGCAGCAGGTTTTTGCCTGGAGCTGGAGCTGAGTGGGAGCACAGCTCCAAAGCCCTGCTAGGATAGACAAGCAACCTGCCTTAAGTAAGCCCAACCCCCTGCCCCAGCCCTGAACTCCCTCCTTCACACCAAACCCTGCATCCCCAGCCCAGAGCCCACACCACCTCCTGCACCCCAACCCCTTCTGAATCCCAGAGCCTGCACCCCCCTACCCCAGCCCAGAGCCCGCTCCCACACCTTGAACCCCTCATCCCCGGATCCCATCACAGAGCCCTCACCCCCCTCCTGCACCCCAAACCCTTCATCCCTAGCCCCAGCCCAGAGCCATCACCCCTCCCACAGCCCAACCCCCTGACTTAATCTGCAGCCCCCTCCCACATCTAGAATCCTTCAACCCCATCCCCCAGCCTGGAGCCCCTTCCTGTACCCCAAGCCCCTCATCCCCAGCCCAGAGCCTGCACCCTTAGCCCGAGCCTGCCCCAGCCTGAACCCCTCATGTCTGGCACACCCCCATTTAGAGCCCTCAACCGCTCCCACACCCCAACCCCCAACCCAGTGAAAGTGAGGGAGGGGGAATGCAATGAGCAGGGGGCGGGGCCGCAGGGAAGGGGCGGGGCTAGGCTAGAGTTGGGGGTTTGTGCCCACAGAAGTTGACAATCCTACTCCGGGCGCGGACAGGCTCGGGGCAGAGGGGCGCGACCCCCGCACCGCCTCCTTGGTGAAGGGGGCTCCCGGCCCGACCCCTTCAGGTTCACGATTCACCTTCGCGCAGCTCCGCCACAGCGCCGCTGCCATCATATTCGCTGCTGCGGCTGCCGACCCCCCTCCGCCCGCGGCGAACCCAGCGAGCCCCTCCGCGGCTCGGGCTCGCAGCAGCTACTGTCCAGCGCCACGACCAAAGTGCGCGGACTGCGCCTGCGCCGGGCGCGCGCTAGTCTCGCGAGGTGGGAGGAACGGGGCGGGCGGGGCTACTACTACGGGAGACACTCACAACAAACATGGCGGCTGCGGTGGGTGTTGGGAGCGGTGGGGTGCAGGGGAGGTGAGTGATGCTCCCGCCCCGTAGCTCAGGCGCCGGGCTATGGGGGTGGGTGAGAGCCGCACAGTGCCCTCATCCCCCAGGGGCCGCCGTCGCCTGTGACTAGCCCCCTTGTCTTCTCCAGCCAGGGCCGAGGCCCTCTCATCGGGGAGCAGGAGGCTGCAGTGGGGCTGGGGCCGAGGGCGGAAGCAGTGACACCTCCCCGCCCTGCAGAGGTGGACCCTGGGGGGCAGTGGGTCTTCTCTTCTCCCTCCAGGTGAGTGGGGGACTTTCCTTGCCCTCTGTCTGGCTCCCAGGTGAGTGGGTGGGATGTCTGCCTGGCCCCAGGCGGATGAGGGTGCCACTCGCTCCCAGACTTCAGGAGGGATGCCCACGAGGGTTTCTCCCTTCTCTAGAAATGGGGTGGCCGTTTCTTTCTCTTGCACCGCTCCACACGGGAGACAGATGGCAAGGGTGGATGGGAGACAGATGCACCTGGTGCGGTTCCAAACGTGGGGTTCTAATTTTTAACAAAACTTAAACAGACACAAAGCAGGGGTATTGAATGTGAGAGGGGTGTGAGAGAACAGTCTCAAGGAAGTGCTTTCTCTGGCCTGGAGCACATAGCACACCCTTGGGAATGGATATGTATCTGCTATAAGTTTTCTTTAATTCAGGAGCAATTTGCTTAACAGAATTCTACAGTGGTCGTGTTGTTTTCCTCCTATGTTTGGCTCCTACCAGGTAATTGGTGTGGGAAGCAGTGCTCTGAATGGGGTGTGGAGAGTCTGGTTCTTGGCCTTTGTATGAAGACTCATTTGTGTCATAGACTTTGAAGAGTGCCAAGTGGGAGCTCTTTGAAAAGCTCTTAGTAACTTTTTGTGAGGAATCAACTGGTTAAAACGTTGAGCATTATGCGGGACTGCTTTAGATCCTGATTCTTCTCCCACCCTCTCCCCACACACGTACTCCTCCGGAAGAAAGTAATAGAACAAGTCAAATGACAGTTACGGAGGTTCAGAGGTGTTTGGTTCTTCCCTTTATGAAATAATCCCTTCATTCTGAGATACCAAGTCAGTGGTTTCAGAGAGACTTTTGAGACTTCTTTGAGGAAAAATGTGACACTTCATATGTATGTTTGCTTGCTGTCAAAGGTTTCAAACTGCTTGTCTGTGTCACAGCTATTTCAGAGCCATGATATCTGAAGTTTAGGAGCAAACCAGAAGGCTCAGGAGTGCTTGTGTGTGAATTTTTTCTTCAAGAGAACTGTAGAAGATTTCAGTAATATTTTACGTAAGGCTTTCATATTAAAGTATTCTATAGCATTTTATAGAATATATGCATACAGCACTGCTGAATTGCAGCTAGCTTTGGGGTGAATGGGAGTACCCAGGCAGACAACCAGTGCCCAGCACTCTACACAACTGTATGATGAAAAATTTTGCCCAAGAGCAATGAATTAAACAAACCCCCTATTCTTAAAGAATGTGTTATAGAATTATCTGTGACACTTGTAGTAGGCAGAATCTTAGATTATTATATACAGCCTGTCAAAATTATCATGAGAACTTACCAGTTAAGGTACAAAATCTATTACCCCTCCATTTTCCATGATGCTTGGTGGTGCATTTAAAAAAATATATTCCCCACATGAGTAGAATTTCATATGAGTAGTATGAGGTGTCATCCAAAAATTATACACTAAAATATATAGTTTAATTTATTCTGTTCAGGTACCCATAGCCATGTCATGAGTAACTTTAGTATGTGATATGACTGTCACTTGTGGGATTTTTTTTCTCTCTCTCCTCTCTCTAGGATTTTGTGAATTTTTTTTAAAATGCATGATATGGTATTTGTTAATTTAAGCAAGGTCACAGAAATGTTCCTTGCACGTGAAACAGAAAATGGTGAGGTTTGAGTTAGTTCTTAGATCCTGTTGGGAATTTACGTTAATCAGAAGGATGAAGGGCTTCTGAAATTCAAAACTATAGTACCAGAGACTGGAGTTAATTTAAACATGATGGGCAGACCACTAAATCATGTCTTCTGTCTTTCCCCAGTTCCACTTTTCAGTATTCATTCGTCTGTGAGAATTTTTCAGACTGAAATGTTACTGTATAAATTACCACATGAATAAATTTCCCCCTTGAAGTAAAGAGTATCCCCTTGAAGTAAAGAGTATCACTACAGACTCTTTGGTGAAAATATAGTTCTTTTTAATGTTGATTCCTGTTAAGCCATCCCAAAACTCAATTTTCTAATATTCATTGTTGAACGGCTTAGTCTAGTGGTGCGCAAACTTTTCCAGTCACAGCCCCCCCCTTATCATTCACAGAATTTGTCACCCTTCCTCCAATACTTGTGATCTGAAACTATTTTTCATGCCAGAAGGTGGAGGGGAAAAATAGAGATCACTGTTCATTCATTTAGTTTAGTGTTACAGCGTCTGACTCACTTGAGAGGTCCCAGGTGCTCAACTATTATTTTATATGTTGCTGGTTTATGTCTTTTAATATCAATTATTAATCATGAAATGAGTTTTAAAATTAGAGAATCAAAATTAATTTTAAAGGCATCGTAGGCCTACTGTAGTTAATGAAACTTAAATTGTTGAAAATAAGCCAGCCTGTGCTTTTATTTGTATGGTTTTTAAAAAAGGGTGAAAGGCTGAAGTTTCTTTACCCCCCCCATCTCTTCCCCTCCCCCTTCCAAACCTCTGGCACCCCCCAGTTTGTGCACCACTGGTTTAATCCCTATATTTGACATGCTTTAAAGTTATAACTTGGTGAGACGGCCTCTGGAATCTAAACTACTTTCTTCCCCCTCCCCCCTTTTAATGTATGAGCTGGTATCTTTGTCTTACTGCAGGAGCCACCACCAAATGGAACACAAGTTAAATTAAACCTAGAGGAAGCTGATGACATCTGAAAGAGGGTAGGCAAAAGGATTGCTCAGAGTTAACTTACAGTGATTAGAAGAGAGGATAGTGGACCATATTCAGCCCTGCCATAAAAGGGCACCACTCCTTGGAAGCCAATAGAGTGGCACTGTTGTATTAATTTAGATGGAATAAATGATCTAAAGGTGGTGACATAACCCGGTCATGGTCTAATATTAAACAGAGTTATGCAAGGCCTGGAGCTTGATATACAGAGATCTCAGCCTGCTTAGCACCATGGCAAGCACATAATTAAAAATCTTTTTAACCTTTTATTAAAGATACAGAAAAGAATGAAAAATAATTAAAACCTTTGAAATGCAAAGTATTAAATAAGGCTTTCATTGTAACAGTATATTTTGTTCCCTTTCCCTTTAGGAGAGTGTTTTTAAAAGGAGAAACCCATGTCTTAGATGGTATCAAAAGATGGTAATAACTGTCGTTTTGGGGAAAAGAGAAGTAGTTAGTTGAGATGGGCTGGAGATGGTGTTGCAGCTGTTGTTTTTTAAAGTCCAGTCTTAGAAGGAAAAGCCCCCTTGTTTGACAGTCTCTTACATGGTATCAAAGATGGTAATAACTATCATCCCAGGTGATGTTTGGGATTCAGCTGGAGATGGTAGGGGTGACGATGTCATCTGGGCTTCTCTCTCTAGCCTGTTCTTGTCAGGACACCTCTCAGGATCAGGATGATGAAGGCTGAGGGTCCCAGGAAACTGGGGTTTGGCAACCATGATATTGACACTTGCCCCAGTAGCCTCTATCTGTTCTCTCCATATGTCCTTTTTGTTTTCATACTTTCTCCACAAAATCTTTCTTTTAAGGACCCAAAAAGGGAATAGCCCATCCCCTCGTTATTTTGTCCACCAATTGGGCCTAATATTCGACATTCCAATCTTGGTTTATTAACTTCTGGCTCCACATCTCCTGTTTTTAACAAGTTTAATTTTAACAGTCCTTGAGTCATATCAACTTGGTCTTTTTATTTAGACTAATTCAGTTATTCTGTCTTCCATTTGGACTTTTATCCATCAACCTTTGTTGTTACAGATTACTGTAACATTTTATTAATGTATACATACTTTTTACCATTGAGCTCACATTATGGGTAAATTTGTAGGCCTAATTGTCACAACAGCACCTACTTACTCCAGGGCTGAATTTAAGCTGCTGTATCAGATTCCAAAAATAGCAAATAAAGCCTATTTAAGAAACCTCCACTGGTTAACCCCATCCCAAGAATTATTTAGACACAATTGATACCAATAATCAATGTTGATAAACAAGGAAATAAATAACCCATTGGAATGTTGGCTTGTGTGGAGCAAGGGAGAAAAGAAAATGGAGAAATCATGTTTAACGAATGAAAAAAGATGTCAAGTAGGGAAACCCCTTTGACTTATTTGCAAACCAAGGGTACCTGGGGATCTTCCTTGCCTATCGATTTGATTTTGTTGTGGTTTTACCTTCAGGTGGTTTTAGTGTGACAGTTGTTAGAAAGTATAATTGTTATACAGTTTGGAGTACTAGGAATGTCTTGATTTTGTTTCTCACTGTAGACTTGTGGGACTTTACATATTTTATTAAAATTCTCTCTGTATGTCTGGGGGATATACTACCAGAGTGGTTTTCTGCCTTTGTATTTCAGCAGTTGGGGGTGGAGCCTACTACTGATTCCTGAAGTGGTGGGTTTTGTTCAAACACTTCTGTTCTGGAAGGGCTTCCTAGAGAACAGATTTTCAATTTGTATTTTAACAAAAATTTTCTTAGTACAGTTGCCCTCAAGGACAACAGGTTGCATACCACTGTAGTAAATTGGTATAGGAGACACCCCCTATTCTAGGAGCTTAGCATGTTGACACTGAAAAGTTTCCAGCTGCTACTAGATGAGTAGCAAGGGCCTTAACTGGTGTATAAAACTGGGATCAGCAGTACAGTACCATGTTGCACTAATACTATATTGTTTAATACAAAGCATCATTGTGAAAGAAAGGTTCATATAGACATCTTTCTAAAGATAGTCTGCAGAAAACCAGTATTCCAGTAATTAGTGGTATGTGCTGAATTAGGCCTCTTAGGTGACTTTAACAAGTTATTTAACCTGGTGTTAGTGAAGTACATTGAAAATGCAAACCACTATGTAAGTGCCTAGTAGTGATCTGGAGTTTGGTACTGGACACCTGCAGATCATCTAATGAAACTCTGGTCACTCCATAAAATGAAAGGATTTGCCAATTGAAAATGTAGATGTTAATGATTTCTGTGATAATTTACAGCAATTGAAATGTCTGATTGAAACTGTCCCCTTTTCAGACTAAATCTTATCTTCCATCTTAAACTCATTGCAAGTCAAAGTTCTAGGAAAGTCTGGTCATTTACAATGGCGATATTGGAAAAGAGGTGACAAATGGTGATTTTTTTTTTTTTATTATTGAAAGATAATGCAGTCTAACAAAACCCCATGTCTTATACAAAATATTAAACTCAAATTCTGTGGCTGGGAGCACAGAATTATGCAGCACTGCCCCTGCAAGCCTTCTTCCCATAACTACTAATCAACACTATTACAGAGTGTGTTTTCCAGTTGCCTGTCCTACAGAAAAGTGGTTCCCTAGTTTTGTGGATCACTACTAGTTGTCTGCAGAATGAAATATTTGAGAGCTTCATACAGCTTGATGGATGAGGAGTAGCTGGGGTCCATGAAAGGATGTCCTCCTGGAAATGTAGTTCATGTAATGAAATAATTGAACTACTGCTATGAATTTTGTTGCAGGGGAGCCTCTCTTCTGAAGGTTAAGCAAGAAGCCAAAAAAGATTTGATTAAGAAATCAGAAAACATAAGTTTGACAGACTAATTTTTTTATTTATCTTTTGTTCCAGGGAAAGTGGGGCAGCTGTGCTCCCTTGCTTTCTGTCTGACCTACTGGGAGTACAGGTTGGAGTATGTTTTGCTACTTAGCAGGAAACTGAAATTCAGGTACAATTCATGTAGACCTTTAAAAAAACAAACCCAGGGAAAAACTAAAGAATTTAGCTAAAAATAACTGGAGAAATCTCCTGCTGTATTCTTGTCTGGCTGCAGCTCTGATTTTCCTGTCGTGATATGTGTCATTCAGCTGTGTTTCCTACTGGAATAATCAATGAAATGGTAGCCTCAGGCATCGCCAAGCTGTTCAGTTCATGACAGTGAAGATTTTTCAAGTCTTTTCAAGTATTTTTACATATAGACTTAATTTCTTTAATGTACATTAAATGAATTTTTTTAGTTATCTAATGCAGTAAAATAATCAGTTCTTTAGTCTCACAAAACCACTAATGTAGGTAGGGTTTTTATGTCCAATTTACAGATGAGTAGATTGGTAGAGTCACTTACTTCAATTCATATTGTTGGTAAGAGTCATGAGCTTTACAATTGGATGTGAAATGGGTTTCTTTACAAAAAAGTAAAATGGGTTTCTTTACCAAAAAAAAGTAAAATGTATCCAAGTTATTTGAAACTTTGAGAAAGTGATGGTATTGTAATAGTATCAGTACCACTTTGAAATCTCAGTGATTTTAAGATTAAATGTTGTTTTGTAATGAACTCTTTTTAATGAATGAGTTCCTGCTATAATTTATGATTTTATAACACTAACAGAAAATATGCATCAAAAATGCATTGCATTGAACACCGAATTTGACACTTGAAAACTTGGAATTTCTCATCCTCTGAAATCTGTTCCCCTCAGTTGCTGATTTGACACTTGAATAAATAAAAATATAACTTTTCTTACCAGATAGTAATTAACATTCTTGACAATGTTGAATGTACTGTGATGCATAGTTATGGTTCATTATTTCATGAATCATAACTGTGCATGTGCCTAACATTAAGTCCATGAGCAATATTATTTCTGAACATAAAATTCTAAGTTACAGAACAATTACAGTATAAAATTGTCTCTTCTTTACAATAAATTTTCTTCCATGCTAAGATTTCAAATCTCAGCATTTAAGAAATCTGGAATTTCAAAAAATGTTCTCTTTGAATCTAAACCTTTTGTAAAGATTATTTAACAAATATTTCTGAACTGAATGGTAAGGTTAGATTGAATTTTATTCTCATGTCCGCATAGTCAACTAAACTTTGACTTTTATTAATCCTTTTATTAAATTTTAAAAAGTATTTATAATACTGTTGCTGAGAATCATCTTCCCAACTGTGACTATCTGAAAACTTTAAACAGTATTGAGCTGCTGTAAAGATTTCAACAATATTCTTATGATTGTCTGTTCATGTGTATTTTACTTTTGACCATATGCATTTTATTTAACAAGACTATAGGGATGTAATCTTTGATTTACAGTGGTTTCTGTAAATGTGAATTCTTTTGTTTCAAATTCAGTGAAATGGGCTCTGATTCTGATTGATTTTTCTAGGCACAAGTTATTGTAAACTCAAAGTGTGAATATGGGTGAAAAGAAACCGGAGCCTCTGGATTTCGTAAAAGATTTTCAGGAATATCTTACTCAACAGACACACCATGTAAATATGATTTCTGGATCTGTCAGTGGAGACAATGATGCAGATGCCCTTCAGGGAGGTAGGCTCTCTTCAGTGCTGTCAAGTATTCTAGTTTTTTGGGGGGATGACTGTGCTGATGTTTGCATTTTAACATGCTTATTATGAAGGCTACTATACTAGTCTGTAAAGCTGTAGAACCTTTTGGGGGGGGAAGTCTTCTAAAAAACATCTTTTTCATCGAAACTTATTTCTCATTAGTTTATTTTTGTGTGGGGGCTAAGGGAATAAGGAGCTAACAAGTTTGGACTAGTGTCACTGTAACAAAGCAACAACCCAGTGATTCTCAGTCAGAATCTCTACTGCATTTACTGTTTATAGCTGGGGCAGATGGTGATCAGAATGGACTAGATCATCCTTCTGTTGAAGTTTCACTGGATGAAAACTCAGGAATGTTAGTGGATGGGTTTGAAAGGACATTTGATGGAAAGCTGAAGTGTCGATATTGCAACTATGCCAGCAAAGGAACAGCACGGCTTATAGAGCATATCAGAATTCACACAGGTATGAAGGATTCTACAAGTACTTTGCTGTGGGGCAGCGTTTCAGTACCTTTGTATTCTATGTTCAGTGTATGTGGAACTAACTCACTCATAGGCTTTGCAGATGTGTGCATGTATCTTCAAGCAGTGTCGTAGTGATGACTGCTTATAACTGAGGAAAGTTAAGTCTGTGGGGGGTTTTAAAGATTTTTCTTTAACCTTTTAAAAGGTGAGATACTGTATTTTCATAATACTTGTTTAGGCCCCAATCTTATAAGCACTTATGTGTATGCTTAGCTTTACTATCATGAGTTGTTGCATTGATTTCAATGGGACTAGGCCTGGTGGTAAAGTTTTAGCATATGCGTAAATGTTGGCAGGATTTTGAATCTTAGAGAATAGCTCTTTTTATTGTGAGGGTCTCAATCAAAAACTAATTATAAACCAAGAAACTGAGTAAATATTATGCTTACACTAGTAAATGAAATTATATTTTATTACTAGGAGATAATGTTGAAATATCTGCCTGTAGGCCAATTACACAAGAAAAGCATGGTGGCTAAAATTATAATGAAGGCATTTTTTGAACACTAAAGATCAGTTAGTGAACTGAAAAATCCATTCTCCAAAAAGTACAAGTTATAATAGAGCCCCACTCCTTTCCACCATGCTTCCATTTCACAGTGGAACCTCCCCTAACTCTTACTTTAAAGCTGTTAAATGACCTTTCAGGGATGGCATTCCAGTACTCAGTGTCCCCTCCTGTCTTTATATGATTGTTTGCTTAATCTTGGTATAAATTGTATGCTTATTACAGAGATATCAAGTCCCAGTTGGGGGACACATGCCAACCTCTGAAAAGATAGTACAAAAGTACCTTGCATCAAGGGCTGCTGCTGCTTTTTCTTTTGCTTCTCTTCTGAAGCTGGTGGTATAGGCAGGTCTGGCTAGAAGAAAAACTCACAATTGACTATCTCAAGCTGTGATACTAAGCAATAAGATGCCTGTTTCCCAGTTTTTCTATATCAGGATCTACCAGTCCTGCTTGAGCAAATACTGGTTTGAACTCTGGCAGAAAACCAACTAAATATCCTCTGGGAGAAACATGAACATAAAAATTCTCATCTGGGAGGATTTGACAGCTCAACAGCAGATGCATGCGTCCTGCAATCTTGTATCAATGTGAGATCAACGGTAGATGCTTGCAGATGCGTAACTCCTTTTGGAAGTCAGTTTGGGAACCTGCTATGTGATGGAAACTTCTTTAGAGAGAAGGTTAAGGCTGTTCTGCCCAGTGCCAAGGAGAGAGGTCAGACCTGTTTTACCCTGGAGTCTGTTATCTTCTTTTTGTAGAAGAATTAATGGAGCAGCATCTGCATGGAAGCTGGTCTATAATTCTAGTTATGAAGTTAGCGATATCAGTAGCATCAGCAGGCCATTAAGCCTCTTTACCAGCATAAATCTGGAGTTTCAATTCCCAGAACACAAAGCACTAAAAGCTTTGGGCTTTTAAAACATTCTGGATCAAATGAATAGTTTTCCTCTAAACAACTCTGAAGGATCTCTCTATCTTAAAGGAAGATCATAGGCGCCGACTGTACTGTTATGAATTTGTTTCCTGTAATCGTGTTTGAAAAGTGTTGTTCAAACACTTTAAATGCATTAGTGAGGATAGAGCCTAAACGATATCTGGTATTCTACCACAGCTCAGGTGGCATCATTAAAAAAAACAAAATCTATCTCCAGCCTCCTGAATACAGAACCTCCCCAGACAGTGTAACCAGTGCAGTTCCACTCCATGATGGCGGGAGCTGGATGTTAGGGGTGTCTCGAGAATTACATCTCCATGACACAGCACTTAGTTCTCTGGGGGCATAGTTTACCTTTTTTTATTTTATTTTTTAAGTTAACCAGAGGATCCTAAAAACCTTATATTTTTTTTAAATTTGAAAGCCATCTGGGTGTTGCAAAAAGGCAGACTCATAACACTGCAAACTTCAGTCTGAAGCATAGTTATTCATAAAACAAATAAAGCTATGGCAGGTAACTGAACAAGCTTTGCCATGCTGTCTTGCCTATATACCTCAAACGCATTTTGGACAAAGCACCTCTAGAGGTGTGAGAGGAGTATTCAGACTTACATACCATTCATATCTTGGCTCCATTCCAACAAGGGTCTCAGTTAGTGCCAATTGTAGTAATAGTGGTGGCTTTTCTAATGTTTACACTTGCCTATTGAAAACACCTATGACACCTTGCAACCTTCCATTAGCCGTGAGTTGGACAGGATTTGAACTGTTGATTAAAAAGTGAAATGCTCTATTCAATTAGTAGCCCCCACAATCATTCACTCTCTTTCATGTTAGGCCGCTTTGCGCATATATACATAAATTGTTACACTATAATTTTCTCTCTTTCAGGTGAAAAGCCACACAGATGCCATCTATGTCCATTTGCATCAGCCTATGAACGTCATCTGGAAGCGCACATGCGATCACATACTGGTGAAAAACCATATAAATGCGAATTGTGTTCCTTCCGCTGCAGTGACAGAAGTAACCTGTCTCATCATCGTAGACGCAAGCATAAAATGGTACCTATAAAAGGTACTAGGTCTTCCCTAAGCAGCAAGAAAATGTGGGGGGTTTTGCAGAAGAAGACCAGCAATCTGGGATACAGCAGAAGATCATTAATTAATTTGAGCCCGCCTTCCATGGTGGTTCAGAAACCAGACTACCTTAATGATTTCACCCATGAAATCCCAAATATTCAGACTGAAGCATATGAAAGCATGACAAAAACAACACAGACTGGTGGCCTGCCGAGAGATCCACAAGACCTTAAGATAGACAATCCATTAAATCAGCTATCAACATTAGCAGGACAGTTGTCTAGCTTGCCACCTGAAACCCAAAACCCAGCATCTCCTGATGTTGTACCATGCCAAGATGAAAAGCCTTTTATAATACAGCAGCCTGCTGCACCAGCAGTAGTTTCATCTGTGTCAACAAATATTCCTCAAAGTTCATCTCCTACTAGCCCAGATCCTCGGCCCCCACACAGTCAAAGGAACTACAGTCCAGTGGCAGGTCCAAGCAGTGATCGCAGCGTCCATACTAGTACTCCTAGCATAAGTAACAGTCAGCCAAGTACTCCAGCTCCAACCCTTCCAGTTCAGGATCCTCAGCTTCTGCATCACTGCCAGCACTGTGACATGTATTTTGCAGACAATATCCTTTATACTATTCACATGGGATGTCATGGGTTTGAAAATCCGTTTCAGTGCAACATATGTGGGTGCAAATGTAAAAATAAGTATGACTTTGCTTGCCATTTTGCAAGAGGTCAACATAACCAACATTGACTGACAACGTGCTTTCATTTAGTTTTTTTAACATATGTTTTATACTTGCTGAAGGAGACCTTGCTCATCCCCAACAAGAAGTCCAATAAACAACTTGACAATGGAGGCAAAATTCTTTCCATGTTGTCATATAATATGCCAGGGATGTTTGAGTCATGGAGGTGGTAGTTTTTTGTCACTGTTTAAAATAAAAAGTTATGAGGATTGGCGTGCAGTAACATGTTTTATGTTTGTTACATTTAAGTTATTTGCACTTAGGATCCAGAAAAACATTCTACAAATGCCAATCCAGATTGTGTCCTTAAACATAGGTTGCAGTTCATCAGACTAGATAATGTTTTCACCCCTCAGCTCACAGAGAGCTGAGATATTAAACAAGATAAGAGGTCTTGGTACCTAAAATATAGTAAAAGTTGTTAATACAGTGAAATGTATGGTTCATATGAAACCATATTTCTGCTTATAAACTAACTGCTTACCAAACTGAATAAAATCTTTGCTGTGAGTTAAAGAATAAACTTTCATGCATACAAACAATTTGAATTTAAAATTTGTCAGTTTCATCTGATCAAGATATCAAATTTTTAGTGAATTCTAAAGTCTTTTTATGCTAGGCCTTTAATCTTTTTCTTTAAAAAGAAAAACTAGAGCAGTTTTATAGATATGAAAAAAAACTAGAAGGTACCTTTAAAAAAAAATATATATATATATACACACACACACACACATTATGAATGAGACTTTGGTAAAAGATGTTAAATGAGAAATAGAAAATAAACAACTTTGCATGAGGACAGTTCATTTTAAAAACTGTCAAGACATTCCCACTTAAAGGTTATTAAATACATAAATTGAAAACTAGAGGCCATATTTTAATTACTTTTTTAAAAAGAAAAACAATGTATTTTAACTGTCTTGCTAGGTTGCCTATATGTTTGAAAGTTACACATTCTAGTCTATATAAACTGCAGCTAACGTGGAATTGTCTTTGTTCCTGGTCTACTAGAGCCTGGGTTTTTTAACCTTCTGGACCTGTTTGAAAGGCCATCTTTTTTTTTTCCTCCACTGTTTGTGGGGGAAGATAGGCAGAGGAATATTGGTGGCTACAATGTGGAGCTGTGATTAATACTGTGACTGGCAAATACTGTCTGAAGATGTGCATGCCGTCCACTGTATGAGTTAACTATTTTTTATATTTTAAATCTTGATCATTGTAAAAGCACCTAGGCTAATGGATGGGCACTTTAATAAAAACCTGAATAAAACATCCTAGCAAAGTTCCATGAAAGCGCTAGGTATTACAACACCTGAATTTGTCATGTTTCAGAACAGTGAATAACTTAACTTTCTCTGTATTTTGCAATTCACTTTGACTTTATTTCATTTTGTACTACTTGTTGCAAGATGAGTTTTGTTTTGTTTTTTTACTACACAAGCGAACATGGACATACAAGATAAGAGTGAATGTTTTGTGGGAAATAGGTACAAAATTTACTTCCTTAACATTTTGGGGGATTCGTCTGAATGTCAGATGTAGGGGTCTATCCAAAAACTTCAGTTGTCCTGGAGCAAGATCCAAAAATCTATTGAAGTCAACTGAAAGACTTTTGTTTACTTCAGTGGGCTTTGGATCAGGCCCTTGGAGAAAGAAGAGTTGTGGTATTGAGAATTTTTCTTTCACTCCATTATTTAATCAGAAATTTGGCACTTGAGTGCACGGCTCTACAAATTTGTCTAGCATGAGACTATTTTTCATCCTTACCTACACAACTCCTTGGCTATTGTATGTAACTTGCGGTGGCTGATTGAGTATAGTATTTATGATTGCAGAAGTTAGAGATAGAAAAAGTCTATTAGGCCATATAATTCACCCCCTGCCACTAGTTAATATCAGAGATGAAACTTCATGGCTATAGGCTTGATCCAAATCCATTGACTTCAGTGGGCTTTTATATAAGGCCCTTGATAACTTTCTGCATAAATAAACTCAAGAATATTTGGAGAATGTATTTGTTTAGCTACTATACATTTTAATGTAATAAAAATTAACTAGTCTTTTATTAGAATTGCTTTTTTTAAACTTGCACTTCACAACAGAACAGTTCTACACTTACACTATACTTGTGCATAAACTGAGACCTAGACGTCTGAAATCATACACTTGAATATCTATTTTCATTTTGAGGATTGCACTACACTTCATTCAGCAGTTAATCTGGTTGATTGTTGCTCTTGTACAGGTTGTGTAAACTGAGTTTTTTGTACAAACAATAGTGTGTGGAAAAAATACATTCTGAATAGGTCATTTTATTGGTCAGATATCTGCATACTTTATGGTTTAATCTAACATCAACTGAAGCATGAGTATTGTATTTCAACCAAAATGGAATTGTTACTGTTAGACTTTTAGAAAAGCTAGTAGTTGTTTCCACAAAGGAAAACATTTGATACTATGCTATACCAAATAACCTAAACTAGTTGTTTTTCTTGAGGCTTTCGGAACTTTGGGGAAGCCATTAAATCTGTTTAGTTTTTAACCAGATATTCTCAGTTGGAATTGTAGTAGCACTTGTCATACATTAGGCTGAATATCGGGTAGTAGAAGTTGCACATCACAACCGCCTGCTGATCGAAAATATACAAACAATGGGTGTGATAGCCCACTCCCTTTGAAGTCAGTGGCAAAACGATCACTCCAAATCCTACAGAATTTTGAGGTTTTTATCCTTCCTTTCATTCTTCTTCTTCTGATGCTTAGGCCTAGAGTTTGCATTGGTAGTCCCTGTAACCATTCAGTACTTGAATCAACACGTATATACAAAATATGCCTTGGAATTCTAGCAAAATGGTTACCAACCCGGTCCATGGGCCACAATGAAGAGCCAGGACACCCACAGAAGTAGCTAGAAATAAGAGGAAGCCTGCCTAGCCCAATCGCAAAGGGGGCCTTCATTGGAAGATGGGAGATGGCCCACATGACAATAAATAGTGGGGGATTAATAAAAGGTAGTATGAAATTTTGAAAACTTGTGGACCCTGCATAGCATATTTGGTACTATTGGATAATGGTAAATTGTTTACTCTTCAGCAAAGTACCCAAGGAAATTAAAAAGAGAATTCAAGCTTTAACTCTTAAAAATGTATAACAGTTATAGCCAGATACTGCTTGTCTCATGCAAGTAGCCCCATTGACAGCAATGGAAATACTCAGCAGGATTTGGCATTCAAGCCCTGCTCCTACAACAGGATCTGTGGGGTGGACCCCATTAACTTCACTGGTGCTCCAGGCAGACACAATTTCAGGATTGGGACCTTAGGTTGCTTAACAATAAAGAGCATATTACTGTGTTTTCTGTTGTGCCAAACAGTTATTTGATTACACTTATTTCCTTCTGACTACTAAGTATGTTTGGAAGGTGCATTTTCAGTTTTATTATTAAAATTGTAGTTTTTCATAATTTTGTACTAAAATTGTATATATTGTAATATTTACTAGAATTTAAAATAAAGAGCACAATTAGTATTGCAAAGCTGTTTATGGTTGTGATCCTGCAAACTTTTATTCTCACAAGTAGGCCTTGTTCTTACAAAGTCAATAGGAAATACTTGTCAGTAAGGATTTGTAGGATCAGGCCCTAGATTAGTAAAATTGTTTCATAGTGAGTTTTAAATGTGCTAATCTGCACTAACTTTAAAAACAAACCCTTATAATATTTTATAAGGAGCTGTTTAGCTTTTAACTTGTATTAACAAGGACAGTTCAGGATATGAGTTGAAACTTTTCCACAGCTTAAGTTCTATATTTGGAAAATGTTAGCTTTGTGTTACTTTGTTTTTATTGGTATAGAATATTTTATAGATCTGTTGGACAATTTTTAACATGCACTATTTATCGTACTCTTAATACAGATGTCTGATTCTGAGGATTTTCTGTTCAGCGATCAGTCAAATATTGGATTGAAGATGTTGGCAGGAGATTAATGATCTCAGTTAATATTTAAAATAAACTGTGAAGCAACTAATGGAATAATTTGATTTTTGCAAATGCAATGTTTTGCTTCAGATGACTTTTGCATAAAATTGTATTTTAACATACAGTTCTCCGTTCTGGAAAAGACATGTTCTGACATTGTTTCATAGCAGAATCTGAACTACGTTGGACATGCTTTTGTTATGGATTTTTTTCCTTGACAAAGGGAATGTCACTGGCAAGTTTCCCATCAGTTTAAGTTTCAGTGAAAATACATAGCCAACAGATGTTCTGTTGCAGAAAAAACAATTCCCTGCTGAGGCATTTTTCACTGAGCAATCTTAGCGTATGTGCTTCTAGTTCCTGCTTTGTTAATAATGTGTATTTCAATGTAAAGAGCATATTTTGTATGCAAAAGATGAGACTTGAGTTAGTTGTAAAACAAGTTTTATCGTGTAGTGATGCTGTTTTTAGAAAACAAAGTTTAATTCTGAAATAACTTGACTATATCTAGTGTAGTTCATGTTGTGGAGCTTGTTTTGTAAGATATGAATAAAACACTTTCTAATGATGTTTAATTTATTAATTCTTTTTGAAAACGATGTAGGTCTTAACTGCTACTCATATGAGTAGTCTTTACTCATGCAAGCAACTCCATCAACTTCAGTGAGGACTAGTTGCCAGAGTGTGCAGGATTAGGTCCTACAAAGCTCATTGAACTTAATAGAAAGACTCCAGTGGGCTTTGGATCCCATCCAAACTGGAAGCTTTGTGTGCACTATAGCTACTATCAAATAACTACTGAATTAATTAATGTAATACCAAAGTCTACCCTAAGAACATACATTAATACACCCAGCTAAACATTGTCTTAGGATTGGAAAGAGGAGATTTAATGAAGCTAAGTGATTCTTCTAATTGAAGTTGCAAGAGCGTGTAAGGCAGAGCAGGACTATCCTAGCCAATCTCCAGCTGCAGTATTCAGCAGAACTAATTCAAGGCACCTCAATACCAGAAAAATGTTGGCAAACTAGTGAAAATTGAAGTAAAACACAAATGATTAAAGGGATGGAAGAAGTGACAGACTGACATAAAAAATGTAAAAGAACACAGTCTAGCTTAGCTATATTACCAAATGGAATGAGGGGAGAAACCTTGCTATATACAAGTATCTGAAGAGGGCAAAGACATACTTTCGCGTAATAAGGAACAGTACTGGGTGAACACACATGGTGCAGCCCCAGCAAAGGAAGTGGAGGAGTACTTGTTGCTTAGACCATTTTAAAAAAAAAAACTGCATAAAACAGAGAAAAATGTAGTCCAGGATCGTCAGGGTTAAGGTAATTCTTTCCATTCACATCCATCGCTAATGTTAATGAGTTACTCATTTCTTGAACAAAGACTATTCTAGCATGACAAAAGTGAATTAGACCAGGATTGGCAACAGGAAAGGAGGGAAGAATCCCCTTTCATTGCTAAGAATGAATGGTTCTTGCTGACTCCTATAATACAAAGTTCCAGAGGGAGCAGTGTTCAATCCAAGTCAGAATTCCTGAGGTGGTCTGGGCGTAAAGACCGAAAAGAGGAAGCTTCAAGGTGGGGCACAATTCTATTTCTAATCACGAACCCACTGTAAAAGTGCATTGCTCTTCTGACCTGCATGGTAAATGACTTTTCAAGCAGTTAACACACTCTGAACTTGTTTCGATTATTCTTTAACTCAAAAGATCACCTGCTTCAGTATGTGGCAACTGGGTGGGGAAAAATGAGTTGATAGGATAGACCAATGTTTGGTTGACTTGCTTACAGTAAGATGATGCTATTCAATTTAAGGGTCCAAATATTAGAGTCCTGATCAATTCACTTACATTTTTAATTATAAAGTCTTATTAAAGCATAATAAATGCAATGTTAATATAAATATAAACAAGTCAGGAAATGCAAAAATGTTAATGCCACTGAGAATCTTAACTCAGGCCAGGTCTACACTATAAATTTACATTGGTATAACTACATCAATCAGGGGCGTGAAAAATCCATACCCCTGAGAGATGCAGTTACACTGATCTAACCCCCAGTGTAGACAGCACTATGTGGGCTCCCACTGGCCAAGGAGAAGCTTTACTAAAGTGCTTCAGTGGTGCAGGTTTTTAAGTGTAGACCTGCCCTCTGAGAGAGAAGGTCTTGACAGACTTGCTAGTTTTATGCCTCATTCCAACAATTTGTAACCTACTAACCTCTCTTTGTCCTATGATGCAGAAGTGTAAATTACCCCTTCATGTTAAGTGGTTTCTTGCAACATGTGTTAACCCCTTATTCTTAATCTGTCCCACCTTGTATTTAATTGTGACAATCTGGTTACCTTTTCCAAATCTGAAGAAGAGCTCTGAAAAGCTCCAAAGCTTGTCTCGTCTACCAACAGAAGTTGGTCCAATAAAAGATATTACCTCACCCACCTTCTCTCTATCATAACCTGGGCCCAATACAACACTGCAAACAATCAACTCTCACAACACAGCATATTCAGGTTAATGTTTAACAGTCTGACTAGTAAGCAAAAATGTTACTAAACATTGCCTTAACATTTGTATTACGTGACTTCCTTAAAATTGTATGTTGTAGTTTAATTTGTTTTGCATTTTGCTTTTCTTTTTTTTATAGAACTTAGTTTTTGATAGATTTGGGAAATTGTTTGCCAAAATCTATTTTAAATGCAATCACTCGCTAGTTACACATTTATTTGGCAGTAACTGGGGCTCTATAGAGTTGCATAACTTTAATAGGAAATTTACAGTGTCTTCACTTAAACTGTTGCTGCAGCTATATGGCTGTAGTGCTTCAGTGTAAACATTACCTATGCTGCCTGGAAGGATTTTTGCATAGGTCATCCACCTCCCCGAGAGATGGTAGCTAGTTTGGCGGAAGAATTCTTCCATTGACCTACCACTGTCTTCACCGGGGGTTAGGTTGGCATAGCTACGTCTTGCGGGGGTGTGTGTGAATTTTTCACTTACCTGGGAGACGTAGCTATGCCAATGTAAGTTCCCAGTGTAGACCAGCGCTTAGTAACTCTCTGTGCATATTATCTACCCAAATCCCTTTTTTAATGGCTCATAAGTAGAGCTATAATTTTGTCATGGACATTTTTAATAGCCATTTTCCCTGCTATGAAATCTTTGTCAGGGAAAGCGGGGGGGGGGGGGGGGAGGCGGTATAGAATCATAGGTCTGGAATGGACCTTGAGAGGTCATCTAGTCCATTCCCCTGCACTCATCACAGGACTAAGTATTATCTAGACCATCCTTGACAGGTGTTTGTCCAGCCTGCTCTTAAAAATCTTCAATGATGGAGATTCCACAACCTCCGTCGGCAACTTATTCCAGTGCTTAACCACCCTGACAGTTAGGAAGTTTTTCCTAATGTCCAACCTAAAGCTCCCTTGCTGCAATTTAAGCCCATTGCTTTTTGTCCTATCCTCAGAGGTTAAGAACAATTCTCCTCCCTCCTCCTTGTAACAACCTTTTATGTACTTGAAAACTTATCATGTGCCCTTTGTCTTCTCTTCTCCAGACTAAACAAACCCAATTTTTTTCAATCTTCCCTCTAGGTTTTCTACACCTTTAATCATTTAAGTTGCTGTTCTCTGGACTTTCTCCAATTTGTCCACATCTTTCTTGAAATGTGGTGCCCAGAACTGGACACAATACTCCAGTTGAGGCCTAATCAGCACGGAGTAGAGCAGAAGAATTACTTCTCATGTCTTGCTTACAACACTCCTGCTAATACATCCCAGAATGATGGCAGCTTTTTTTGCAACATTGTTACACTGTTGCCTCTCATTTAGCTTGTGGTCCACTATGACCCTCAGATCCTTTTCTGTCGTACTCCTTCCTAGGCAGAGATTTCCCATTTTGTGTGTGTGCAACTAAGTGTTCCTTCCTAAGTGGAGTACTTTGCATTTGTCCTTATTGAATTTCATTCTATTTACTTCATACCATTTCTCCAGTTTGTCCAGATCATTTTGAATTATAATCCTATCTCCAAAATACTTGCAACCCCTTCCAGCTTGGTATTGTCTGCAAACTTTATAAGTGTACTGTATGCCATTATCTACATCATTGATGAAGATATTGAACAGAACCAAACCCAGAACTGATCCCTGCGGGACCCCACTCATTATGCCCTTTCAGCATGACTGTGAACCATTGATAATCATAGGGGCATACAGTGTTTGAGAACGAGCTCACCCTGCAGTACTGGCTCTTGTCCCCTGGGGTTGGACCTGGCTCCCTGCTCTGGGCATTATGACCCAGCACATGGGATCACAGCACCACTCAGGTTGGCCTGTATGCTCCTCCTGTGATGGAAATGGAGGGGGCTGAGGACCAAATTGGATTTGCATTGCAACATAGCACATGGGGTTGCAACACTGCACAAATTTGTCTCCCGCTCCTCCATCTCCATCTACGGAGGGGTGGACATAGCAAACCTGAATGGTGGTGTGGCGTTAGGTCACAACGCTACTGGGTTTGGGAGTATTTTACTGACTTTATTAAAATTCACAGTTTTTGTGACCACCTTGATGTCTGTGACAAAATTGTAGCCTTACTCAGATCTTCATATTTAAGAGATTTACTTGATTATTCCTATTATCTAGATTATTCCTAAAACCTAGCCATATTTAATGATTTAGCATTTGGACTAATGCATGTGCAAAACCCTCAATTTTTTATAAAAGCATTAGTATATAAATTACTTAGGTAACTAAAAAGCTGCTGAATGACTTTACTTCATCCTTTCTGAGGAGCTTTTGCACTCAACCAAAGCGTGGAATGTTTCAACTCCAAAGTAAACTAAATGAGAACATTGCAGGCAGATGAAAACAGGGCATTATAATGGAAGTCAGTATACAGCCTTAACTATGGCATTTACAATGGTGCCTATCTTAATAACTGCCTAGAACTAAGCTACTCTGCCCTAGTTCTGTTTGAGTGATTTTTATATAGGAAAATGGTTGCCCAGAAATGAATCCTTCCAAAGCTTTTAAGCTCTTAATATTCAATTTATACACTCTTTTGTTAGAATTGGCCATATACTTTTACTGGGGAAAAAGCCACTTCTTTTGTAACACTTAACACCAGCAATGTTATATGTTCAAGTCTATGATGGCAATCCAATTGACTGCTTCAGGACTTACAGAATGGATGGCAGAGATATGGCCAGGACATGATTACTTGGAACACTGATTTACAAGATGTTCCATAGTTTCAAATCTCTTTCTGCAGTCACAAATTGGATTGTATCTCAGTACCCTTTATGGAGGAGGTATGTGCATCTGCCCTCTGATGTGCAGATATGGTTCAAAATGGACCATAGTTTCCATGGGAGGGAAAAGCCACTAGGTTCTTTGGTCCTTGAGGAGTTGTTTGTTCAGGATGTTGCCTTCCCTCCACCTTGCTCACCACTGAAAACCCCAAGTCTTCAAGCTCTTGCACTGCAAGCCCAAAAGGTTTAATAGGGTTGACTGGCAATTTAGATCTTCATGTCTTGGGAGATCCTTGTTCCTTTGAATATGATGGGAATCTCGAAGAATTCTCATGCTGCAACCACAAATTTAGGGTGGATGGATGTGTGCGAGTATGGGAAGCCACAGTCATGTATTGATTTTACTGTGTCCATAACTAGCCACATAGCAATGTCAAGTTGAGAATCGGTGAGTGATGTGTGGGAGAGGTGTGTCCGGACAGGTGAGCAGTATTTTGTGGTAGAGTAAACAAGGGCCAGTGAAGAGGACCATAAAGTTTTTGCACCTGCTGTCCAGGTCATTCCTGCCAGCTTCTGGATGAGGTTTACACACATCTTTATTTTGTTGTGGATATTTTTCCACGTGTGAGGCTTCAGTCTAATGTCACCCCAAAATATTTCAGGGTGGGATTGTGTCTTACCTGCTGGCTCCAGAAGTCCATGTACAGTTCCACCCTAGCTTTTTGATTAAATTAAATGCTGACAACAGTCTTGGTGGGGTTTGGTTTTAGCTGCTAGTGTAAGAAATATGGTTTTAAAGTCCATGGTTAGGATTTGTTCTATGGTAAGTAAATCCTGTGCTAGGCAAATTTCCATTAAGATGGTCAAAGGAAGTCACTGGTATAGATATTAAACAGGATCAGTGCTAGGCCACTTTGTAATTATATGGAATTCATACTTAAATACTGACACCATGCTTTTATTGTGGGGAGAAAAGGATTTAGGATACAGGTTTTTTAGTCAGCACATGCCAGTAAGAATCAACATTGCCTACTGTACTTGCTAACCACTATTGAAGGATCCAGAATGGTTCTTTTAATATGCTTGTTCACTTTCTTTTACTTCTTACCAATAAAAGGAGGAATGAACTAGTAGTGAACCTCACGCTGAGACTTAACTGTACTAAACATCTGTATTGTTATGCTGAGGGTTAGGCTGTTAGGTGTAACAGCCGCTCTTCATTCAGGATAAACGTAAAAAGCAATTAAGTTCCTGTATGGAACAGACAGCTGAAACACTAGGACCCACTACCCAAAACACAGGCCACCTGCAAGGTTGTAGCAGGAATTGAGTCATGTGGTCTGAGGGGGTTGTCCTTTGGGGTCTGAATGTAAATGCAGGGAGCCGGATATTATTTGCTGCAACTGTGTGTGAGAGAGAGAAGGCAGCGAGAGAACCCCAGAAAAGCACTTGTAGCATGACCCTGAGAAAAAGCTGAGAGCTTCTGAGTAGAGTGCCAGCTGAAAAGTGGCTTGGCAAAGAAAATGTGAGCAAAGAAAATGTCTCCGGCTCTTTGATTCCTACTGTGTTCAGGGAAACAGGATTTCATGTATATTTGTAAATAAATGGGATTGCATCAAAGAGCTGGCCCCACTGTCAATTTCTCCTCCCAACAGAAACAACCCACAAGACCCCAAATACTGGCTAACTACTCAGGTCAATAGGGGTACATGGGTGTCAAGTGGGATATGTTTATCATGTACCAATGGAAGGTGATTCAGAAAGTATGTAATAATATGGCAGAGTGTGTGTAAAATTAATGACAAACTATCTTGAGAAGGGTGAGAGTCACAAGAGTTAAATATTCAAAAGCACCTACATCACCTAGGTTTCTAAGTCCTATTGACTTTCATTGGGATTTAGGCTTCTAAATAACTTAGGTGCTTTTGAAATTTTTACCCAATGTCAAAGCTAGTACTTCCCACGCTCAAACACAACTCAATTGTTGCCTTTACTGAATGTTTTTAAGAAGAAAAGCTAATGAAGTATCTTCCTGAATAAAAAAATAGAATTATACACATCTAGTCACAGCTACTAAAAGACTGTAGAATATACTACAAGTAACAATGTTTTCTAATGTCTAGTTCAGTTCTCAATGTCCCACGAGAAGGTATTTCCAGCATTTCCATGATCAATCAATTTCACCATTAATGAATGTTCTCTGTTGTCCTACCTAAATTTTCCTTTCTTTAATTTCATCCCCCTTCTCCTAAACATTGTTTTTCGTCGTTGATGTTTACACTTTTTCAATAGATTAGCTGTTGATGAGTAAGTCATACCTGCCCACTGGTTAGCCTTTCCTCTAGCTCCCTCTTCTGTATCTCTAGTTCTCTCTTTGTGTCTTCTTCCATGCTGCGCCTTGTGCATAGACCAGCCACCCTGTTACTGTGCCACAAACCAGACCTTTCCTTAAAACTCACTACTTCCAAAGTTTATCAACACTCATCCTCCACCAAAAGATATTTCATTCATTTATAAAGATGTTTAGGGAAATTTAACACCAAAATAATGGGAGAAGCCATCTTTTAGCTATTGCTTCCTATAGTGAAACTGCCCCTAATCACTTGTTTTAAGCCTTTCTAACTCAATGCACCTTCAAGCATTCATTACAAGTCACTGAGAGATGGCATTAAAAGTTGACACATTTAGTATTTATTCTCCTAAAACCAGTATCAATTCTTTTGAGCCTTACACTATTTTAAAAGTATCCAATCAGACAGCTATACCCAAAACGATCTGTCTTAAGGAATTTTGTAGTGTACCCATCACCGAGGTACCATGCCATTCATTGTTCTCCTTTACCCTTTGTGGCCTATATGCCATTAGTATAGGTGCATTAGGAATCTGTGGATGGAGTAACTCTCTAATATTGCAGTCTTTAGGAGAGGAGATGGAATTATATGAAGTGACCTAAGCACTTACTCTTTCATAAGTGGATGACATGAAAGGACACATCGAATTTGCTGGTGGATGAGCCAGACAACATGAGTATCTCATAACTGCCTGAATTAGAATTTATCTAACTTCCTTTTACTGAAATCACCCTCTCTTAGCAAAGACAGAATTGAAATAGTGTACTAGATTTGGAACTCACTTGTTATCACGAACAATATTGTCTCATTGTTTACTTGTATTCCCCTCTCTGTCTATAGCCATCTGTTGTCTCTTGTTCTTAGACTTTAAACTCCATAGGGCATAGATTGTCTTTTTATTCTATGCTTGTACAATGGAGTTCTGATCCATGATTAGGGACTATAGATTAATAAACAATAAGATACAGATGACATTAACTAGTTCTCATAACATCCCTGTGTAATACGTGGGGGAATATTTTTATTTCCATTTTACAGGGGAAACTGAGGCCATACAGCAAGTCAGTGGTAACAGTCGATCAATGCTCAAGAGGACTCAACTCCCAACCTGGTGTTCATTCCTCTAGACCACACTACCGTCATATTTCAGGACTAGTGGTACCTTCTTAAAAACAAAAATGCAATGGTAGTAAACTTTAGCAGAGGAAGCAACTGTTCCCCCCAAATTATCTAGATCTTTATTACAGAAGCATGATATTATACAAGAAAGAAACAGAATGATGTCAAACTCACCGGACTCCTGCTCTGAAATGCTTGTGATATCCAGTCTACATTTGTGTGTTTGATCGCTGGCTTGATGTGCTGTTGCATATCAATAGGAGTGCTAAACACAAACTAGGAATTGGAGCATTTTTGGCTTGCATATTGTTCAACCAGATTAATGAGAACCAATCAAGGGCAACACCTGTGTATGGTGTCAAATAGACCAGAATTGTGCGTATTCCCTAGGGAGCTACCTCCTGTAATTTCAGTTATGCCTTCAGTAGTTGGAATCAAAATGGTTCCCTTAGGGTTACAGCTGTTTGTCTCACCTAGATTTAAAGGACCAGTTACCAGAAGAGCATACTGGGAAAGCCTCTGGAGAGTTCAGCAATGACCAGCCAATCACAGAGGGCCAGACTGGCCCCAGCCTTTTTGGCCAAATCAGGGCCTCAATCCAATGCCGCAGCTGGAGTCAAAGGTCTGATTTCAGTTTATGATTACTCCAGTCTGTTCAATTTCAATTTGTCTGTTGCCAGTTGATCTGGAGGGTGAAATTTGGGCCTCAGTGAAATCAACAGAGTTTTGTAATAAAGCTTTGAGCAAATTTTTGTAACAAACAAACTGAAATTGAACAGAGTGGAGCCAGATGAACATAGGCTGAAATCAGACACTTGGCAGCACTGCAATTTAAGCCCAGGGTTAGTGGGACCTAAGTCAGCTTACCCACGTTAGGGAACCCTGGGCTTAAGCATCTACATTATTTTTTAACCCTACATGAAGACTTTGCTGACCAATGCTTGAACTTGGGGTTCTGTCATCCACCCTGCAGCACGCAGACCCTAGTCAGACTAACCATATCCCCAAATCCTTAGCACCCCGCCACCCCCCAAAATGTGGCCATTCTAGCCCTAGGACCATGGCGCACTGTGGGAAAACTTTACTGCCCACCTTGCCTTTGACAGGAAATTTGAACAGCTCACCAAGACTGCCTGCTGAGCAGTCATTTCGGTCTGTGCGCTCCCAGCTACTGGGGCCAGCAATGTGGAAGAAGCATCTTTTGATTAACTACTCTTGCTTGTGCTTCCATTCCTGTGTCAGGAAACTGGCAAAGCATCCACTAGGTGCTGGTGGACATTTTGGCAGCGATTTCTGTCCCACCAAAAAGTATCTGATGGATTTCCTAATGGAGCTGCAGGAGGAGGAGGAGGCAGAAGAGAGAGGAGAACCCTGCAATTGCAGACTCACAGTAGCAGATGCTGCTCAATATAATTGGCAAAGCGACTGATGCCCCCGACGTAGACTGCCACATCTGACGCAGGGCCACAAGCAGACTGGTGGGACCACATTGTCATACAGACCTGGGATGACCAGCAGTGGGTCCAGAACTTTTGCATAAAGCAAGCCACATTTCTGGAGCTTTGTGAGCAGCTTACCCCCACCCTCTAGCATAAAGCGACACCCTTGCAGGTCCAGAAGAGGGTTGCTATAACTGTCTGGAAGCTGTTTTCCCACAGACTGCTACAGGTCTGTTGCCACCCAGTTTGGGGTAGGAAAATTGACTGTGCGTAAACTGGTGGTGGCAATCAGGCATGTGGTTAACCTCAAGGTGGCAGACATTACAGATATTCCGGAGGAAAATGCTGGCTTTGAGAGAATGGTGTTTCCTAACTGGGCCAGGCCCGCTGATGGGACTCATAGTTTGCCCTCCTCAAGAGCACGAGTACATAAACCATCAAAGGTACTACTTCATTGTTATGCAGGCACTTGTGGACCAAGTAACTTTACAGGGTAATCAAACTTAAAGAGCCCAGAGGAATCCCCTCTAGCCTTAGGTTCAAAGTTACAGCAAACAGAGATAAACACTCTAGTAAAAAGGTACATTTACAAGTTGAGAAAACAAAGATAAAAACTAACACGTCTTGCCTAGCTGTTTACTTACAAGTTTGAAATATGAGAGACTTGTTCAGAAATATTTGGAGAGCCTGGATTGATGTCTGGTCCCTCTCAGTCCCAAGAGCGAACAACCCCCATAACAAAGAGCACAAACAAAAGTCTTCCCCCCACCAAGATTTGAAAGTATCTTATCCCCTTATTGGTCCTTTGGGTCAGATGTCAGCCAGGTTACCTGAGGTTCTTAACCCTTTACAGGTAAAAGGATTTTGGAGTCTCTGGCCTGGAGGGATTTTATAGTATTGCACACAGGAGGGCTGTTACCCTTCCCTTTATAGTTATCACACACCCCATTCGTACTTTGGGGACACAATTCAGCCTGCACGGAGTACCTGTAATTGAAATGGACTAGATTTGGAGATAGAATACTGTTTCCCAAATGCATGCACACTCAGTTCACTGATTACAAGATGCTCCAGAGACCCAGGAGGAGTGATTACAGAGTGGCAGATGTCTTATTATTGAAAGGAAAACAAGAATGACCCTAGCAGACTGTGACTTTACAGTTAAAATAATCTTTACAGCTGTTTATGAATGTTTGAAATTCCAAGTCACCATTTTGAACTCAGTGTTGGGGGGGGGCAGGGGAAGGGGGGACGCCAAGGCGCTGTGATACAATCCATCATTAGAGGTCACATGCTGGTAGCTGGGGCTCATAATTTTTGCATTGCTACTCAGAGCAGAAATCCCTCCCATTACTTTAATAATAAACTGTAAATTTGAGTCAGACACTTACCGGGCTCTGGGGCAGCTTCTGTCTCTGCTGGGTTTGCTGAAGACTCAGCAGCCGGCTGTTCCAGGGGTGGGGAAATCAAACAGCTCTTCTGAATAGGGACCAAGAATTTGCTATTGATCGTGATCCACAGCCTGCTCTGACTGGTTTCAATAAAAGTCACTTCATGCTTCTCGCTGGGATCCTGCTGCTGGTTCCCATCAGTCCCCGTGCCAACAGGGCACCATCCCAGCTGACCAGGTGGTCATGAAGCACAGTTGGCTCCATGCTGGGCACAGTGCCCAGAATCCAGTAAAAGTCATCGTAAAATGAGCTTGCTGTTGGGCCACTGGTGAGTTGCCCAAGGTGCGGTTCTTAACCCTGATCTTCCGGTACTTTCTCTTCAGCCTCTTAATACACTCCCTGCACTGATCCCTGTCTTGTACAGCTGCCAGCTTTTTAGCTATTTGCTGGTACGGATGGTCATTCCTGGTGCTTTTGCTGAAGTCTAGTTTTACTGACCTTGCACCAGAGATTCACCCTGTCAGAGGATAGGCGTGTAGAACACTGTCTGGCCTGATAATGCCCCAGAGTTAACAAACTCCTCAGAGCCCTTGCTCATGCCTAACCCCAGCAAAATTCTCAAAACTAGGCGTTCTCCTGCCCATCTCCCCAGTGCACATCTACCAAGTTGGACAAAAAAACAGCTGAGGATGAGCACGCTTATCTCCCCCAGCCTATCTCTGAACAATGCATTGCCCATTGATTAATGCACTGACCTGGGATGTGAGAGACCTAGAGTCAATTCCCTGCTCTGCTACGGTTGGAGGAGAAACTTGAATCCACATGTTTTACCTCCCAGGAGAGTGCTCTAACCACAAGGCTATTCTGGGGTGGGTCAATCTCGCCTGTTGAAACTCTTCCACTTTGTATAAATATTTATTTGGGGGACCAAAAAAAGACACTGACTCTGTAGCCTGGTAGTTAGGGCATTCACCTGACATGTAGAAAAATCAGGTTCAAATCCCTGCTCCAAAAGGGTAAGGATTAGAACTAAAAGTCTCCCAGCTGCCAGTTGTGTGCTCTAACTGCAGCAGTTTTTTTTCCTATTACTGTTCTGATTCAAGTGGATAAGAGCATAGTGCTAGAGAAAGCTTACACTAGCATATGCAGCAGGAAAACTTTTAGTTACAGAACCTGAATCTTGCCTGGCTTAGTATTAAACACTTTATTGCCTTTATTATTAGTTACCTAAAGTAGCCCGGCACTGTCTGTTTTTCAGGGAGCGAGAGAATACCATTTTTCTCTCCACACAGTGTAAGTGTCAAGTCTAGAAAATGCATTGCTGTAGGTTTGATTTGATCTCTGTTGCCAAATATTGCAGAGTAGAGATCATGCAAATATGATACACATTAACCATGTGTTGCTTAGAAAGAAAGGCCCAGCAGGTGCAATCAGTTACCCACATTACTATGACAAACAACAGCTGTGGAAGAGAAAAGTCAAAGGATACAACAAAGATATTCTAATCTCTTTATTAATATTACTTAGCACTTTACATGTTAAATAGCATCATGCAGACATTAACCAGTTAATGTAATACTGTTTGTACTGACTATTAAATAAGACGATTTATAATTTCCTATAATTTCTTACACATGCTATGATTCACTCTATTGTTATGCAGTATGACGACATGTGATTCCCTGACTGTCCCAATAGGAATGATGACTTTAATAATGTAGGAGGAGGTTAATTACTGAGAGCAAACAACATTTGAGACCAGAGCTTTTCTACCTATGTACATCTTTGTTGCCTAGCTATAAATACTTTGGAAGAACAAAGGATTGGGAGGAAGATTTGAGAATTCTTTGCTTCTATTATTTGTTCTATGGGAAAAGGGAAAATGACATTGAAAAAAAAGGAAAACTGGGCTAATCTGAGATGGGAAAGGAACAGAGAGATGGATACATGGGAAATCTAGGAAATATAGAAGCAAGGACGAAGAACATTAGGGATGGAGGAGCCAGAGAAGGAGTTCAAAGATTTGCACCAAAGATGTTTTAAGAGACACCGATTAGGGGACTACAGTGCCAAAATCTCTTTCATCTTCAAAACTCATTTCTTCCTATTGTTGGCCTGGTCTTAAAGATGAAACACCTGAGTTTTTTTGTTTTTGTTTTGTTTCATAACATTGTGACAGAAATGAAATTATAAATTAACATAAACCTCCACACATGGCAGCTTGGCTTCCTCAGATAACGTATTCAGCAGGATGGCTAAAACTATCACGTTTTTGGCATTCCTTGCACTGAAAACACAGTGTGCTCATTTAAAACAAAACCCTTCTTCACTACATTGTCTGTCGCTTGTTGGAATGAAGTAATGACATTTGTAACAAATTTACTGCTTGGCAGACAAAATTGATTTTTTGGATGAGTCCCTTGTCGTAAATCTTCCAAGAATTCTGCTTTAAGCTTATTAAGTTCTTCTGCCAGAATCTTCATCTCACTTGGAAGTATATTTTTATCTAAAAGAAAAATAAAACTATAGTTTTATCTTCAGATGTCTGCTAAGTTTCAAAGACCTAGGCCCAGATTCTGCAAACACTTAACTTCAGTGCGACTTCTCATGAGAGTCAAGTTTCACATGAGTTTTACTTGCAGGACCCTAGGGTCTAATATTATTCTATTTCAGTGTATGAGTATTTCACAGTTTTAGCCTTATGTTAGTTACCAGTTGAGCTATATACCCCTGGAGAATGACAATTAGAATATGCCATGCATACCTCTCACATCCTTCATTGTTTGAGAGACAATTCGTCTGAAAGCCTGATCAGCTTGGTGGAGAATACTAGCTGCACAAATGGCTCTGTCTGTTTCCTATCCAAGACCAAAAAAAAGTTATATTTAAGAGTAGAAATGCATCCAAAAATGTAAGTATAACGATTTTGAAGTATTCATTATTCAGGGGCAGACTATAGCATTTAGCCACAGCTTTGTGTTGGGAGTAGCATGGAGCTGCACCATGGCATTACCTCATGGAGTGTCTCAGTTGTACGGGGGAAAGCAATCTGTACCACCCCTTTAAGGGGGGCAGCAGACAATTTCCCTCCCAATGCGGTCAGTCAGTTCTGGGAGGCATTATCTTAACTACTATAGAACATATTCAAAGTTTGCTAGAATACAGTCCAGATGACCTAATTAAGAATTTGTAGCACAGTTACTATTTTTCATAGAGAAAAGAACTCATTACGTACATAGTCTTTTTTTCTCTGGGCTTTTGCAAGCAAGAACTGTGGAAGGAATTTCTCATTTTTAGACATCAAGGTGAACAGAGCACAACTAGAAATGCACAATTAATTCTTCCAGTAAAATCGGCAGAAGGGCATTTGTTTAAAGACAATTAGTACTACCTTTTGTTCAGTATTTTCCTCAATTTGTTTCACTGGATTTTCCAAAGCAGTAACCAACAAATTAATCACCTGCAAACTAAAAAACAATGTCATGCTCATTTTGTAAAATCAACATACAATATAATGGCACAAACCTCCCCGCCCCCCAAAGACAGCTGATTTTCAGTTAAGATTGAAAAGTAAATAATATAAACTTTATACAAGATAAGAGGACAAGAAGAACATTACAACAACAGAAAATACACATTACAAATTATGGAAACTATCACAACTATCACTTAAAGTAAATTACATAAATATGCTATTACTCTTACAGTTCCAAAATTCAGTTAACGACAGTACTGACAATTGAAAACTCACCATACTCATTCCTAACAACAGTCTTAACTCTGGTCCAAAATAATCACTTATAAACTTTTTCAAAATACACACAATGAATTATATCATTTGCAAGGGTAAAGAGGATTTCACATATTAAACTGTATAAATCAGGTTTTGATATTTAAAGTTGTATGTCAGCTTTTGACATTTTACTTGAAAAGTTTTCTGAAATAAATAATTTATAATTAGTTGAGATAATATCTTTGTTCTTTATATCTTTGTAAATGATCCTATACAAGAAATATTGTTTAAACCTATATCTATCTAAAGTTTCAAGTGTTTAACTTTATTTGACTTCAGTGAAACTTCTCACATAGATACATTTATTGACATGCATAAGTGTTGGCAAGGTGAGCCACAAATCTGTACCATAATTAGGGTCCTACCAAATTCACGGCCATGAAAAATGCGTCACGGACCATGAAATCTGGTCTCCCCCCATTAAATCTGGTCTTTTGTGTGCTTTTATCCTACACGATACAGATTTCACAGGGGAGACCAGCGTTTCTCAAATTGGGAGTCCTGACCCAATAGGGAGTTGCAGGGAGGTCACAGGGTCATTTTAGGAGGGTTGCGGTATTGCCACCCTTACTTCTGCACTGCCTTCAGAGCTGGGCAGCTGGAGAGCGGCAGCTGTTGGCTGGGTGCCCAGCTCTGAAGGCAGTGCCCCGCCAGCAGCAGCACAGAAGTAAGGGTGGCCATGGGCTGCCGGTCACCCGGCCATTGGGGGAGGCTAGCCGTCAGCCCCTCCCCTTGTACCTGACTCCCCTCTCCACCGCCTCTCTATCTGTCCCCTCCCTCGCAGGAGCCCAGAACACCCCCACCACGGCCCCCCGGCCTCAGTGCCCCGGATGGAGCAGCCACAGCACCCCCAGCCCCAGGCGGCCAGCCCTGGAGCACCAGGTGGCAGTGCCCCCAGCCCCAGTGTGCCCCGGATGGTTGCCCCCAGCCCTGGTGCCCCAGGTGGCCACCCCCAGCCCTGGGTGGCCAGGCAGCGCAGCCAAAGCGCCCCCAGGCCTGGGCCAGGCAAAAACCTGCAGCTCCACTGCTCTGGAGCTGCTCTGCGCTCCAGCTCCAGGCTCCGCTCCAAAGCCCTGGTAGAACCACTATTGGCTCAGGCTCTCAAGTTTTAAAATATTTTCTATGTGCAATATGCATTTATATCAATTAAATGGTTTCCAGAAATAGCTCTATGGAGTGTGTACAACATACTGCACATATTGCCTCTCTATGAAAGCAAAGTATATAAAGGAGAACTTTAATATAAGAACATACTTATCTTCTGAAGTGCATTTGACACTTTTCAGAATTAGGCTATTTTGTTCCCATGTGTTTTTCTCAGGATTTGGTACTTCTATTTTTCTTGCCATTAGACATATGGTCTCATCAGGTAACGGCTGACTTCTCAGACAATTCCTCTGTAAACAGGACTCAAGTGGACAGTCTAAAAATAACTGGCAGAAGCCCAATGAATCTAAAAGAATTTCACAAAATGTTTGCTTTGAAGAAAATAGTAATTTTAAACTGCTAAACTAATACTTTCTGAAAACTATGTGTGTGAGAAATAGAGACATTTTACATAAACTAGAAGTTATCTATAATGCAGTCAGAGAAACTACTGTATATACCCGAATATTTTTGGTAAAAAAGTGATGCATCAAAGAGCCGGGGTCGGCTTATAAACGGATCTACACCAAAATGTGATGATTTTAAACTCTATGGAACCATTGAATTGAATATCTAATACACTGTTGTTTTGTTAACCTGGAGCGTCTGCAGGCATGGAACCCCTCAGCTCCCTGTGGCTGTGGTTCGCCGTTCCCAACCAATGGGAGCTGTGGGAAGTGGCGCGCCACTTCCTGCAGCTCCCATTGGCTGGGAACAGCAAACCGCAGACGCTGGGAGCTGAGGAGCTCTGTGCCTGCGAACACTCCAGGTAAACAAAACATCCAGGCCCTCTAGCGGCTTACCCTAACGGGCCAGGAGCCAAAGTTTGCCAACCCCTAAAATATAGGGTTGGCTTATGAAAGAGTCATACAGTTTTTGCAATTTTTACCTAGCCATCTTGGGGGGTCGGCTTATAAACGGGCTAATGAACGAGTATGTACAGTAGTTAGAGCTTGTGCTTTATTTTTAAATATTTTAGCCATTTAGAATGTATTTAACCATTACATAACTTCCAAAATGGAGTAAGCATCTAAAGTTCACTGAATCTGCAGAATAATTATTTTGCTATAAAACATGAAATTGATGCATGTAAAGGAAAAAAAATTACATTTGCGAGCTAGCTGGTATACTTCATATCTCATGCTTTGATAATAAAAGTTGTCATCCAAAACAAAATACAATGGTCTGGAAGTGGTTGTATTTATTAAGTAATGACAAGATTTGGCATCATGTATTTCTGAAGAGATTAATCCTTGTTCTTTGAAACAGGAAACAAAACTTTTCCATGTTGCTTCAGTTCTGTTTGTTGGAGCACACAAATGATCTCCATTAATAAGAGCCTGTAAGAAGTGTTCAAGGTACTCTAACAGTTCATGTCGGTATAATTTCCAGCGAGACAGCTATGAAAAAAACAAAGTATTTCACATTTAATATTAATGTTTAATTTAACAAATACTAACTCCCGCCCTCTATGCGTCTCATGTTCCTTCCAGTTCTCCCTTATGACTGTTCTTGTAGGGTTACCATACGTCTTCTTTTTCCCGGACATGTCCGGCTTTTCGGCAGTCAAACCCCCGTCTGGGGGGAATTGCCAAAAAGCCGAACATGTCCGGGAAAATGGCGGCTCTGCTCCTCCCCTGACTCTTCGGCTCTGTTTAAGAGCCAAGCTGCCCGAGCGCTATGGGCTTCAGGCAGCCCCTTGCCTCCGGACCCCAGCCGCCGGCCGGGCACTTCCCCTCCCGGGCTCCGGCGGCGCAGGGTCCGGAGGCCTGGGGGCTGCCCGAAGCCGGTAGCGCTCGGGCAGCCCAGCTCTTAAACAGAGCCGAAGAGGAGCAGAGCCTCCAGCCGCGGCGGCTCTGCTCCTCCCCGACTCTTCGGCTCTGTTTAAGAGCCGGGCTGCCTGAGCGCTACCGGCTTCGGGCAGCCCCCGTGCCTCTGGACCCTGCGCCGCCGGAGCCCGGGAGGGGAAGTGCCCGGCTGGGGGCGCAGGGTCTGGAGACATAGGGGCTGCCCAAAGCCCGAGTGCTACCGGCTTCACGGTTTGCCGGGCAGCCTCCAGACCCTGTGCCCCCGGCTGGGTGCTTCCCCTCCCAGGCTCCAGCTGCACTGGGGAAGCGCTGGCCGGGGGCGCAGGGTCTGGGGGCTGCCCGGCAAACCGTGAAGCCGGTAGCGCTGGGGCAGCCCTTTCCCCGTGGCTGGGAGTGGGAGGGAGGAGGGGGGCGGAGTTAGGGCGGGGAAGGGGCGGAGTTGGGGCGGGGCTAGGGGGTGGGGAAATGGGCGGGGCCAGGGCCCGTGGAGGGTCCTCTTTTTTTATTTATTAGATATGGTAACCCTAGTTTGTGACTCCTTTTTTCTTCAGCTTTCCACTTTCTTTCATGCTGTCTACTACCCACACCATAGCCTTCCAATTCCATATAAGCCTACCTAACTTTCCTCCCTCATGCCACCTTTGTAGCAAAGGCCCTGATTCAGCACAGCACTTAAGCACATGTTTAGAATCAGGCATATGCTAATGTGTTTTTTCTTAATAATGATTTAAGTGTGTGCTTAACTGCTTTGCTAAATCAGTGCCCAAAGGTTGATCGCCTCACACATTTTCATGTCTTTGTGCTTGAACTGTATGCAGTGTCAGGTGTTATGTCTATTTCAGTTTGGATACAAGCTCTTCAGCCAGAGAACTTGGGACCATATCTACTTGTATGGCAACATTCTCATGCACTTAAAGGAAGGAGGCCTCTTGTTGCTGTCTTTAATTGACTCATATTTAGATATGGCAGTAGATTTAACACTGGCTCATACCTCAATATTTAGAGTCGGGAGCGAAGTGAGGGTAGAATTTTGACACTACCTCTGAATGTCTTTGCGCTTGTGTTTAGGAAATAAACACTTAGCTAAAATGAGAGCTGCTGGGCAGGGACAATTGTGGCACCTCTGTGTCTAAAGTATTTGATTATTGCTCCCTCCCATAGCAGTTGGGGTATGGATGTACTCTGCAGGGAAATGCAGAAAGAGAGGCAAAACAGAATGGAAATGCAAATGAGTCAGAAGGGAAGAGCTGAAGGAGGAGACGGTATTGGGCTGCAGGGCCTGTGCTGAGTACTCACAATGTCCTTTGATTTTAATATAAATTGCATCTGCTCAGTCTCTCTCAGGATTTGGCCTTGGCTGGGGGAGGGTAGCACCACTTTTAAAGCTCTGTCCTTGGGTCACATCCCCCCCAGCTGTGAGAGGGCTCTGTAGTCAGCACAGGATGGGAACAGAAACAATGGCCTGGTGTGTGTGTGTTACCCACGTTGAGCTATCAGAGATACCAGAGGTATCAGGAAAAGCATGAAGCCCTATGAGGAAGAAGAAGGGGAGTGCCCACAAGGTGGCACTTGTGGATTGAAAATAACACTGCCTTACAGAGGAGCAGTGCCTGGGATACAGTCTGCATTGGGGAGAGGGAGGCAGCCCTGCCCTCAGCACAGGGGAGGGGCAGAGCCTGGGATACAACTGCCATGGGGGGGGGCGGGGGGGACACAGCCCTGCCCTCAGCACAGGGGAGGGGCAGAGCCTGGGATACAACTGCCATGGGGGGGGGGCGGGGGGGACACAGCCCTGCCCTCAGCACAGGGGAGGGGCAGTGCCCGGGATACAGCTGCCCTGGGGGGAGGGGACAGCCCTGTTCTCAGCACGGGGGTGGGTGGGTGGGGGGGCAGTGCCCTGGATAAGGCTGCCATGGTGGGGAGGGGACAGCCCGGCCCTCAGCACTGGGGGTTGGGGGGGGGCAGTGCCCAGGATACAGCTACCCTGAGTGCAACAAGGGCAGCGCACATCCAACCCGGGGCGGGGTAGGGCAATCACTTTCCCGTTGCCAGTGCAGCGCGCTGGCCAATAAAGCGGAGGATGACAATCTATGCTAACCAATGGGAAGGGCAAAATCTGTACTGACCAATGGGTGTTGTGCTACGAGCCCCGCTTCTGTCTCTGGTTGGCTGAAGGCCTCCTGCGGAATGAGGTCATCGTAGGTCAGGAGGACACAGTCCCAGCCTGGGCCCCCGCGCCGCCGTAGGCTGTGGCACAGCGCGCGCGCCAGAGTGGACTTGCCCGCCGCCGGCAGCCCGCACAAGACGCACACGCCCAGCCGCCGGAACCCGGCAGTTTCCATCGGGGCGGGGCAACTGACAGCGAGCGCCTCCGTGTCGGGAGGCGAAGCCTCGGAGGAGGGCGCCTGTGGGCACCCGCGTACAGCGGACACGGCGCCCCTTGCGCGTGCCGTCGTCAGCGCCTGGCACGCCGCCCTTTCATAAACACGCATGCGCACTTGCAACGGTCTTGCCTCGATGTGCGTGCGCAGTTTCCCATCCCGTCTGTGGGGGCCGGGCCCCTCGTTAGTCCCGTGTAGAAGTTCGGGAGGCCGCTGCGCCCTGGGCGCGGGCAGGCGCTGGGGCTGTGCGGGGTTCCCGTCTCTCTGCGCCCCATTCACAGCCGTGGGGGAAGAGCGGCGGTGAAACGTCCCCGCCTCGGGCGGCGCTTGGGGGGATCCGCGGAGTTGTCGTTCCCTTCCGCCCAGCGCATGCCCGGCGGGGGAGCGGCTGCCGTGCCGGCAGGGGGTGGAGGTGGCCCGGCCTCGCATCGGGGGCTGCCCCGTCTCCCAGCACCGGCCGCAGTTGGATTTTTCAGCTGTATGACGGCCTACTTCCCATCGATTGGTCTCCCTTGGTTTGTGCAGCTGGAGGCGAAAATAGTCCTTCCCCTGCAATCGGAGTTAGCTGGCAAATCTTTCAGTGCTTCCCCAGCAGGTTACATCTCACAGTGCTTTAGGGCACACTAAAGCAGCCCCGGGTGCCCTAGCTCACTACCTGCCCACACTGGCAAGGCATGTAGAGCGCTCTGACTCCAGGGCTAAAGTGCTCCTGGTACTCCACCTCAGTGAGACGATTAACACTTGGGGCGCATTGGCTGTAACGCCCAGCTGTTGGTGTGAATGAGGTGTTGCATTACTGCGCTCTGATCAGCCTCCGGAAAAGTCCCATAATCCCCTTAAGTCAAGTGGCCACTCTTTTCAGTGTTTTGGAATCACTGCAGGCATGCCGATATGCCCTTTGAAAGCTCCCTTTCTGACAGCTGGCATGCTTAGCTGCTCCAAGACAAAGCAACCATTACTGTGGAATGCTGTGTGTGTGAGAGAGGGTTCTGTTGCTGTCTGAACTTATAAGACAGCATGCTGACATGCTCTCCCCCCACATACAGACAACACACTCCACCCCCTCATTTGAAAAGGACGTTGCAGCCACTTGCATGCTGGGATAGCTACCACAATGCACTGCTCTCTGTGGCTGTTCCAAGAGCTGCTAATGTGGCCATGCCAGTGCGCTTGCAGCTGTCAGCGTGGACAGATTGCAGCGCTTTCTCTTAGGTGCTCTACAAAGGCTGGTTTAACTCAAAGCACTCTACATCTGCAAGTGTAGCTAAGCCCTTAGAAATACTAATTCTCAGAACACCCTGGTGAAACCTGTATGGAAAGCCAAAGGGGGTGGAAACCAAGTACCGAGAGCTCCACATTGTGGATTGACCTTTGTAGTCTCCCTGAAGTGAATGAGGCTACTTATTGGACTGAGAGCGGGTTTTGCCTTACCTGGCATGGATCCTGACCCCGCAAGCTTAGATGTGTTGATGGAGCCCTGCACAGACATGGAGTGCCACCCGTGTAGCACGGTGAAACTGTGTGGGGATAGGGGACTGTGTTAGTCAGGTCAGCTTGCAGGATCTGGGCCCTTGGTTAAGACCCCAAAATGTCTGCAGAGCCAAAATTAGAACTGACCAGACCTGATTTGCTCTCCTGTGCTTAGTCCAATTGACTCACTATGCAGCCTCTACAATGAATAGATGCATATAATGTTACTATGTCTACAAAACACCAAGCACAATATTGTCACTGATGGTATTTTTGTAAGCAGTGAAATTATTGTCCATATGTTTTTAAAACCTGAGATCTAGTCAGTCTCCAAAAAAATGAGTTAAATGTTTTCAGGTGTTTTCTAGTTTACATTATAACTTGACTGAAGTTAACATAAGAATGGCCATATTGTGTCAGACCAAAGATTCATTCAGCCCAGCATCCTGTCTTCCAACAGTGGCCAATGCCAGGTGCCCCAGAGGGAATGAACAGAACAGATAATCATCAAGAGATCCATGCCCAGTTTCTGGCAAACGGAGCTAGGGATACCATGCCTGCCCATCCTCGCTAATAGCCATTAATGGATCTATCCTCCATGAATTTATCTAGTTCTTTTTTGAACCCTGTTATAACCTTGGCCTTCACAACATCATCTGGCAAGGAGTTCCACAGGTTGACTTTGTTGTATGAAGAAATACTTCCTTTTGTTTGTTTTAAACCTGCTGCCTATTAATTTCATTTGGTGACCCCTAGTTTGTGTGTTATGAGAAGCAGTAAATAACACTTCCTTATTTACTTTCTCCACACCAGTCATGATTTTATAGACCTCTATCATATCCCCCTTTAGTCATCTCTTTTCCAAGCTGAAAAGTCCCAGTCTTATTAATCTCTCCTCATATGGAAGCCATTCCATACCCCTAATCATTTTTGTTGCCCTTTTCTGAACCTTTTGCAATTCCAATATCGTTTTTTGAGATGGGGCAACCACATCTGCACGCAGTGTTCAAGATGTGGGCATACCATGGATTTATATAGAGGTAATATGATATTTTCTATCTTATTACCTATTCCTTTCTTAATGATTCCCAACGTTCTGTTTGCCTTTTTGACTGCTGCAGCACATTGAGTAGATGTTTTCAGAGAACTATCCACAATGACTCCCAAGATCTTTCTTGAGTGGTAACAGCTAATTTAGACCTCATCATTTTATACCCTGTTTCCCCGAAAATAAGACAGTGTCTTATATTAATTTTTGCTCCCAAAGATGCGCTAGGTCTTATTTTCAGGGGATGTCTTATTTTTCAGAAATGAAAAATGCCTTATTATCGGTGGATGCCTTATTATCGGGGAGGTCTTATTATCGGGGGGATGCCTTATATTACAACGAGAGGCAAAACTGTAAGTAGGCCTTATTTTCGGAGGATGTCTTATTTTCGGGGAAACAGGGTATGTATAGTTGGGATTATGTTTTCCAATGTGCATTATTTTGCATTTATCAGCACTGAATTTCATCTGTCATTTTGTTGCCCAGTCACCCAGTTTTGAGAGATCCTTTTCTAGCTCTTTGCAGTCTGCCTGGGATTAACTATTTTGAGTAGTTTCCATCCTCTCCTCCTTATTAGGACATAAGGAATCTCATAAATTGAGTGGGTTAAGACCAAAGTCATTTATTGCATTTATTAATTACTGCAGGTAGATGGCAGTAGTGGTCCCCTTACTGCACCTTTTTCTTAACCACTTCAGTAAAAAAAAAAAAAAAAAAAAAGTTCTGTGAAACATTATTATATATCTTGGAGACATTTTTTCAAACAGATGCTCTCTTAAATAAATTATCTTCCCATTAATTCATTTTCCAGAAGTTGTTGCAATCAGAATATATTTGCCCATTGTAAAAAACATACCTACATATACTCAGATTTTTACTTTTTAATGTTATGTTTCACAAGTATTGATTTACAATAATCAAGCACTTAAAATAAGATGCTGTAGAGAAAAATTCTTCTGTCAGTACCACAGACAGTATCTTGAACAATACATTTGTAGTCTTTGGGTGAAGGATTTTGGTTTGAGCCCATATATAGTGATTTTATACATGCAAAATGTGCATCCTTAGGTACTTTGACAGAAAACCAACTTTCACAGAACTTTAATATTTTTAAAACAAAACCAGGAACAAATATTTCTTTCTGTGATTTTAAAAGTGTACTTCTATTTTACTTCATACACTATTTTATTAATGTACATGGATAATAAGATGCATTTTTATTTATGTTTAATATGGGAGTTACTGAAATTCTAAGAGATACATTCTGACTCCATGCAGAGGGAATTGCTTGTGTCAATTCCCTTAACAAGGTGAGAATAACAAAATGCTCCTTGAAACAGTGGATAGTATTTCCATAATAAATTAGATGTGTGAATGCTATTACAACCAATATAGGTATAAACCATTATTTTTTTATCCAGACTTAGTTTGAAATAAATTACAATGCTAGTTTTCAGTAAACATTTTTTTCCATATCAGAAGTACCAATGCAAATGATTTACTGATTCCTGATGTATACACTACTAGAGTACAAAATTGACATCAACTTTTATATTTCTTACATTCAAAAAATAAAGGCACTATTAAATATGCTAACATTAACAACTTGTGCTAAGATGCTGCCAGCATGTAGTACTATTATTATTAAAACAATAAGCAATAGGTTAACAAAGGGCATATATTTAATACAACCCTACCCCGCTATAATGCGATCCGATATAACACCGGTTCGCATATAGCGCGGTAGCAGCGAGGCTCCGGTGGCACTTAAAAGGGTCCGGGGCTCTGGCTGCTGCGGGAAGTCCCGGGCCCTTTAAATCACCACCGGAGCCCTGCTGCCGCTACCCCGGGGCTGTGGCAGTGGGGCTCCGACGGCGATTTAAAGGGCCTGGGGCTCCCCGCGTCTGGAGCCCCGGGCTCTTTAAATCACCACTGGAGCTCTGCCGCCCCTACCCCAATATAACGGCGTTTCACCTATAACGCGGTAGGGACTTTTGGCTCCCCACGACCGCGTTATATCAGGGTAGAGGTGTATAACTAAAAATAATACTTGCCTTCCACAGACTGAGAAATTACAAATGGAAGAGATTTATCAGGTCATCTAATCCATCTCCTTGTCAGTGCTGAGTTTTGTTCTTCTACAGTATATTTTCTGTTTCATTGTCTGGTTCAATTGTAAAATAGCAATATAGGGGTTTCTACTGTTCCTTTGGGAGACTATTCTCCCATAATTTAATAGATCTTAGGATGTTAGTTTATGCCCCCAAGATTCACACATGAAGCTGGCCCACCAATCATAGATCTCACCATTCTATGTGAAAGAGTGTCTTTGCTATAGTGCTCCCTTCCCTAGGGAGGGGTGAGTGAGCACAGAAAGCAGATCAGGTAGCAGTGAGACCCATGTTGGGAGGGGGAAGGGATCAGAGAAATGTACATTGTTTCCCCACCAGCCTTATTGGAAATTCCTCTGAGAAGAACAGAACAAACTCAGTTTTTACCGAGCTTTCCTTCACCTTAGGTGTCTCGCACAGACTCAGGAGGGAGGGATATGGCCCACAACTGGGAAATCTTCCTGACATTCAGCCTGAAGTATCCTTTGGTTAATTTTATTTTATCATTCCTATCACTTTGAATCACCTTAAACATTTTCTCTTTTTCAACTGTGTTCACCCTGGATATATGTAATCGATTTTCCATGCCCTCATTCTATTAGTTGTCCATTTTGCCAAACTCTGAAATTTTAGTTATTTTCTTTTAAATGAATACTCCTTGCTGACAGTATCACATTTAGAATTACAAGACTATAATCTGTTCATTTCAAACCTTAAGGTATTCCTAGAAATCTCATATTGTAATCCCAGTAAACATTTAATATGTAGTTAAGCAGCTAGTCTTTTTCCTGATATGTATTGTAAATAAGGTAGTACACAAGGCTATGTATAATAAAGTAAAAATTATTGCTGAGGCTACATTCATTATTTATACCCAAATTTATTTTTAAAGAGATTCCTTAATTATATTATCTTCATCAGAATTCTTTTGTTTATTTGTAATAGTTGAATTTAAATGTAATATTGCTAATAAGTTATCATCACTGCTCCAGCCCCAATACATCGTGTAAAAGAGCTGAAGTGGCATAAAAGAGCCCAGAAGCCTTGGTTCTGGAGGCATTCAGAAGACAGCCGTAATGCTACCTCCCAAGGATCTCTTCACACACCCTAGCATAAGAGAGTGATGAGGTAGGGCTCCAGCACAGTGGTTCTGCAGAGATGCCAGGCAGTGCTGCTTCCCACCAGACAGCCCAGTGAGGTTGTCATAACTTAGACTGGCCTCCAGAGCTGCCTGAGTTACACAAGAGCCTCAGAGAAGCCTAGGATTAGGAAGGTGAGTTAAATCCATCTTAAACTCCCCTCTCTCTGGCTGCTAGTTTTGTGCTGTGCCTCAAAGAAGTCTAGGTTGTGGAAGAAATGATTATTTGTACATATTGTAGGTTGTAGGCTAACAAGAGCTGGGCTCTTATGCCTTCTGATAAAAAAGGCCTGGGAGGAGCTGAGCACCTGTAACTTCCACTGAAATTGAATGGTAGGTGTTCATCACCCCTCAGGATCATGCCTTTTCCGATGAAACAGTCTATTATGTTTCAAAGGTAGTTCTGACTCTTAGGACTGCAAGATTGAGACTTTCATATAACAAAGAAAAAATTAACAATTCTAAAATACTTCATTAATTTACCTTTGCCACATTTTTTTCCAGTTTACTCAAGGCATTTGTCTGAATTTGTGAGGACTCCTAAAAATGGCTTTCAGACAACAGGTCTAGGTGGGACAGGTGGTCGTTGATTAGATCTTGAAGGAGCTGCAGGAAACTGATTTTGTATTGGCTGCCTAAAGAGTGAAAAATACTTTTAGTGCATGTTTGATACCATATTTCAGGAGCTGACAAAGATCATTAGTATCAGGAAATCTACCTATCCACGTTATTTCTCAAGTGCCTGTTACAAAGATGTTGAATCTCCCGTTTTAAAATATTTTGAATGTTAGTAATTATTTACTATTAATATTATGGTAGCACTTACAGGCTTTGTGAGATCGCAGCCCCATTGTGCTAGGACACTGTACATACACATAATAAGAGACAGTCTCTGCCCCGAAAAGCTTACCATCTAAATGGAAAAGACCAACAAAATATAAGAGTGGCAATATAGGCACAGAGAAATACTCCAGACCTAAGGTCTTTGATTGCATCTTGGTTTCTGAAGTACTAAGCACACTTTGTCTGCTATAAGTGATAATCAATCCAAAAAGCTGGAGTATCTTGAGCTTAGATATGGAACCAATCCTTTTATTAACTTCAGTGGAAGCAGGCCCCACATTCTAGTTATTAACATTTGCTTTTCTTGAATTGTGTGTCATTTCAGGACCAACTTTCTACCTGAAATTTCAGAAAATGTGATGGTACATTTTTCTCCACAATGATGCAGCCATGTACATTCTCATTCTGAAGAGGCTGTCAATGGCAGCATTTGTGACCGATAGAAGGCTGAACATGCAACAATATTTCATAATTCTCTACTGTAGAAACCAGTAAAAAGCATTTAGCACCAAGGAAGGTATTAATATACTGATACAGTAAAGATGGAAGAGAAACTGTTTTGAGAGGTTTTTAAACAGTACTGCTTCAGCATTCCCACCCCCTACACTATTACCTCAAATGCTTTTTAAAAAGCAGTTGCTCATTTTTTTTCTCAAGAACTTTGTTTATTTTTGCACTACTAGTTTGAATGCTGAGGTGGCTGCATATGATTTCATCTTTCATAAGGCTAATATCAGACACCTACCACAATTATCAGTCTGCAACCTCTAGTTTGGTTTGTAAGGCATTTAAACAAATTACAACTTGCAAGGGAATTTGTACATCCACATACATTTAGTGTCGAGCAAACAATTCCCACAATTACAGAAAACTCTGGATGACAGTTCTTTGATGACATATCCTCCAGGACTGCTATAACACAGTAAGGTATTAAGGAATAAGAGTCAGTAACAGAAACGTTCTGTAGCTACCCAAACTGTGAAAGAATGCATTGATGTGATGAGTCAGTCATTTAAGACCACTCAGAGAAGTAGGCTGATGGAAATACCAGTAGGATGGCCCAGGTAGCTGGGCTGGGCACATACCAGATGCACAGTGGGCAGGAATCCTTCCCACTTTCCCTCCAGGCCACAGAAAAGTTCAGCAGCCACTCCAATGGCTTGAGTAACCTCTGCAGCATGCCCTTACGTGTCCCCTTTCCCCTGTGAGGAACCTTCGTTAGGGGATCTTCTGAACATTCCAGTCTGTACTTTGCTATGCAGAAAGTGTCATGTTCCTGTACTAGATATGGACTGACTACAGAGCTTGCTAATACACACCTGAAACATTCATCACAGGATTCTTTAATGCTCTGACAAGTATGGCTGAGGTCTATTTAAATAAGATATTTTACAAACAGTGCCACCTAGTAGTGGAACAGTATAATACAATTTAGTGTTCTATTACAGGAAGATCACAGGGAGCTGCATGTGGCACAGTCCAGGAGATGCACATTCCCTACATGGTCCCATGTCATCAGCCCCCCACCTTGCACAACAGAAACATTGGTGCTGTTATCTATGCATCCTTGGCAGCAGGCTGGATTTGCTTTTTAATGAAGAAAAATGTCTCACTAATATCAGGACCATCTTAATAGCATTGTGTGACTTCAAAATGATGACAAGAAAAGATTTTTGAAAAGTTCTCTGCAAATATATAAACACTGTAAATATTGACTATTTTACAATGTACAAAACACTGTACAAAAGACACTAGAGACGAGAGCTAGGAGTGTGCCGGATTTACTAGCTACTTTGCGCCCTTTGTTTGCGATGATAATGCAGTGAACACATTTTTTAAAAATACAGTAAAAAAATTTAAAATTACAAACCTTGGAGCAGGAAAATGCGATATTGTAAAAATCCCAGAATTTGTTGTTGCAGGCTGAAAAAGAGAGCAACAAGTATGAAATAAAAGAAGTTACAAAAAACCCATTAACACAAGACATATCTTTGAAAAAACACGTGGCTAATTATTAATAAATAAATAAAATTATAAATAGACTATTGTAAATCTTTAACTGAGAACATTATACACATTTGTAAAAAATAGCAGAATAGTTATCAATGCCATTTTTTGACAAAATACCTTAAAAATTATGCCAAATCCTTTTAAGTTTTAAGAGTTTAGGATTTAATAGTACTTTGAATTTATATAGAAGTATCTAAGGATCTCAAAGCACTTTGCAAATAATTTATAAAACCTCACAATTTCCTGCGAGGTAGGAAAGCATTATCATTGCTATTATACAGATGAGACAACTGAGGTCCAGGGTCTCACACAAAGATTGTGGCACTGCTGGGAATAGGAGCCCGATCTACTGTGCTTCAGCTCCAAAACTTTCTTTCTCCTCTTCAAACTATTATTTTATGACTGAGTGTGTAGCAATTGCCATTAGAAAGTGACAGTCTGCAATTTTCATGCTAATCTACAGGAAATAGGTATGTATGTTGGGGCCAGGTTATCTGCTCATCCCCAAGGCACTTTGAAAAAATTATAATATCAGAAAGGGCAGCGGAAGAATGTCTGGGAAATGAAAAGCATGGTATGGAAGAGATGAAAAGCCTTTGTTTGAAAAGTATGAGGAGTAGGGGCCTGTGGCGTGATCACAGGATTGGGAGCCAGGAAATCTGGGTTCTATTCTGACATCTACCCCAGATTTCCTGAGTGATGCTGGGCAAATTACTTAACCCTCTCCATGGCTCAGTTTCTCTATTTGAAAAATGGGATTACACTTATTGAAATAGTGCACTGGAGTGTTATGAGAAGTAATAAGTTAATATTTGCAAAGCTCTATAAACAATTTACTATTAAATGGCAAGAGAACTAAACATAGAAAAAGGGAAGAAAAATTAGAATAAGAGAAAAGACAAAAAGCAGGAATAAAGAATAAAATAGAAAGGGTTGTGGGGAAAATACTGAAGACAGCAGACACAAAACTTAGGGGCAAGTCCTCAACATCACGACTATAAAACAACACAAACATTTCAAAATGACACTAGCTGATTTTTTTTTTAAATGGATAGTGTGCCAGGGAGATGGGAAGGAGAAAACAAAACGGTGTGTTCCAAACATACTTTCCTATTAATTTAGTTTATTTTTAAAGAGGTTTCTTTAGCAAGGTCACACTTCTACTATTTTGCTTTATTCCCTAATTTTAAAATCCATGAAGGTTTCAGAGTTTTTTTTTTTTCATTTTCTCTGCAAATTCTTCATATTCTCTTAGCATTTCTTATTTATTTTTGCCAGAAATGGACCTATGGGCCAACTTGGCAATTGCTCCATGTGGATCACAGTTTAGGTCCAACATTTGGGCTAGCAAAGAGTTCTGCAGACTGATGTTCAGTTTCTGTGGGAAGAAAGCACCTCTGGTGAGTACTAAGAGCACTGTTGAGTGTTGCCCAGCTTCCCTTTGCTGAAAGGATTATGAGGCCAGTGGGTGGCAGAATCTCTCACCCTAACCCAAACAAAAATAAAATAGGCCTAAATCCTGACTAAAATGGTATAAATCCCTTCAAATGCCCTGTGATATTCGCATGGCTCTAATCTATTATATCACAAAGTCAGACTATACAGAAGTCCAAAAATGCACCATGATTTCTAAAGTACAGTAACTTAGTTATCAGTGAAATTTATTCAACAGGAGACAGTATGATCAAATGTTGTCTTACCCGATTATTTATAGCGTTATTCTGGTTTGGCCCATTATTTTGCTTTGGTTGCTGTGTATTGTTGTCCCTAGAATAAAATTCACATAATCAGAAAAATTAATATAAATCTAGATTAATTACATTTAAGCAGCAGTGTGGCCCAGTGGCTAGGGCACTGGTCAGGGGTTTGGAGACCAGGGTTCTTTGTCTGGCTCTGTCACTGTATGACCTTGGACAAGTCATTTACTTCTCTGTGACTCTATTTCCCCTACGACCCTTTATCTGAATTGTCTATTTTGACTGTAAGATCTTCAGGGCAGGGACTATCTCCTACTATATGTTTATACAAAGCTTAGTACCACAGGCACCTCCAGGTGCTACTTAATACAAATATGACAATAAATAAATACAATATATATTAGAAAAGAATACTTGAGAAGTGAGTAGAGAAAAGGAACTGAACAGTTTAATTAAAACAAAAAGGTTCCTGTATAGCCACAAACTTTGCTGCCTGAGAAAAACACAAATGCATCAGGAGGCCAAAGGTGTGGAACTACATGACCATAATTTACGGCAACTTCTGGCCCAGCGTTTCTTTTCTTTTTAATCTTTATTTTGGAGATACAGAATTTACAAGTGTGGATTTCATATATATTTCACAATTTTAGGGTTTTCTGCATGATTTGTTTCTCACAGAAAAGGATTAATTTAAGAAAAAGAAAGCTCCAATACTGCACCTGATAATGTGTCTGCCTGCACACTGATTTAAATGGTGCCCTGCACATGCACAGTCCACTCACACACTATCAATTACAGGATCAGAGCCTAAATTTCTAGCTTTTTCCATTGTACAGATCATCTTCCTAAACTAACATAGGCTTTTGAACCACTGCACTGTAACCCAGCCGTACAGAAAACTGCTTCCAACCAAACAGTAGTTTCAGAGGATGTAAATATGACAAATCTAAAGCAATGCCTATGATCTAATCAATAACACAATCCAATATTAACTTTTAACATCCCCTAAAAATCAGAGGATGAAATTTCACCTTATTTACAATAACACTGAATCCACTCCCCCTTTTTCAAACTTTAACATTAGACCTTCAAATGTTAATATAATCTCCCTTTACTTCTTCACTGCAACTAATTTAGTGGATCCTACCACCAGTCCTATACTTTCTTTTTTCAAAATGTACTAATAATTTTTCCAATCTATTCCAGAAAAGAATTGGACTGTATCCATACTTTTTTTTCTGTCACAAACCCAGAATTAGTTTATTAATATTCTAAAGAAATAAGAAGCAATGTGGGGTCTAGTTTCCCCAACTGGAAGATTTTATAACACAGACAGCTATAGTGAGGTACATTTGTGACTAGCTGCACTTAAAGAAATACATGATACCATCCTTACATGACAAAACATAGAAGCTACAGATCTCTCTTTCTAATTTAATTTACAGAGATGACATTTCATTACCGCGTGAATCTCGCATCGTCCAATCATGAGCACCAAATCTGGAGAAAATCATTAAATACCTAGGCAGAGCTTCAAAATTCTCCCTTTAGGCTGTGGTTAGACTGGGTATTTTGACAACTATTTCCTACTGTTGATAACACCACGGCAATTCCACTGGTGGTAGAAGTGATGGGAGCCTTAGTACAGACAAAGTCACCACAGGGGTCTGCTTTATAATACTTAGTGGCATTAAGACCTGCTCTGAGTAGCATTAGAACATGATATAATCAAGTGATGAAATACCCTATTGTGACAAGAATGACATTGGTTGTGAAGAAAATAAATTTTTGATACCTGTATCTTCTTCTACTTTTCCGGCAAAACCTTCTCTTTATTGCATCTCTCTTGATAACTGCTATCACAATTGCAATTAACACTGGAAGCACAAGCAGGAAAAACACAAGCAAGCCATCTCTAAGTGATGTATCTAGGAAAAAGCAATGCAAACAACATGAGCTAATCATCTTGTTTAACTTCATTATGCAAACATTTTGCTTCTGTATTAACCTTCTTGTTGAGAATGCTAAAACCTTTAAGTAATCATAGATAAAATTCTGATCAGTATACACACATTAGTAGCTCCAATGAAGTCAATGTAACTAATAGTATAAATCACACAAGCAGGATTTGGCTCTAAGATCAGAGGTTGCTTGCCTTTTTTTTTTTTTAAGAGATGAAAGTAATGTGCTAACTTTTCTATCTTTTTCCATAATGTTTATTTTTTCAAGATCCCTGAAACTGACAAACACAATTTCACCTTTAAAAAAAAATTATTTGCTTGCCCTAATTTTCATTATTTCTGTGATTCAACACATTTTCTTCAGCACACTGACAAATCAAAAGTAGGTTGTTTTTCTTTTCAAAATAAGAATTCAGTAAGAGATAAAAGGTTTTTTATAAAGTTATGGATCAATTAGTTTTTTATATAAAAAATAAAAAAGTGTGTAACATGCTCTATGGTATATATAAAAAGCAAGCAGGATTTGGCCCATTCAGCTTATCAGGATTTCCTAAATTTAATTAGATGTGTGGATCAAATCCTGAACACTTTATTTCACATGCATGATCCTCCCAATTCTTTAAGTGAATAAGGAGCACAGGGTTCAACCCACAGCTGTAATCAACCTGAACTTTTGTGATGTAAACAGATTTGTATCTATTTTTGTAATAATATATTATTTTTGTGCTTTTATAAAAATAATGATTTCTAAACAATTAGAATATTTTTTAAAGAAAAAAATAACAGATATGTTTTTAGTACAAGCTTACACAATATGAATGTTGGGCCAAATTGTGGGCAGGACTAAATCCCACCGTGTCTCTCTAATATCCTGGCACTGGCACAGCTATAACTACACTGTATATAACTCTCTTTAAATCAGTGGAGTTAAGCCATCAGAGGATTTTGTCCATTCTCTGGGGTCCTGGTCCATGGCTGGGGCTCCTATGTGCTACCATAATATAAATAAAAAGGAGACAAAAGTAAGTAGTAGTTTATTTTATCAGACATTACAGTCAAACGGAAAGAGCTTCAGCATCCTACCTATATGAGTTGGACCACTGTCAATACTGCCACCATAACCCGATTTATCACAGAAAGGAGGAGCCCATCCAGGATTGCAGTGACAATTCCCGTTGTTGTTACACACCTGTAGCCACACAAGATACCACAATTAAATAAATGTTTCGTAGCTCTGAAATGTAGTTTTTGCATTTATATTATTTACTTCTCCATATTCCATCTGAGAGATGGGAAAAAAGAAGGGTTCCATTCAGGATTGTTAACCAAGGTCCTGATCCAAAGTGCACTGCTGTCAATAAAAGGACTTCCATTGACTTCAACTGGCTTTGGAACAGGGGCCAAATCCCATGCTTGAAGGGACATCAGGTTCCAATTCAAAATGAACTTCTTTACAATTGTCACTGATAACACAATAAATTATTTAAATGAAAGACTTATAAAATTGAATAAGATCTTGTGCCTATGGTAGCTGCACTCTTTTTTAAAGACTCCTTTTTTATCAGACATATGAAATGTTTTATTTGGAAGCCACCTCAGGCTACAGCCTTCAGACCTTTCTGAGCTAGTGGTATGTAAGCAGTACTAGCACGTACCCAGAAAAGTTTGAAACATTACAACATTTATGGTCAACCCCAGAGTGAGGGTTGGTTGTAGTATAAGAAGCTGAACCTCCTCAGGGTTACTCCCCGCCAGTACAATGACTCTCACAGATAATCCAATCGAAGTCAATGAGACTCCACGTAGTTGCAAAGGACTGTGCTAATGGATCCCTTTGTAAAATTGCAGCCTAAACGTGTACATCCATTTAGAACAAATCAGAATTGCCAAATGAACAAATCATATTTAGAGTTGTACATGAAGAATTGTGTGTGAAAACAGAGAGTGGTGGATAGCTGAAGGAGGGATCTTGGCACAAGCATTTTTCCCCCTCCACTGGCATTCCCATACATTGTGAGTGATATTGCTGGCTCCTGTGGCAGCAAAGCCTCTACAGCAATTAGCTCCTTTTCTCATTTGTCTTGCATAGAACATTGTTTCAAAGGAGAGCTTCTGGGTTTTACTATATTTGGATCCTGTTCTGATTTTTCACACAGGAATATTACATAATTCATTATATTTTCCTCTGCAGAGAATTACATTGCTTTCAAAACTGGACAGCTCATCTAGTAATGTAATGGGATCTACTTTGCCTATTTCATATTAAATGTACTATCCACATTAGTGATGAATGGTTTACAGTGCATTGGTAACATGAACGATAGATAAAAAAAATGAATTTGACTTTTAGTACAGATTAGAAAAAACAAAGCATATGTTTCATTATTTATTTTATTTATTTAGATCTACTGCACCTATCAATAATCTCTAGAAGTCTAATGTAATAAAAATAATATACTTACAGCACGATCATTACACTTCTGCATTACATCGCAGTTGTAACCAAGCTCACTTGCATTAACACATTTAAAGTCTACACAGGCCTGAAAAATATTAAATATCTATTTTAAAAGAGTACTTCAACTACCCTAATATTTTTATAAACATAAAATAATATATATAAAAACAGTAATACTGCAAAATGTAAGTGGTGAGAAACAAGGCTGTCTAAAAACACATGATTCTTCAGAACTCTGGTTTAATTTATCACACATTTTCATGCACTAGGATATACTTTGATGCAAATGAAATCAGAATATGAATAACTATTTCTTTTAAAGTGTTGTTAAACCAAACAGCAGGCTTTATGGTACAGAGCTAATAAATACTACTTCTCTGAGTGCATGTATATATAAATGAACATTAAGTATTATTTATTGTATCAATATATAGACACACACATGCACACACATATATATAAAACACACAAAAACTATATAGAACATTACTTGAGCTGCAAAGTTAAGCACTCAAAAATTAGGAAATGCCAGATTTATAGTTGCTCACACAGCCCTATTTCTGCTTCTTTTGTCCCTCCAGTATACTGACTGAGACCAGGGTGATGTGAAAAAATAGTATGTGATCATGTCATTAAAGCTTGTATCATATATGCACAAGAATTAAGGTTGTGTGGAGCAGCACAGATCTGGAGTCTCCTAACTTTTGAGTGTTTGACTTGGCAATCTTATCAATGTTCCTTTAATGCAGATTTTGTATATAATTTTGTATGTAATTTCCATTTTTTTAAGAACAAGATCAAATAAATTCTACATTGCTCAACGACAGCAAAGTCCCATCAGCATGGTGAAACTTGAATGTTCAGTGCTACATCTTGTACCAACAGCATATGCTGGCAACAGCAGAAGGCTGTTTTCCTGGGGAGGACATGGGTTGCTGGGTCTAGGGGTGATGGGGAAGTGAATTGGCTCTCTAATAGGAAGTGGAAAAACCTCTTCCAACAGTAACCCTGTCTTCCCAATGCAATGCGTGCTGCTGGTGCTGCTGCTTTGGTGGTGGCCTGAGTCCTGCCTCTTAAGGTTTACTGATTTTGTCATGCTGCCAAAATTTTCCTGTGGAGCGCAAGTGAGAGAAGGGAAATGGCAGTTTTTAACAATTTATATGTCAGTTAAATCTGAATGGAATTTCATGGGACAAAGAAAAGGCACTTCCTGTAAGTCTGAGGGGATTCTCCCTGCTGAATATCAAAGGTTATAGTACACACAGACACTCTTTTTGAGACAAGTATTTTGAGTGTCATGAGCCCAAGTGGTTATGAGGAAAATTAAAATGTGGCTTAATGCTTTTGAAAGCTAAGGGTCTTATAGTAAGATGTATTAAAAAGAGAACTTTTCATTAAGTGTCATGCATTCTGCAATAACCGCTGTGATCTACCTTACCTTTCCTTTTCCACAAGCAGTTCCCTTTTGAACTTGAGCAGGATCAGGGATATCTGACCCTAGGTCAAAGTCAGAAGTCACACATGAAACACCACCTTGATTGCTGACAACACTAGAAGCAGGAAGATTTTCAAGACTGACAGGTGTACACTGAAGTTTGCCACACAGACTATGTCTGTAATAAATGAATAAAATACAAATATAAGGTAGCAGGGAGAAAACAGACTCAATACAAAAATATTATTTATTAATAAAGTCACACAATTTACACTATAAGCCAATAATTTTATCTTGCTGGAAATCTCATATTCTAAGAAAGTTTTCCCTTCTCTTTCTCTGTGTGTGTGTGTGTGTGTATCATATTTTATATATATTGAAGACTGCCTATCCTGAGCCTTTGGCACAGTGTAATTTTGTGTGTGTGTGTGTGTATACAAGGTATTTCCACCTTTGAGGGAAAAGAGGAAACATTTCTCTTGCAGGTTGTTTAAAAAGAAATGGCATCTGACAGAACCTGCTCAAAATCCTGGGATACGAGAAGTAATCCCAATGGAGATGGATTAGTGGAAAGAGTCCTGTTGATGAAGAGGATTAATGGTGCCTGATAAATGTATTTTAGCATATGGCTCTGCAATTTATCAGATGGATATCACCATAATATATGTGTTTGTCTATGGGTATATAAACACACATGCCCCAGCTATAGGCGAGGCCAGTAGTATTGCCTATTAAGGTTGCCTGACGCTTCTCATTATGAGAACCTGTTTTCAGGTGCCAAACTTTAACCATTTGGGCTGAAATTTTGCATGCTGGGTGTTGCCTCACGTTGAAATTTTTGGAAAAATTCTTACAAAAGGGTTAAGCCATTTCCAAGAATGAGGCTAGGGGAAAATATATTGTTTTGCCTGTGTTAATTTCTGTCAAGCTTTTATTTGAACACTTTTAGCAGCCACATGCTTTGTAGCAGGAACTTGAAATTTGGCAGGGGAGTGGCCTTTCTGACAGAGGTGTGCCTTTTGCCTTCCCTGTGAAAATCTGCCCAAATTTGGCCAAGTTATAAGCCTTTGAAAAACAAATTACAATTCCCATATTCTCAGTTCTATAGTGATGAGAGACACAGAAAAGCCCTTGGGGAGATTAATATGTTTGTCTTCAGAGCAGGGTCACACCCCAGGTTATAAACTATATAATGCACTTTAGTGCATAACTGTGGCCTTCCTATGAGGTTTTTTATTTTTTACAAGGAAGGGTCTGATGTAGGTCATCTATTTTAAAAATACCTGCGATGATGGGACAGACTCTCTCTGTGCCAAGATCGGCTGTTTATGGCTACCTGATTCTGTGGCCTGATCTGCCCCATCTTCCATCTAAGTTAGGGGACCATAGGCTGATCTAGGGACCATATATCATCTGAGTGCAGCCTGATACATTCCCTCCCTCCCTCTATGCCGTGCTGGAAGTGTGGTTGATGCAGGAACTAGGTGGGTCAGCTTTCCACCATTTGAGAGCTCCTATCCATCAAGGGACCTATCAGCTGGCCAAGTACTGACAGATTATAGCTCCTTTCCATGGCCTAAGCAGCACAGAAGGGCTGGTTCAGAGGGGAGAATCTGGTTCAGTTTCTTCAAAAGAACATTTAAGTAAAGTTGAGTTTTACACATATTGTTTAAATTGGTTTTAAGAAATTGTTTTAATCAACAACTTAAAACAGACTAATAAAAAATGAAGATTAATGTAGGTAAACTCAGGTAGGCCAAAGTAGTGAAGCATGTAAGCATTATCTGTATAATATATACTTTACATTATGGTACTGTTTATACGAATAAATGACAGGAGGAAAGATTAGATTCAATTTATACCTGCTGGTCACTTACTCAGTGGGACATTTATTGTACATTCCCCCTGACATTCCACAGTTTCCAAATCTATCTCCCTTCATGTTGGCTACTTCAAAACAAGTATCAGGTGCTTTTCTTGCTCCTAAAAGAACAATATCAAATTTTAAACAACTAATATATTCAATAAAAATGAATAATCCTCAATGGCTATTTAAATCCTAGGTACAAGACAGAGCATATGAGTGAATTTTTCCTATTAATATGAATTCTGTTATACAGTCAAACAGTTTAAAAATACCTTTTCCATAGATGGATTCACACTGTGAATCAAAATTCTGGCAAACTCCACTATAGCAATATTCTTTCATGTTGTTACATGGGTAGCCATTCATGATATATACATCATCTGGGCAGTATGGGTATGTCCCATTGCAGTATTCAGGTAGGTCACAGAAATTCATTTTTGGTCTACATTCCACTCCTGCCACTTTAAACTATAAATGGAACAGAAAATTACTCTGTTTTATTTTGCAATAGTAGAAATTCTAACACAAAGGTATACAATGATTATGTAGTAGGTTCGGAAAGAAAATATGCTTGTAAATTTGAGGAAGATGAACATAGTTCTTCATATTAATATACAGAGCACGTATGCCACTCCTGTGAGTTTTTTGTGGCATGTTGATACAGTTGATGAATTTGATCATGCACAGCACTGGTTCAGAGTGTGGCATTTATAAACATCAGATAAAAAATGAGGAATAGACAGGGGATGCATGGAAACTCGATCCTGCAGTAACGAGAGCACTACTACATGACATCTAATTACTTACAGCAGAAGTCAGGCCAGAGCTAACACTTCATTTGTAAGCTGAAGATCACACATAAGGCCATGAATCCTCAGACCAAGATTCTCTGTTCATCCACTGACCCTACTTTAATCTACACTCTTGAGTACGGTTTTAATAATGTATGTACAGGTGTCTAAAGACACTGTGATAGATCCATTTCTAAAAATTTAAAAAAAATATTCAATACTAATTAGTACCAATTGTTTAAGGTAAGAACATAAATTAACAAAAAAGGGCTCTTCCAGCCTACCTTGCAATTTTCACAGCACAGCCCCATAGCACACTGTGATCCAGACTTAAGTTTGCAGGTTGCAGCATCACAGCAAGGATTAGTACACTCCTATAGCAAAGATATGAATTAGGGACACAGTGTTTTTACTTTTCTCTATAGTCAGCGGTTTCTGAAGTACACAATCAGATTAAATTCTGACCAGAAGCCAAATGTATTGAGTCTCTTTCAGTATCTGAAGTTTAGAGTTCTCTGTCCTATTGGAAGGCAGCATGCAGTTTGGCTATGTATCAGAAACTAGAGAGAAACTTTATTTTTGATTGGTTATTTGCATAGGGATAAAAGCAGGTAAAGCAACAACTGCTTTTCTAAATAGAACCGGGTCCTAAAGAAGCAGAACTCCACAGGTTTTTATTAACAGTTCGGAGCACTCAATATATTTTATCTCCAAGCTAAGAGTACAATATTGAAATGATTTGTTTTTAGGCTTTTTTTTTGGTGTCAGAAAAAACCTTCAACTGAACAGGGGTTTTTCCTCACCACTGATATTTGCTAGCATATATGCTAAGTAGTACCAATCACAGGCGCTGGCCTCATTTCCCTGGGGGTGCTTGACTCCCACTCCACCTTGGGCCCTGCCCCCACTCCACCCCTTCCCCCAAGGAACTTCTTTGTACAAAACAGGTTGAGATTGAAGCCTGGATGCCCAAATGAATTGAAGTACTATACCTGGGGTTTGCCACAATCGCATTCTTCATTCTTATCCACCACATTATTGCCACAGACAGGTTCTGTGAAAATATCACTTGGTTTTGGAGCATTTTTAAGACAGTTTCCTCCACCATTCAAAATGAGATTCTCAAAATCATTGGCACTACAAGTGCTGAAATTCTTGGATGCACTAGAAAGCATAATATTGCATTTGTTTGGCATACACATTTTTCTTAGTAAAGATACATTTATTTCAAGTCATTTAATAACAAAGTTCTATACATTGCTTGTGTAATAGTAGAAGATCATTGGGATCACTCATTTTTTAGATCTATATATTGCATTTAGCGAAATATATTTCTAGGAGTTTTAGTCTTTCATATATTCATAGATTTTAAGACCAGAAGGGACAATTAGATCATGTAATCTGACCTCCTGTATAACACAGGCCATTGAATTTCACCCATTTATCCCTGTATTTAACCCAAAGTGTTTGACTACAGCAGGGGTGGGCAAACCTTTTGGCCCGAGGTATGGAAATTGTATGGTGGGCCAGGAATGCTCATGAAATTGGGGTTGGGGTGTAGGAAGGGCTCTGGCTGGGGGTGTGGGCTCTGAGGTTGGGCCAGAAATGAGGAGTTCAGGGTGCAGGAGGGGGGCTCTAGGCTGGGGCAGGGAGTCGGGGTGCTGGGTTGAGTGAGGTCTCTGGCTGGAGGTGTGGGCTCTGGGCTGGGGCTGGGGATGAGGGATTTCGGGTTGTCGGACGGTGCTCCAGGCTTTGACCAAGGGGTTCAGAGGGTAGGAGGGGTATCAGGGCTGGGACAGGGGGTTGGGGCACGGGGGAGGGAGGTGAGGGCTCTGGCTGGGGGTGTGGGCTCTGGGGTGGGGCCAGAAATGAGGAGTTCAGGGTGCGGGAGGGGGCTCTGGGCTGGGGGTTGGGGTGTGGGAGGGTTGGGGGCTCCAGCTGGTGGTGCAGGCTCTGGGGTGGGGCTGGGTATGAGGAGATTGGGGTGCAGGAGGGTGCTCTGGGCTGGGATTTAGTGGTTCAGAGGGCCGGAGGGGAATCAGGGCTGGGGCAGGGGGTTGGGGCATGGGAGAGGCTCAGGGATGCAGGGTCTGTGCAGCACTTACCTCAAGCACCTCCCAGAAGCAATGGAATGTCCCCCCTATGGCTCCTATGCAAAGGCACGGACAGGCAGCTCTGTGTTCCACCCCATCCGCAGGCGCCGCCCCTGCAGCTCTCATTGGCCGCAGTTCCCAGCCAATGGGAGAAGTGGTGATGGTGCTTGAGGCTGGGGCAGTGCACGGAGCCCCCTGGATGCCCCTAAACATAGGAGCTAGAGTGGGGACATGCCGCTGCTTCTGGGAGCTGCATGGAGTGGCCCCGGATCCCACTCCTTGGCTGGAGTGCAGGAGTGGGGTAAACCCCAGATCCTGCTCCCCAGCGGGAGCTCAAGGGCCAGATTAAATTGGCTGGTGGGCCAGATGTGGCCTGCAGGCTGTAGTTTGTCCACCCCTGGACTACAGCATGTCTTCCAGAAAGGCATACAGTCTTAATTTGAAGCCATCAAGGATGGAGAATCCACCACTTCCCTTTGTAATTTGTTTCAGTGGTTAATCATCCTCACTGTTAATTTTTTTGGCCTTATTTCTAACCTGAATGTTTAAGCTTTAACTTTCAACTACTGGTTCCCATTATGCCTCTCTTTGCTAGATTAAGGATCGTGATCTTCTTTTTGGATAAGCTAAACAGATGAGTTCTTTAAGACTCTCACTTGAAGACATTTTTTCCAGATCTTGAATAATTTTTGTGGATTTTGCACAACACCCCTTAAGAGAGAAGGCAAATGTGCTATAGTAACAAATATTCCTTACCTAAATAATTTACTCAAAGTCTTGAATTTACAAAGTATAGTGACATCTACTAGCCATACTGTAGTTTGAAGTGTTATTTGTTTAAACCCAATATTTTTGAGGATGGATAACCGAAATTAGAATATAAATAGGGATGTTGATTAATCACAATTAACTCACGCAATTAACTCAAAATAATTAATCACAATTAATTGCACAGTTAAACAATAGAATACCAGTTGAAATTTATTAAATATTTTTGGAGGTTTTCTACATTTTCAAATATATTGGTTTCAATTACAACATAGAATACAAAGTGTACAGTGCTCATTTTATATTATTTTTATTACAAATATTTACACTGTAAAAATGGTAAACAAAAGAAAGTATTTTTCAGTTCAACCATACAAGTACTGTAGTGCTATCTCTTGATCATGAAAGTGCAACTTACAAATGTAGTTTTTTGTTACATAACTGCACTCAAAAACAAAACAATCTAAAACTTTAGAGCCTACAAGTCCATTTAGTCCTATTTCTTGTTCAGCCAATCGCTAAGAGAAACAAGTTTGTTTACATTTAAGGGACATAATGCTGCCCACTTCTTAATTACAATGTCACTTGAAAGTGAGAACAGGCATTCACATGACACTGTTGTAGCTGGTGTTGCAAGATATTTACATGCCAGATGTGCTAAAGGTTCATATGCCTCTTTATGCTTTGGCCATCATTCCAGAGGACATTCTTCCGTGCTGATTAAAAAAAATGCGTTAATTAAATTTGTGACTGAACTCCTTGGGGGGAGAATTTTATGTCTCCTGCTCTGTTATACCTGCATTCTGCCATATATTTCATATTATAGCAGTTTTGGATGATGACCCAGCACATGTTGTTCATTTTAAGAACACTTTCACTGCAAATTTGACAAAATGCAAAGAAGGTACCAATGTGAGATTTCTACAGATAGCTACAGCACTCGACCCAAGATTTAAGAATCTGAAGTGCCTTCCATAATCTGAGAGGGATGAGGTGTGGAGCATAGTTTCAGAAGTCTTAAAAGAGCAAAAAACTCTGATATGGAAACTACAGAACCCAAACCACCAAAAAAGAAAATCAACCTTTTGCTGGTGGCAGCTGACTTAGATGATAAAAATGAACATGTGTTGGTCTGCACTGCTTTAGATCATTATCGAGCAGAACCCATCATCAGCATGGACACCTGTCCTCTGGAATAGTGGTTTGAAGCATCAAGGGACATAAGAATCTTTAGTGCATCTGGCATGTAGATATCTTGTGACATGGGCTACAACAGTGCCATGCAAATGCCTGTTCTCACTTTCAGGTGACATTGTAAACAAGAAAGAGGCAGCATTTTCTTCTGAAAATGTAAACAAACTTGTTTGTCTGAGCAATTGGCTGAACAAGAAGTAGGACTGATGGGACTTGTAGGCTCTAAAGTTTTACATTGTTTTATTTTTGAATGCAGGGGGTTTTTGTACAAAATTCTACATTTGTAAGTTCAACTTTCATGATAAAGAGATTGCACTACAGTACTTGTATTAGATGAATTGAAAAATACTATTCGTTTTGTTTTTTACAGTGCAAATATTTGTAATAAAAATAAATATAAAGTGAGCACTGTATACTTTGTATTCTGTGTTGTAATTGAAATCAATATATTTCAAAATGGAGAAAACATCCAAAAATATTTAAATAAATGGTATTCTATTATTGTTTAACAGAGCGATTAATTGCATGATTAATCACGATTAATTTTTGTAATCGCACAATTAATTGTGATTAATTTTTTTAATCACTTACAGTCCTAAATATAAATGATGTTTAGTTTAGAGGAAGTTCTTTTCCATATAAATTATATGATTTCCATCTCTAATTTCTAATTCTGGTGGGTTTTTTTGAGGGTTTATTGCTGGGCCACAACATTTATTCCAGGCTGAAACTCTGCATTCAAAGTTTAACTGTGGCACTATATATAAATAATTTCTAACTAGAATAGTGATGGGTTCCTTGATCCTGCATACAGGTTTTCTGCAGAGATACTATGATGTCAGAAACTGAACCCTGCATAAACATACATTTATTTTTGCTGAGTCACTCCGATGTCAGATCAGGTGAGTCCTATTAGCCCCAAACCTAATCCTCAGAACTGCCAACTTGATAATACAATGTAGGTAGAGATGTACATTTTATTTAAATTAACTGTAAATGTAAGCCTTAGGAAAGGGAAGTTTGAACCAGATCCAGTGTGTGAATACTATTGTTAGGAGCTGGGTGGAAACAGCACACTAACATCAATCGACTAAGTCCCATTAACTTTTTAACCCTCTAGGCTTAAGTTCTCCATACAAAGCCCATTTACTAAGGTTCTCTGAGGTTAATAGGAATTTTACACTGCTGAATAAATCTAATACAAATATATAATATTAAAAATAAGGTAATAATATTTGGGCTCTTACTTATCCGTACTGTACATAATGTAGGATGTGGAGCACCTTCCATCATCATGTTTCATACCAAGATTATGCCCCAGCTCATGTGCAACTACTGTGGCATGATGTAGCACATTGTTACCATTAAGCTAGTAAAGAAAAGCAATGTTGAAATTAACATGAAAATAAAACATGAAAATAAAGAAATCACAAGAAAACAAGGCAACGATCCTACCTACTGATTTATTTAAGCTATATATCTCTAAATGTGTGATGATAGTGTCTAGTATCATAAGGAGAGAGCATTAATAGCAAATCAGTGTAATTCTTTATCTATATATCGGTTTAGGACCAGATTTTGCCTCCTCACAGAGTAAAGTACTATTAAGTATAAGTAAGGCTAGCAGAATCTGGCCCTCATACTGTGTCTGTTGCTGTGGTATCTAATATTATAAGGACAAACCTCCACATTCTAAGTAAGGTGATATTAGCCCTCCCATAGGATTAAGGGAAGGCAAAGGCAGCCTAAAGCGAATTTTATCCCATTCTCCCCAAAGTGGAATTCTCGTGCAGCTAAGAATCTGGGCTACAGTGTACAGTGCACGAGTGTGAAGAGTCAAACCCACATGTGGGTCCCGTGCTAACATTCCCATAGAGAACATATAAAAAGCTGTCCATTTTGAGTTTATGGACTTACAGTTATGGGGTATGCTTTTCCAGCCAACTTGGAGCTAAATAAATTTAAAAATATGGCCAAAATATAGCTTGAGACTTATCCGAATGAGGTGGATTGGTACATGAAGGAGAGGGATGTGGCAAAAGGAATTATAATATCATCCTCAAAAACTTTGTGTCTTTTCATAGAAAGCCTAACAGAACAACCCACACCAAACCAAACCTCTTAGCCCTTAATGACTTGGCTGAATAAGTCAGGGAGGTGTCTAGGTTTTTTTATTGACTAGATCTGTACATTAATAATTGAGATGAAGTACTGTACTTACAGTGCTGATGGACCCTCCATGGACTTGAGAACAGACTGTACTTACAAAAGCCATTCCAACTGCCCCACTATAGGCACTTCTCCCTCTGCAACATAACAACAGAACACGTGCACTGTTTTGAAAATGGGGCTGAAATTTCATTGCTTTCTAACGAAAAAATATTGATGGCTCTGACCCAAATACTATGATGAGTCAAATCTTGGTCTCTCTGATGTCAGTGGGAAATTTCCCACTTTCCCAAAGGATCGGATATGGCTCTGTGATCAATGTGCCTACAACAACTGTATGACATAACTCTTGAAAAGTATACATATGCTGTGTTATTGTTTTTGAGTGAAGAATAAGATTAAGGATAGAGATTTAATTACACAAATAATTTCTTGTTGGGCTACAATTACAGCCAAAGCTTTAAATTAGCAGTAATTCAGTTTCTATTATTTATTCTCATTTGCATACATAAACAATATTACAATTCTGATTTATAGTATGAGGCAAGTTTTTCTAATGGACCAAAACTTACATTATGAGGTGGCTAACATCATTTCTTGATCGCTTAAGAAGATTTTTTTCTCTCCAAGAAACAAATCTACTTAGTACATCTCCAGCTGAACCATCCATTACATTTATGTGATTTTTATCTGACCAGATTTCTAGCCCAATCAAAACAATCTGGATGTTCAATGCACCATACATCTGAAAATACACAATGGTGATTACTTTACACATTTGTGAACCAAATTCAATTGAATTCTGAAAAAAATACATCATTATTACCAGTTCAATATTATGTTGACCGGAACAATGCAAGTGTAAGAAAGTTTTTTCATTTAAATAATTAGTTCACATTACAAACTCGGCCTGATACTCCTGTTCTTTATTCAGTCAAAACCTACACTATCATTTATGGGGGGTGGGATGTTACTGAATAAAGATTACAAGACTGAAGGTCTTCTCTATTAGGATTCCTAGCCATATCCTTCAGGTGCAAGAGCCCTATGAGTAAGGGATCAGAGGGCCAACACTTGGGGGGAGAGGAACTGTTTCATTCGTTATCTTGGTTGGTTATCTTGAGGAGAGCCTAGGAACAATTTCATCTCTCTAGTGGATTGTCAGGGACTTATGGAAATTGCTTACAGCTGTGGAATGGGAAACTCCACAGGCAGCAAAGAGGCTAGATCTTCTGACAGCAACTGGGGATTTTGAGGGTAAACTTTGGCCAGTAGAGGGTGGACTATATGCAATAGAAAGATCCCCATTGTCTTCAGTGGGAGCTGGATCAAGCCTTTAGTTAGATATCAGTACTTCTTGCCTACATTGATTATTCCTGTGTAGAACAGAGGAGCAGTATGGACCTCATGTAGCACTCCATGTACCATGTTGGAGGGGAGGATTAGCCTCCCTAATGCTGATGAAATATTTGATTTTTTTCTTACGAACATGTACAGGAATGTTCAATCTTTCAGAAATAGTGTACACATATTTTGAGGTAAAGTTAAAAAAAAAACACTAGTAAAAGTCTTCTGTGCTCTTATTCGTGTTTTTAGCCCTGTTTTTCATCAGTTATTGCACGAGTCTAATGACAATGATTCATATGTATTCAGAAACCCTATGTTATTTTGCTAAATTTTCAAAGGCACCTCAACTTGGTGTCTGAAATTACATGTATAATTTTGCAAACACATTCTTGGGCTCATGCTTTTGTGTGTACAAAGCTTGGATGTGTAAAACTGCACATTAAATACCCATGCAAAAATGCACAGTACAATTTTAGAGGTGGGTTTTTAAAATTTGCTGCATTATGGGTTTGATCCTCACCCCTGTTTTGTCTTCTTTATGCCAGGGAAAAGGTCCAGAGCACCATAATGTGGCTATAAAAGCCTTATATCCAGCTGAGGAAAAACTGCCCTAAGCCTGCCCTCATACATCCTGGCACAGGAGGTTTGCAAGAGGTGGGGAGAGATCTGTCAAAGTTGCCAGAGATTCCAGGTATCCCTGCAGTCCACAGGGCAGCACTGGGAGGGCTGTCTAAGTTATGCCGCTGGAGCAGCCTAAGATTGAGAGTGTGCAAAGGTGGCTTAAAACCACCTTATCCCCTCTTCCCTGGGCTGTGAGTTCTGTGGTGCGCTTCTAAGAGTCTTGTCTAGATATTAATTATATGTCTGTATATTAATTATATTTTTCAGTTAGAATACAAACACAGAATACACTAGTTGTACATTACTATTTACATTTCTTCTGTGAAATAAGATGAAGAAGAGACTACTGAATATCCATATGACTGAAATGACCTACCCCATCAACATAATTAGTCAGCTCAATTGTTTCTTTTTGCACAGCTACAGGATCAGAATTCTTCTGCAAATACTGTAAAATTCAATATTAGGATGTTAGAGAAAAAATAAATAATTTAATAAAATGTGTTTAATACTAGAGAAACACATTACCCTGTTGTTATCGACAACCATAAATAGCTCCACATAGCTTGTCTGTGGCAGCACAGCTCGTTTTTTCTGCAAGTTAGAAAATGCAATAAGTTAATATTTTAATTACCATTAAGTCAAGATTTATATTACTATTTGTTACCAGGTTATTGCATATATTTATAAGGCATGGTATCTTGGTTTGGCCTTAAGTTTGTTTGCTTTTTGAGCTTTACATGGCAGTTTAAAGATCTACAGCTCAATACTTCAGTGGCAGACAGGCTCTCAGAAGTGGGGGCTTTATGGCATCTTTACATCCACTACCCCTCCAATCCTGTTGCTTTGACCTCTCATACAGCTTAGAACAGCTTCTGGGCTGCTTTAAGTTGCACTTGACTGCAACAATCTCCATGTTGCCATTCCTCTACATCAGGGGTCGGCAACGTTTGGTATGCGGCTTGCCAGGGTAAGCACCCTAGCAGGCCGGACCAGTTTATTTACCTGCTGATGCGGCAGGTTCGGACAATCGCGGCCCTCACTGGCCGCGGTTCGCCGTCCCGGGCCAATGGGGGCGGCGGGAAGCGGCGCGGGACGTGCTGGCCACGGCTTCCCGCCGCCCCCATTGGCCTGGGACGGCGAACTGCGGCCAGTGGGGGCCGCGATCGGCCGAACCTGCCGTGTCAGCAGGTAAATAAAGTGGCCCGGCCCGCTAGGGTGCTTACCCTGGCGAGCTGCGTGCCAAACGTTGCCGATCCCTGCTCTATATGAAGATTTCCAAAGCCCAGTAGTGTTCCAGCCGTGCTTGGGGCCCTGAAATGGGGTAAACAAAGAGCTGGCTAGATACACCACCTGGAATGTTCCTACACCAGGGTAAACCCCAGGAAGTAAGTTAAGATGGTTTTAGGGCCCCTTCTGGCCACTGAAGCAGCCCCAAAAGAGTTGTATTGGATCCAAGGATCTAAACATTTCTCAAGAGAAAAACACAAATATATTTACCCTAAAAAGCTTTTCCCTGCTGAAAGTACTGTGTGAAACATTTGTATATCTGAGAGAATTCTTCACACTCTTCTCCTGGTGTAGGTTATCATTCAGCACACCACACAGAAAAGGATCTTGCTGAACGTGTTCTAATGGATAAAATAGGTGCTCAAATGTAGCTGATGTGTCAACTGGCTCCATTCCATACCGTTTGCCACCAATGTGAAGGATTCCCCTACAATAATAAAGGTATGAGAAATTATCTAGTAGAATTGCCTCCTGACCAATGTTAGCCAACTAAGCCCAATGGTGGCTAAATATAGTGACTATTTTTTACATGTTAAGGTTTGTAGCAGTACCAGTCTGTAGCAGTACCACTCTGAAGCTACTATATTGTTCTCCAGAATCTTAGCTTTCATTTAAAATAAGTCTCTGTCTGTTATGGTTGCAAAGAAAACCTCAAAAAATGTGAACTGAGTGTAATTAATGCAGAGATGTGTATGCGAGTCTGCAGACAACCTGGAAAAATCTCTCTGTTGCATTAATTTCAGTGACATGTTAACTCAGATGCCCAGTAATAATGTAAATGTCAACATTGTTAGCTATTTCATTCCTCATTTAAGAAAGGAGAGAGGGAAAGTCACAGAACTACACAATTTACTTTGATGTCTTATTTTGGTGCTGCAAGTGGGTGATGTTGTGTGAGCTCCATCACCTATTCCCCACCACAAAAGAAGCCAAGCCCAAGGACCCTACTAGAGCCTATAGGAATATTCAAGCCACACCAACAAGGAGCTAAGCTCAAGGAAGTCGTGGAACCCAGGGAACACTCATGACCATATTTTGAATATCTGCACACTACGGCAGATATTCAAAATATGGTCATGAGTGTTCCCTGGGTTCAGACAGTGGTGTCTCATTTTGTCAATTCACCATCTTTTATTCCCCAATCTGACCTGTCTAACAAACATAAACATTATTTTAATTTACTGTAACAGAGTTACTCTGCAGGTTTTGGAAGCGTGCTTCTAAATGAAAACTTATCAACATCGCTGCTATTATTTGTAGGATGATTATAGTGTGCTACACTCTTATGCTACATGGAAACATTAGATAGTGATGCACAGCACTTAAGTTATTTATTTATTGTTTACACTGTGGTAGTGCACAGGACTCCAAGCAGGGCATCTCTGTGCTTGGCCCCATACCCTATATAATGAAAAACAGTCCCCCCCCAAAAAATTTACAATCTAAGTAAACTATGCTTTTGTTTTGTGAAAATTTTACCTTTAGTAACAGATTAACTTCAGGTTACTCAAACTTTGCCCAGGTGAGGGCTGCACTAGGAATTTGTCTCTCTTTTGCTTGCATGATGGAGCAGGTTGCAGTCAATAGGGAGATGCGGCCCTATGTTCCAACAAGCTGTGGTCCATCTAGATCCGCCAGGGCTGCTTAGCACCAGATGCAATATTGCATATTGAGACATCTAGGCGGAATTTTCAAAAGCACTCAGTGTTAACCTAACTCTAATATGATTTACCACTGAATTCAACGGGAGGGAAATTACATCTATGCTCAGCATTTTGAAAATCCATACCCCTGTCCCTGAAAAGCAGCATTACAAAATTGTATAGGTTGCACTTTGGCCACTTCTGGATTCATTCATTCTCATGTAAAAAAAATTGATATTCTGAACAACAATACATTTTCTTGGTATATTAGTCAATGATACATTGAAAAGTGAAAAGCAAAAAGTAATACCTAAGGCCATCACATGTACTAAGAGCAAGCATAGAATCAGCAACTCCTTCAACAACTCCACGATAATAACAGTGTGTCTGAAACACAATGAAACCACATAATTAATTAAATAACAGTATTTTTTTCATTCACGTGAAAGACCCAGACTACACATTTGCACAATATTTTATTTATTAGGGCCAGATTTTGCCAGCTTTACTCAGAACTCTACAAGTTGTCTCCATTTTCTTCCATGGGATTACTCTTGGAGTAAAACACTACTCACTATGAGTACGCACAGCAGATTTTGGCCCTTCATTGATAAAAAATTGGTAAAATAATTGGTAAAAAAAATTTCCCCTCCTTTACAAGTGAGGGAAAATTTCCAATTTAACCCATTCCCAACCTCTGACAAACCACATGGGTCTATTTTGTCCATCCTGTTCTTTGGCAGGTAAACCCTGCTTTTAAAGCCTGAATTGTTCAGGAAGCACACGTAAGCACATGCTTAAATTCTACTGAAGTCTCATGAATAAAGTTGAGTACATACTTAAATGCCTTCCTGAGCAGGAATTAACGTTGGCATGTGCTTAAGCATTTTCCTGAATCAGGGCTTCAAAACTGGGTAACTTTGCATCTTGATCCAAAAATGTATGTTACACAATGGCTATGTAATCAACTAACCTAATTTCAGTCTTTATGTAAGCTTCCAGAGCATCCTTCTTATACATTCACATATTTCTGAAAACAGGGGCTATTGTAGACACCATGTCATCATAAATAGCAACAGGTTAAACATACTTAGAGTTAAGATTATAGCACGGCAGCCTTACATTTTATACCCATTGGTAACAATGACATAAAAATACCACAGGTTAATGGAGGAGTGCTCAAGAAGGCCTAAAACGCGATCCAATGCAACCTTCTATTATTCTCTAGTTGGTCTTTGAGTGCCTTATTCATTGTTGTGAACTCAAGCAATTGTCATTCCTATATCAGGAAAGATATAAACACAACCAGAATTCATGGTTGTGTATCAGTATTTTTGTTTAAAAATGTATTTAAATGTATATGTATCTTTGTGGACAGCCTTTGGTGTCACAAAGCTTGGCTCCCCTGTGCTAAACAGTCTGACACAAAAACTGAACTTTAATAAGCACAGTACCTTGGTTTTTGAACGGGTAGCCTCCAATTTCCCATTTTTGCTGTATGTATATAGTACAAAATCTTCACTAACAAGCTTTCTGTAAACAAAAATAAACTGCAGCTGTTTTAAGAGTCTATGACAAAATATACATCAAGTATCATATTCAGCAATACATTTTGAGGGTAGCACTTTGATGATAAATTTGCTATTAAATACGGTAGAAGGACATAGAGTGTAAAATAGGATGCTTTTTAAAAAAAATCAGCTGCATCATTTTGAGAATAATTTACTTTTAAAATATTTTTTACCAAAAAATCCATAAATGTATTGTTTTTTATCTTGATGCATTCTTTCAGTTATTGGACAAGTGGCTGGCCTATAAACTTTTGAGGATGGGTAACAACAAAATTAGACAAATTCCTCCACAATAATTAACAAAAATAGGTAGCAGAAATCTAATTTTGCACTGATTTATTTTTCAATGAGAACTTTTTCTTCTGTAATAAATCTCTATTAACAATATGCTTTTTGGCATACTATTTCTTATATACAGTGGTGCTAAGTGAAAATTTCATCAGAATTTTTAAAAAATTAACTACAGTAACACTTTTACATTTTATTTTATCCATTTTCAAGCCAGCTCCTTTATACAGTATTTATTATCACCTCACTTTCATTACATACTAACATTTTAGACTGCTTATTCCAAACAATCTTCAATACAAAAATAGTGGTCTCTATTAAATAAAATCGAAAATTGAAATGTGTCTGAGAATACTGCATAACCTACTTATTTTTCTTTAGCTTTAGGATGTATGTTCCATTTGCAGTTTGAATCGAATAAGAGCGATTATCATCTGAATGGTCCTGAAAACAAAACAAAAATATCCCTGGGTTATGCAGTTACCTACCAGATCATAAATTTATATTTTCTCTAACCAAAAAAGACACTACTACTACTTTTGTTCAATGTTTTAGGTATACAACAAATTTACAAAGAGAGATATTCTTAAAACCTCATGCTTTGTATATTCCACAGTGATGGTGGCATTCCCTGCATTATTTTTTATTATATGCAGAGGCGTTGTAGTCGTGTTGCTTCCAAGATATTACAGAGACAAGGTGGATGAAGTAATATCTTTTATTGGACCAACTTCTGTTGGTGAGAGAGATAAGCTTACAAAGAGCTGTTCTTCAGGTCTGGGAAATGCTAAAGTACACGCTGAGTTGGTCTAATAAAAGATATTACACCCACCTTACCACTATTTTTTTTATTGAAATTTTAAATTCCATGCAGCTAGGAAAACTTCATGGAAAAGACACAACAAAAAACAAACCAGCAGAAGGATTAAAATACTCTGCTAATAGAGACTTTTATGGAAATGTGACAAGATAAACTTATGCTAATAGGAGAGCAGAAAATAACCATTAGCAGTGGTAAATCCAGACTAGCAGTCTAGGGTTTTATACTCTCAAGAACAAATGCCCCTTACTAATTTATCAGGGTGAAATAATGGAAAAATTAAAGCTGGGCCAAAACCCAGCCAAATTCTGTTCTCTGAGCAGTGAGGAGCCAGCATAACTATTGTCTGTCACCTCCTGTGGGATGTAACATTAGTGCAACTATGGAGCTGCACTCCAGCTATTCTTGGGCAACCAAGCATATTTAGAGCAGCCAGAGGCTGCTCTAACCTGTATCAAAAACCAAACTAACTCCTGACTCATCCCAGAATCCAAGCAGTGCAAAAATAGCTTAAAGCCTAGACTTTACGCTGAGCAGAGCTTGTCTGGACCCATGAATCAGGGCCTTCGTAATAAGATTATGATGCCGAGCTGGTGATGGGATGCACTGTTGCATTGTTCATTACATCTCCTCCCTTAGAAAGGGAGTAACTTTCATCTTATTTCAAACATGGGACACTAAGCATACTACTAAAGCTTTTGGTATAAAACTTACAATAAGATTTTTGAACATGATTTTTATGGGATGATAAATGGAGAATAAGCAGTGCTTTAAAAGACTGGAGTAGTTTATCCTAATGAGCTGAATACAGAGTAAATATTTTTGTGATTACCAAATAGAAATTCCAATGCTTAGTCATTAATGGGGGACTTTTCAAAAGCACTCAGCATTGGCCTAACTCTACTGTCATAGAAGACAACTGGAGTGTTACTGCAGACTTCAGTGGGAGCAAATTTAGGCTATCACCCGCGCTTTTGAAAATCCCCATCCAAAAGAGCTGTATTTTAATAGTTATGCTCTAAAAAGTGTAGGAAAGCACCAAGGGGAGGCCAATGTGGAAGATTATCTCTTCTTTTGTAAAATCAGCATCTGTATTCTTCTCAGATGACTATCTATCCTTCTTAAATTAAAAAAAGATCTTTAAAAATAATTCATTAATGTATAACACTGGGTTATTGCTTGTAGTGTCAATACCGTCCATGTGTACCAATGTTGTAATTTATCTTGCTACCTTAGATGTTTCATTTAAAACTTTTATTACAAAAGAAGGGAGAAAATGTGTAGGGAAATTCATTGTGTAGAGTAAAAACAAAGTCTTTGAGGCCCATCCATAATATAATGCCTTGTGGCACTCCTTATGCAAATCATCATAGCCCAAGAAACAATATTCAAATTCAGATTCCACAGGTCAGTTCACTGAAAGATGACTAAATCTGACCCATTATACAGTATTTCCCTGGCAACCACACTCTAACTTGGAGCAAATATTATCTCAAACATCCATTAATATTTTTTCTCTTCTAGGGAATTTAGTGTCAAATTTATCACCCCTTACTCTCTCAATTAGCCCCATGGAATTAAATGGGACTACTTGTGCAATGCAAATATGATTGGGCCCTTATTTACAGTGAAAGGCACTAGGATGACTGAAGTCCTCTGTTTAGCCAAAGAACAGGCACAGCATAGATAATGTCAGTTTAAACTTTCCTATACTGTCTAATTTGACTTAGAGGAAACACCTGGCAGTTTTCCATGTTCACTCAGATTTTTGTCTCTGCTAAGATTGCCAACAAAAGTAGCAATCAGTATGAACTGAACTAGAGATTTGTGTGATGTGGAGTGAGAACACCATCTCATGCCTGTTTTGAAGCCAATTCTGAGAGCACAATAATTCACTCACAAACATGCAACCTGCTGAAAGGTATCAGAAGAGATTACTTACTATTCTACACAGTAGGGTGTATTCTTTTATATATACCGTAGTGCAATATTAACATTAACAAATAATTCAGAAAAAAAATTGGCTAGAAAAACAAACCTCATGTAAATGTGTGTGGCGTCTCTCCCTGCCTGTCAAACTTCGAGGGGTAATTATTTCAAATGTTGTAAGTCTAGATGTCTGATGAGAGGATGCACCTAAAAATAAAATTAAATCTCTAAAGAAATAGAAAGTGTAAATAATACACAAATTCTATGTTCACAATGGTCACCACTGAAAATCAGTTTAATCAGAGACAGCTAAGTGCAGGAAGAGAAAGGATGGTCTCATAGTTAAGCAGTTGAATGCCATAGTAAACTGAAGTCTATCCCTGTCTCGGCCAGAATTCCTATGTTATGCTGGGCAAGTCACGTAAACCAAAATTTTCACATGTGGCCAATGTGTTCCTCATTTTCTGGGTACTCAGCTTAGGGCTCATAGGGTCTGATTTGCAGAAGTGCTGAGTGCCCACAACTGCATGTGAAGTCAATAAGGGTATGTCTACACTGCAATTAAAACCCCACAGCTGGCCCATGTCAGCAGACTTGGGGTTGCGGGGTTCAGGTTAAGCGGCTGTTTAACTGTGGTGTAGATATTCAGGCTCAGGTCCCAGAGCCCAGGCTCCAGCCCAAGCCCAAGCCCAAACATCTACATTGCAATTAAAAAGCCCCTTAGCCAGACCCCTGCAAGCCCGAGTCAGCAGACACAGGCCACCTATGGCTTTTTAACTGCAGCGTAGACATACCCTAAGACCTTTGCTCTGAACATAATAAAGTGCTATAGCATGCTAAATACTCTGAAAAATTAAGTCCTCAAATTAGGCACCCAAAATTTGTTGACATTTTAGACAATTTTGGATTTAATCTCTCTCCACAGTTCCCCCACGTATAAAATACCCCCTCAGTTCATAGCGGTGGTACAAAACTAAATTCATTAATGTTTGAAAAGATTTAAAATACTACAATGATAACACCACAGAAGAGTCCATGAGGAAATTCATAATTCTGTACTCAGTACAGTGTTTGGATGGTGTGCAGTAAATAATGCATGGTGCCAAACATTAATTGACCAGGATTAAAAAAACCCTAGATAACCACCCATTTGCTGAATAAGGCTGGAATCTTGTAGAAAAAATAATGTATGATCATGTCATTAAAAACTGGATCATAACGCTGACAAAAAGGGTACAAATTAAGGTTGTACAGGTGACATTAATTCTGGCATTTTCTACCTTTTGAGCGCTTGATTTTGCAACCTTAATAATGTTCTTTTAATGTAGGGTGGTGTGATTTTTTTGTTTTCCCTTCTGTAACTTCCTATGTTTGCAGGAAATTTAAAAACTAAATAAAAATAGAAATTTCATCATGTAGAACTGCACTCACCCCAACATGGGTCATCTGCAGGATTGGTGTCTTTAGATCCACAGCAAAGTTATCTACAACTTAAGCTAACAGATTACCGGTAGAAGTAGAAGGCAGTTATCTTCTATGTGGACCAACCACTAGGGTGGCTGGAGACACACACTTTGCCAGTCTGTTTCACAGTGATTTGCTAGACAGCAAAGAAATGCTGAGACTAGGCAATAATGGATTCAATTTGAAGTTCTACAGGGAAATGTGTTTGCTAGTTACAGATCCCTCTGCCCCATCTCCTCACTTCACCACCCCTCCTTGTCCCTTTTTTTCTCCTATCCCCAACTCCTGCCCTCTCCCCTGCTGATATCCTCTTGGCTTCTGTCCATCCCTCCTGTCTGACTCCTGCCCCTGTCTCTATCCACAGTTCCTTCCCGTCCTCCCCCATACTTTGTGTCTGCTCCTCTTTCTATATTCCTTCCTGGTTTTCAGCTCCCCTTTGGTCCTGCTTCTATTCTCTTTCCCTACCAAAGGTCCTGCCACATTCCCACTAATGTACATCTCTACCCTCACGCTGTTCCTTACCTAGCTGCATCAAACACATTGCTCTTCCTTCACCTTGCTGCCGGGCATGGCAATAAGGCAACATTGAGAGAACACAAGAAACAGAGTCCCTGCTCAGTTCCTGAGCATGGTGCCACAGCAGCCACTGTAGCCAGGAGGGGCAGTTTCAGGGGATGGCACATGGGTAGTCCAGTCAGCACACAGGAGCTGTGAAGTGATGAAGCATGCTCAGAGCAGACTGAATCTTCACAGAACTTATCTGCCCAAATCTAGCACATGAAAACAGATTTTTCAGAGACCTACAATTTGGCCAAATTTGGGCAGAGTTTCACAAGAATGGCAAGGATACATCCCTGATACCAACAGAACCCCCTGCCAAATTTCAAGTCCCTGTTCCAATTCATGGAAGCACTAGAGCTTCTCAGAGAAACGGAAGAATTTTTTAACATTGGAAACACAATCCATTTCATCCTAGCCTCCTTTGCAGAAATGGCATGGAAAATTTCATTCCAAATGGTTTAAATTTGGCAAAGTTATATGGAAGTGAAAACAGGGTCTTACAATAGAAACAAACAACTATAGAAATCACTACTTGTGCCATCTATAATAAATGACTTTGCCTTTTTCTTTTCATTGGGTACAGAATCAAAACAGAAGAGAGTTTATGAAATAGCTCTCAAACTTTTGTATTGGTGACCCCTTCCTCACAGCAAGCCCCCAAATGTGACCACGCTTAGAAATTAAAAACACTTTTAAAAAATATTATAAAGCCTGGAGGCAAAGCAGGGTTGCCAGCTCATGATTCCCATGTAATAACCTCATGACTCCGAGTTTGAGAATCCCAGTAGCAGGACATGAATGCCACATGTATCTTTACATTTTGCAACTCTATTGACTTTTTCCTTTCAGTCAAGCAATTACAATCTCTTTTGCCTTTGTTTCTAAGCTGAATTTATGTATTGCTTTTTTAGGTATTAACAGGTCCCTGTGGTTACTCAAGTGGCTAGCAACTCTGGTCATGCAGCTAATCCTTATGACACTTCTTGGTTGAGTATGCCTTACCACTTTCATTTGAGGTTTCAAGATCTCAATTATATATCAGGTTGCACCATCTGAATATGAATGCTGGTGATATACTTTTTCTTCACAGATTGACCATTTTATTAATAATTTTTCTTATTACATCTAAAGTACATTTGGTTATACACTCACTTAAAGCCTTTTTTTTAAACTTTATTATTTCAAAGAGTATTTAAAATATACATAGCATTAAAGTGACTTCCTTTTTTCACTATCTAGTATAGGTGGCTAACTAGCTAGTGGTTTTTAACTTGAGAATCGTTTTAGCGCATCTATCATGAACTTCTGCTTACATATGAACAATCTGTGTCTACCAAAGATTATTTTACTTCTCAGATCTAGGCAGAAAATTATGCCTGGACATAGACATACATAAAATTAAATCCATAGATAAAATCCATATTTTATATTACTCTCCTTATGCCTCTGCGCTACACACCATGCTAGTGTTTGCCTGGCTGCCACACTCCACCCAAGAAGTAGTAGCAATGCAGTGTTACTGAGTACATATAATTTCTAAAGTTGCTTGGTAAAATCTGGCAAGAATGGCACCCCATTGGTGTAAAATACTACTACTGAAAATAATTTGATAGTGGAAAGATAGGAGAAAATGTGGGAAAGTAGTAAACAATTATTTTTTAAAAATGGTTCCCTTTCACCCCCCACCATTTTAGTATCCGGAGTCTAATTGTAACATGGAAGTAGAATAGAAACTCATTCAACTCCAACTGGGAGAACCATTGTGAATCAACAAATTTGGAGAATTAGTACCCAAAAACACAGAAAAAGGTTAACATATCACAAAATATACATTGTTTATTTGACAAGTGTAGTTCAGTTTAAATATTTTAGTATAATATTCATAGAACCACGTGGAAATATGCAGATGAAGAGCATTATAAAAATGCTAAGAATTATTATTATTATTTATTCTATAGGAGTATACAGTAACTCCTCACTTAAAGTCATCTGTTAACGTTTTTTCGTTATTACGTTACTGATCAATTAAGGAACATGTTCGTTTAAAGTTGTGCAATGCTCCCTTATAACATTGCTTGGCAGCTGCCTGCTTTGTCCACAGCTTGCAGGAAGAGCAGCCCATTGCAGCTAGCTGGTGGGGGCTTGGAACCAAGGTGGACCGGCAGCCCCCTATCAGCTCCCCGCTCCCCTAAGTCCCCTGTGCGGCAGCTGCCCAGCAGGCTATCAATTGCCGGCAGTTCAGCTGTCCCTCCCCACACTGCCATGTCCTGCTCCTGCCCTCTGCCTTGGAGCTGCTCCCAGGAGCCTCCTGCTTGCTGTGCGGGGAGGGAAGACGGGGGCTAATGTCAGGGTGTCCCCCGTACTCCTGCCCCCCACTTACCCCTTCTTCATACAGAGCAGGGTGAATACAGGACAGGGCTCAGGACCGAGAGAGCTTGCTGATATACTTAAAAAGGCAGTTTATTTAGAATGGGGTCAGCATACTTAAACAGGCAATGCACATCTTTCTCTCTCCCACACACACCAGATGTGTGTCTCTGTCTGCCATACTGTCTCCCCTCCCTCCATTCCTGCTGCCTTGTAGAGTGTGAGGCTACATTAACAACAATGTGTTAACCCTTGAGGGCTCAGCCGAGTGCTAGTTCATCATCTAGCAGTAAAGCATTCTCTGAGAAAGATCCCACCCTCTTCCACCCTCTGACTTCACCACCTCAATCAAGCTTCACAATCATCATCGCTGTGTACAGTATTAAACTGTTTGTTTACAACTTATATTCTGTGTGCGCGTGTGTATATGTATATATATATAAATAAATAAAATATAGTTTTTTGTCTGGTGAAAAAAATTTCCCTGGAACCTAGCCCCCCCATTTACATTAATTCTTATGGGGAAGTTGGATTCGCTTAACATCCTTTTGCTTAAAGTCGCATTTTTCAGGAATATAACTACAACGTTAAGCGAGGAGTTACTGTATCATATTCTCTTTAATATAAAAATATGTGGTGACAATTTTAGAAATAAAAATGAAAAAAATTGTATCATCTCAGTGTTTTCATTTTGGACTTAAAAGACATCAATCTAAAATGAATGCAGCCAAAATTATCTTTCTACCCAACTAATCTAACCACATCAACCCCACTTTCCCTTTGAAATCTCTCCACTGAATTAAATTTTGACTTGTCTTTGTCTTCAAGGTCCTGCATAATTCTCCCTCTCACTACTTTTACAACCTTGTTTCCTCATGTTGTCTCCCGCCCCCCCAACCCAGCTAATCCAGCAATGACAGCTTTCATGTCCCATTTTGTTTGTTTCTGTTAGTCATCAGTACACCCTATTCCAACACACCTTCTGCATTATTTCAGAATTACAGTACTTCAGTGGTACAGCTATTAACTAGGAAGCTGGAGATCAAAAGTCTGATTAGAATCTGATCTCAACAATGCAGCTTTACATTGAGGTAAACACCTGGTTCAAATGGTGAACTTTACCTGATGACCTTTCCTTCCCTTTTGTTGTCTACTCACTGAGTTTGGTTTAATCCCTGCTGAAGTCAACAGAAAGTCTCCCATTGAATTCAGTGGGGCCAATGGATAGTAAATTATAAATTAATTTTAACAAAGCAAACTGCTTTCCCCCACTTGAACTGTGCTCTCAGATAACAAACCAAAAAGATTTCATCTCAAATATAAGGCAAGTTCACACATGACACAGAAAAGTCCATGGAAGTAATCCAAAGTGGCACAAAAAATCCACAATGTTCTCTTACAGAGTAGGAGGAGGGTTCTTCAGCACAATTTCTATAGACGGTTTCTTCCCTACTAAAAATCTCTAAGGCTTTTTAAGGGTTGAGCACCAACAACATTATTAAGGAGGACTCTCCAATTAAAATAATATGATTTCCTTTCGCAAAGAAACATGTTTGGGGTCTGTAACACTGGTAGGATTTATAGTTTCAGTAGTTAGATTTTGTAACTCACTTATAAAAATAGCCTTCTAAAATATTAGTACTTAGCACTTACTGTTTATGTTGCTTCTCATCTTCAAAATATTGATAAATATTAACCAAACTGCACAACCCCCTTTTTCCCCATGTGAGGCAGGTATGTATTTTTATCCACTTTTAACAGATGAGAGAACTGAGGCACAGATGAACTAAGTATCTTTCCAGAAACCACAGAGGACATTAAGTCAGGGTCCGAATAGGGTTTAGAACTCCAGAGATCGAGGGTCATAATTTTATGCTAATACCACACCTGTAAAAATACTGAATACTGAAATGTCCAGTAACAAAGCTAATTTTCTTCATATTGAATAAAATCCTGCCCTCACCTAACCCATGAGCATTCCCATTAAGTGTCAATAAAATTTGAATTTTCTCATAGTCTGTTTTATGTGAAAGTATGGCATTGGAGTGGAAGCATATCTCATTTATCTAATTATCTTTATAATGCTGTATGATCAGAGATATAATACATCACCCAATTAATTTTTAAAACAAGCTCTACTAATTTATACCTTGATACTAGAAAGGGAGGGAAGTACAAAAAATTCCTGTAATTGAGTCACAAATATACAACTGTATAAGTAATGGTCCATACACAGTATTATTTTGTTGAATCCTAAATGAAAATTAATAAGAAATTAAAAAATGAGAAATCCAACAAAAATACACAATTATTTTCAGGGAGAATTCCCTCACATCACAGAAGACCTGAATTTTTTTATCCATTGTTCATCTCAGATGAGGGCTACAGTTATTCCAACTGTCACAACAAATACTTTATACAGAGCCTAGCACAATGGGGTCCTGGCTTCTAAGCACTACCATAATACACTATCATACTACAACTAAGTGAAATCAAGGAACATAAACCTGGCTATTGGAATAAATGTGCATTATTAAGCTGACTAGGATCATTACACTCAGAATTCCAGTCTGTTCAGGTGGTAAAATAAGAAAGACTGCTTGTTATTATACATGCTGGCCAATGAAGCAGAAAAAGAACATACCATACTTACATACTTGTCACACACACACACACAAAAAACATCTACAGACCTCATCCTGCAGTCAATACATTTCTCCGGGACTTGTATAAGAATTTTGCTTGAATAAAGAGTTCTGGATCATGACTGATGTGCACAAGCATAACTTGCAGCAACTTTCTCACTGAATATTAAGACTGAAGCTCACCTGCTGTACGAACTGGCTTTCCAATAAATATTAGTCCAAAACCAAACAAAAGTAAGCTGCATTTTAACATGGTTATTTTTCTCTGAGCAAACACTTCACGTACTAAGATGTTCAGAAACAGTTTTATTTTGGATGGTGCTCTTACCAGCAGTTTCCCTTAAGTGAAAGAACTAGAAAAACTAGAATCTTTTGTTGTCAAGGCAAACAATAGATAGCATTGAAAAAGTATTTCAGGTATGTTAGCATACACTCCCAAGGAAGAAGGAAGTAAAATTTCTCACATTGTGCTTTTCAAAAACTGGTTAGACAACTTACAACAAACCCAATATAACATGATTGTAAATACTGACTGGAGAAAGCCAGCTGACTGACCCCATCATAAGGATGACAAGACAAAACTGATTTATTCTAAAACCCTTTGAGATCAAAGACCAGCAACAATATACTCTCAAATGCTAGACAGGAAAACAAAGCAGCATATAAGCTAGGCTATTGAGTTAATATGAACCTGCTTGTCGGGGACTCAGAGCCCAGACGGTAAGGTTCGTTGTCTGACTGCAGAGAGAGAGACAGGCAACACCAGCAAGGTCCAGTGACAAGCTCTTTATTGAGGAGTGCACACAACAATAGAGAGCGGCCCGTCTCCAGAGAGAAACAGCCACGGTTTTAACAACTAGTAGGGTTATATAGACAGTTCCGTCGCGTCATAGTTAAAACAACCCAACCCCCCTTTATTAGTTAGAAAGCTTCTAATATTCATGCATATCTATCTTCTTTGACGCTACAAACAATTCGTGATGCCTCAGCAACTTATCAGCTTTGTTGTCATGCACCAGAAACTAGGAGAAAGGAGGGAGTTAAGAACAGAAACAGGGAGTGGAGACTGCAAGACTCCATATGTCCAAACAAACTGTTCCTAGCACATCTGGTACAAGAATGCACCCCTCCCCCCTATCTCGTTCTCTGCAGCTCAAGCAAGCATGTCCTCAGGTATCACAGAGAGACAGGAATGGCCCAGCAACTACTGTTAGCCTAACTTTGGCTAAGCTGGCCAAACAACCTGTTCTATACTCTATTTTTTTGGGCCTAACACCCTTCTCTATACCCTTTCCAATGCGAATATACCTTTTTTTTCCGAGCTAAGGAGACCAGAACTGCACAAGGTATTCAAGTATCAGAAGGGGGGGAGGGATAGCTCAGTGGTTTGAGCATTGGCCTGCTAAACCCAGGGTTGTGAGTTCAATCCTTGAGGGGGCCATTTGGGGATCTGGGGCAAAATCAGTACTTGGTCCTGCTAGTGAAGGCAGGGGGCTGGACTTGATGACCTTTTAAGGTCCCTTCCAGTTCTAGGAGATGGGATATCTCCAAGGGTAGCCCTGTTAGTCTGAATCTGTAAAAAGCAACAGAGGGTCCTGTGGCACCTTTAAGACTAACAGAAGTATTGGGAGCATAAGCTTTTGTGGGTAAGAACCTCACTTCTTCAGATGCAAGCTAAGAGCTCTTAGTAACTTTAGCTCTTTTGTGATTTCAGCTCTTAGTGCTTTCAGCTAGTAGTAGGGGAGCCCCAGTGCTGGTGCACTATTGGCCTGAAGTGAATTCAGCTCAGCAGCCTGTAACTAGACTCCTAATTGAATCCAAGTTAGCTCTTGCATCTGAAGAAGTGAGGTTCTTACCCACGAAAGCTTATGCTCCCAATACTTCTGTTAGTCTTAAAGGTGCCACAGGACCCTCTGTTGCTTTTTACAAGGTATTCAGGGTGCGTGCAGGAGTCTTTCAAGGTGCCAGGCAGGGGAATCACGCATGGTCACGTCCTCCCTCAGCCAGAGGCTGGGCCTATGCCCAGGGAGGGAGCGCAGCCCCCAGAAGGGGAACATGGAGCTGAGGCCGTCGCTGTTCGTACTAAGGGGCCTTTCACAGAATGGGGCTCGGGCTGCACAGTTTCCACCCAACAGCTCTTCTGACCTAGTAACGGGCCCAGGACGCAGCTGCAAGCCACGCGCTTTCTGAGCCGCCAGCTACTTTCCCTCAGGCCACCTCACACACAACCACCAGCCTCTCACTCCGCCCTGGCCCTAGCGCGCGCTTGCTCAGAAGCTAAGCGCGGAAACGGAAGTGAGGGCTACTGCCGCTGTGGGCATGCGCGTCACCAAACAGATAGGGGGGAGGGGAGACAATGCCCCTGCGCCTGCGGGCTGGACGCCTGAGACGCGCTGGGGATGGGGAAGAACGGGAAGGCGGCGAGCCAATCAGCGGCTCGTTAAGAACGCCCCGTGACCGTTGGAAGGCGGACATTCCGCCCGCAACGGTGTCCGGCGGGGAGCATGTTCTCTGTAGAAATCAGTTCTGCCCGGTTATTTCTGGCCGGCGCGGCGCGGCAGGGGACGGTTGGCAGCGAGCGGGACGGTTGCGATGGCGAGCGGTAGCCTGGCGGGCGCTGTGGCAACCGAGGATGGCATCCGCAGCGCCAATGGCCCCCTCCGCCGCCCCCGCATCGCAGCCGGCTGCTCGTGGGACTGCGTGTCCCCCTCGTCTCCCGGGGGCCTGGCGGACACCCTGCGTCTCCTTCCCGAGGGAGCCAGTGACGGCGAGACGCTGGCGCCGCCCGAGTGCGGGTAAGGGATGCCCGGCACCGCAGACACGTACACGCTTGCGGGGAAGTGGAGGCTGGATCCCGATCCCGGGCGGGGTGCGGGTCTGATCCTCTGCTGCCCCATGGAGTCCCGAGACCCCCTAATGCCCTCGCCTTGGGGTGCGATGGGCTCAGGCCGGGGCCCTGGCTACAGCGCTGTTCTCCTGAGTGCCAGGCGCTGTACTGAGGCCGGAATAGATGCCCATAGGTTCACTGTGTCCGGGCAGGTGTGTTTTACCCCCTGTGGAGATGACAACTTTTAATGGAAAGAGAAGTATCTAGACCTGATTACATGCTTATCGGAGCAAGTCCTGTGAGAACTAGAGCATCAGGGGAACTGAATAGTGTATATCTAGGTAGGGATCTCCCTGTGTGTAACTAAAAATATTGATAGCACACACGTTCTTCCCGCCCTCCCTCACCCCCGACATTTAAAACAGTATTTGGGAGCAAAACTTCCTTCATATATGGCAGAGCCATTAATTTTCATTGCAGACTGAATCCACAGCAAGTTTGAAATTTGTAAAATGTGATATAAATATTCCCCCGCCCCCCACACACAACCTATAATTGTAGTGTTTGTTCTTCGTTGTAAATACTGCAGTTACAAAAATATAGATTATGTATCTGTTCTCTTCAAAACTGAATGACTTTAAATGAAGAGTTCTTGTTTTATGTTTTATAAACTATAGTGTTACCTGGAAAGCATAGGTTAAATAAAATTTTGTTAAGTTGCTTAAACAGAATGTTTCTTATATTTCTAGTGAGAACTCTGTGGTTTTGGAGAGACCCTTAAATGATGAAAAGGAAACTCCCTGCTTACTGTACCTGCAGTGTGATCCTCATGGATCTGAGGAAATAGTCTATGTTGGAATTTTAAGTGAGGCAAGAAATATGGAAGTATATGTAGGAGAAGAGTATTGTGGAACTGGTAGGGGACAGACTGTCTGCACCATCCAGAATGATAGGTAAGTGTCTTCATTATGTAGGTTCAGTGTAGTATTTGCTTATTAAATCCAATTGAAAAGGAAACTGGCTGTCTTAGGGGGGCTGGTGATGTATTATATTGCTTTTAGACTGTTGGCTTAAATGTAGCCCAGGTTTCTTAGTGAACAAAATGTGTTGCCATCTACTGGTTGTTTCGTCTCAATTGAGTTTTTAGTGGTCAAATATCCACCAACACAATTTGTGCTGCCTTGACAGTCTCAGCAGAGACCAAGGAATGAATGGGCATAGAAACTGCACTTCTCACCCTTCAAGGTAGGCCTTCCATGTCATTGTTGACGCACATTAGTGGTTTACACTACCAATGTGTTGTCTGTGTCAAACAGATGGTTAAGGCTGTTAGCTACCATTTTCAATGAGCTAAAGTATTTAATTCAGTAGTAATCTCTAAAAGCCATTTAGGATCACTTTAAATTCTCTTTATATATGGCTCCAAAGAGAGGAATGAAAATATATTTCAGTATTGGTTCTGCTTGTATACGCTGCAAGATTTTGCCTATGGAGGTTTTTTTGGGGGGGGAGGATAAAAGGAGGTAGACTTTAATTACAGTACATCAACATTTGGCCAGATATGTTGTTTAACTTGCTAATTTAAGAACCAACCAACCAGTCAAGCCAAAACGAGAAGAAAATGTTGTGGATACCATGCGTGGAAAAAAAACAGGAACTATATGTGTACTTGTGTGTATGTATGCCATATGATTAAATCCAAACTGAATTTCAGTGTTAAAACCAAAATATTCTGTTAAAAGATGACCCACTCTGCTCTTTTCTCATTATCATCTGAATATAATAGCTGATATTTTTGTCCTCTTGTAGAAAGCATTTCTGTAGCATTTACCATCTAGAGACTTCACAGCTCTCATTTATTTTATTTTTCTAACAGAAATGACAAGGTTACCTTATACAAAAAATATCTTAAATTGGAGTACTCAACAACCTCTTGTAGAATTAAGGTAGGAAGTTCCACAAAATTATGTTTTAAATTGTCATTTTTTGCCTTACTATCTGTTACTCAGATGATGATAGTTAGGTTTATATCAACCTGAGATGTGGTTTGAGTATTCTCTTTAAAAATGTAGGTGGATTTTGATACCAGGGTTCTCATGTCAAATCCACACCACAAATGTCTTAAAATGTCATTATTAAAGTGTGTGTGTGAGAGAGAGAGAGGAATGCTCTTAAACAAATAATTTTGTAAAATAGACATATTCTAGATGTTTAACAGTTTGTGCACAATGGGAATTTTAGGTGTTGATCCTACAAACGTGCACATTTGTAATTTTACATATGTGAGTAATCTTATTGTAGTTAATGGGACTACTCGCATGCATAAAGTTTAAACATAGGCTCTTATCATGCCAGCACTTAAGCACAACTGATCTTCACTCATATTCTATTTCAATATGAGCACTATTCAGAATAATAGTAGTAGGAAGTCTATTAAACAGGTCTCAATTTTCCACTAAAATGACCTTTTAATTTCCAAAGTAGTACTTTGTTCTAAAATCTTATTATTTTTCTTTGTTTTTCAATAGCTGCTCTCCATTGGTGAAAGACAGAGAGTACTCATAACTAAAATTGTAGTACAAGTAAAATCAGTTTCTGCAAAATCTGCCTCAGATCTTCCTTCACTAGGATCAAGCGTAGATCTAGACAGAGTTCAAACTATGGTGGAATCCATGGGGTCAAAGTTATCTCCAGGTGCTCAGCAACTCATGAATATGGTTCGACTTCAGCAGAAGGCAAGTTACCACACTTTATTTATTTAAATTTATAAAAAGGCATAATCCAGGACTTTGTGTTTTGTGTCTGTGTTACATGCATATTCCAAACTCATTTGATTAAAGACCTCTCCAAAGAAACTTCTTACTATTTCAAACCTTATTTAGCCACTACCATTGTAACAAGCCTGGGAACATAAATGAGCCTTGTAATGTGCGCTGAAGGTCACTAAAGCCAAGCTGACTGAATTCCAGAGTTGAAGACTCCCCACTAAAAACACTATGCCACGAAACCTTCCTCCCCTCTCCATTTAAACCAAAGGGGCTGTTAGGTTGAGATCTGTAGCTACAGGTAGCTCCTTTTTAAACTGTAGTATTATAGCAACAGTTTGCCCATTTCAGGTTTTGTAGGACAAAACTTACACCTTTCATTTCAACTCAAAATTAGGTGCTAGTCAGTGCGTATCATTGAGTATGTGAAGTGTAATGTGTTTCCTGCAGGAAATAACGTTTAATATCTGTGCAGCCACATTCTACGCCAACTTAAATATTAATTATTTTTAAGGATCAGCCACTTGTAGCAGTAATCCAGCCTTAAACTAACCAAACATGGGTGACGCTGAGATTTGCACCCAAAAGGAAAAGGTCACAACTTCTTCCTTGCTAAAATCAAATGATAAAAAGTGATCTTGGAACTTGAGATGACAGACTATTACTATACATTTAATAGTTTAGGGTAGATATTGTATGTTACAACTGAGCTGTCACTACTTTGAGAATTGTGTGGGGTGTGTATGGTGGGGTTTTTTGTTTGTTTGTTTTTAAAAAACCCTTGTATCTTCATTGCAATAAAATTTGTTTCCGCCAAATAAAAGGGGAAGTACTTGTAGTATAACTATTGGATTTAGGCCGCAATCCTGCAAAGAGAAGCATATGTACAGACCCCTGCACCCACCCACATGGAGTAATTTTTAGTTTTGGAGCCCTCATTTAATCAACTCCTGCTTCAGTAATTGAAGTTCAGTCTAAAAATTTTTTTAGCTATTCTAAACCTTCATCTTGCAAATGTTAATCACTTTCACATTATTTCTTTACTGGGAAAGTTTCTTTATTTTCCATAGAATATCAGTAGATAACTTTCTTTATTATAAACTTTCATATCACATTCATTGAGTAAACTTTACACTGGTGAGAATGGAATGAATGCTATAGTTCTCTAAAATGCTACAGAATGCTTCCTTTTGTGGGGGTGAGGGGGCGGGCGGGAGAAGAGGCACATCTATTACTTCTGTAAATTTATATTCATAATATAACACCATTAAATATGTACATTTTCTTATTTCCATTAGAACAGTTTTCCTCTTGGAGACAAACTTCAATGTATCTTTAGAAAAAAGGAATCTGTCTTTGGAGACAAGCATACAATTGATGGATTGCACAATGCAGCTGCTTTTAGAGGATTAAACCAATCATCCAATGCACCCTTTCCTTTTAAAAGTTGTTTGACAACTGAAACAGTTCTTGAAGATTTAAAAACACATACTGACGTGAACACACGGATACCTGGTAGAGAGAATATTCCTGATCTTGAAAGACTTAAAACTATGCAACAAAGCACTCCTCTTCCTGGAAATGATTTTAAAGTTACGTTGTCATCATTAATGCAAGAGCAAACAAGTGCAAACTCAAATATGTCCAGTTCTGGGCTGCTGCTTCCTTTTCTTCAAAACTTATGTAGTCAAGTAAATCATCTTCAGCTAGATGATGGGAATAAGCATTTTGAGAAGAGTACAATAGCTAAAGGGGAAGGCATTCAAACTGTTGGGTAAGTTAGGCTTGATACACTTATCCAACTTGTCCTAGCCTGTGGGCAATAGTGTATTTAAAAAATAAAATAAAAAATTCTGCCATGATAGTACTCCAAGGCCACACACCACAAAGCCCCGCCATTGCAATTTAAAGGAATAAAACAGTTATGAACATTAAATGAACATCAGCATTTTGAAATGTATTTGAATATTTTTCATTATTATCTTCATAATCCTGGCTTCTTTCCAGTGGCTGATCCTAGTGTACCTTTTTCTGCTTTATTCTAGGTGTCTCTTTTCTTCCCCTTTATCACAGTTTACTTATCTTTAACTTTTATCCCATCAATCTCTCCTTCCTTTTCTTTCCCATGTTACCAGATTCATAGCTTTAGACTATTATGTAAGATGGTGGAAAGGAAAAGGAGTGCTTTATAGTTGGCACTACTCTGGTGAGAATTCAGACATCTCCAGCTACCAGGAAAGGGGGAAGTGCTGGTGTTCCTTATCTGGGCATTCTACTTGAACTGTGCTTGGTGGCTCCATTTTTTTTGATTTATGAGCCTCTGTTTAGTAGATGTGATAAATGTGTGAATCCTTGTTCCAAAATCTTCTATGGCTGCTAAGTGGCAAAAGGTGCATTCTCTTTCTGTTTCTCCCAGAACTTGTATGAGTGGGGTGTCTCTACTACACTACCCTCCTTCCTGGTCTTCATTTTTCCCACCGAGTGAAAAGCTCCAGTGTCTGCCCGTGCTAAACCTCATATCTTTCCCAAGTATCAGCAGACTGAAGATGATCAGTTTATTGATACTACTGCCCACTGGGTTCTGAATAGCAGCAATGAAAAATGACAGAACTCTAGCTAACTTTCCCTCTATTGCAGCTTGACAGAAACATGGCATTGCATTGGTTACATGTGGGAAGTGATTTAGCAAGGGTTCCTCTCCCCCAGCCTCCTGGTTTGGGTATGGTGAATATCCTGGAAAGTTTGAGTACAAACTGTTAATTTTTGAGACATTTAAAAAGGGCGAGGGAGGGAGAATATAGCTCTTGCATTTAAATATGTACAAAAAGTCAGGTCTGTTTTTTTTTAAACACAATCAACCCTAACTGGCAGAAAAAGTTGAAACTTGGAACTGGCTGGTCCTAATTGATGAATACGCTGTCACTGTAAGTGGAAGCCAATTTTATTTTTTTCCAAACTTTTTTTCCCCAAGATTTCATACTCCCATACATACTATGATAAATAATGTAAATCTATCATATGGATATGATGTGTGGCTTTTGTGCTACTATTTTACTGAGAATTCCCTAACTTTGTTTCTCACTATGCAGGTATGGAAGCATAAAATGAAATTTGTACAGATTAGTGTGCTAATCTTTTCTTAAACAAAAAATTACCATTTTCAGTATTGGGGTAAGATTACATTAAACACAGATTAACATAGTATCTTAACTCTTACACACTTACAAAAAGTATTTTGGTTGGTTAGTTGTACAGTTAAATGTACACACTAATGTAAAATAGGGCAAATCTTGCCCTTATGATATACACCTGACTAATGTATGTTGCACAGTGTGTGTTTGAACAAAATTAGGCCTTCTGTGTAGTAAAGGTGTAAGTATTTATTTATTATTTTGACTTTAACATTAAGAGTACCTTCTACTGAGTGCATATTCTAAGAAACCCAGTAATACTTCAAAACTTCAGTGCCCTTCCTTGAGGCACTGGGATCTCTATGTCAGTTAGCCAGCATGCTCACTGACTCCATATTAAAAATAGGAATGACTAATTATTTATATTTCTTGCAGAATGGAACAGCAGCCTATTTGCTCCTACTTGGAAAAGGTCATATCCAAAAATATGGAACTGATGGAGAAAAAACTAATGGACTATATTGATCTAAGTATGCAGAAACTTCAGGAACATATAGATACTAAAGTTGTTCTGTTAATGGACATGGTTCAAAACTCCAGATCGAACAAAATGTCACAAGAACAATATGACTCTGGAGTAGGACTCTCAAATGGAGAGAGATAGACAATATTTGAAAGAGACAGGACCCCAATATAAATACTTTCCAGGGGCAAGTATTTATTTTGATGTCTTTACAAAGCTTAATATTTATTAAACTAATTCTAAGCCCCCCCCAAGTTGTTTGTTACATTTGTTACTGTAATTCTGCCCAGTATTGTACACTAAATGTTAGTGTTATAAAACATCTGTAATCTTTAAGAATATCTATATTTTTCATAAGTGTAAGAATTTTGTATGTATTTTTGTGGCTTATTTAGTTAAATATTTCTAAAAAGCCACTTGAAATACATTTTCTCAATCTCTACTTGAACTATGAAATATGTGCTATAAATAAAGTGAGTTGTAACTTTTATATTTATATTGGCTTAATTGTTTTCTGTTTTATTGGCAACCCATTTCTAGAAGATTAAAAAACAGAATTCAGTTTGTTTAGTTTTAGTTTATTTTAGTTCTTTGGTTAAAGGTTAAAAAGATAGGGTACCTTTTACTTCTAATGCACCAGTTCAGAATCATTATCTGATACACCTGAAGCTGAACTGAAGCACAGTACAGAAAGTGGATGGACTATTATCAATGACTTAAATGACAGACCTTCTCTATTGATGCTCATTTCAAAACAAGCACACAACTGCTTGGATGGATTTAGGGTAGCGTATTGGTCAGAACCTCAGCCCACAGTAGTAGCAGAAACTGCCCTAAAGGAGCAGGTAAGAGGGCCCCCTTTTATATAGGGAGTATGATGGGACAGGATCTCTGCATTATGGTAATCCTGAACCAGAGGAATGACCCTATAGTATTATGGTTGCTCCAGGATCAGGGAGGTAGAAAGGTGGCTTAGAGTCCTCTTTCACCCGTGTCTACTGCATTGGCAGAGACTACAGATGTTCTACACGCATCCGGCTTGACAGAGATAAAGGCAATATCTTCCTTTGAGAAGCAGACAATCCTCTCTGTGAAGAAATATAGAGGTATGTATTTTTTTTAATTATGGGCATTTTTACTTATAAAATAGAATTCCAGACTCATGAACCACAAGAAGCTATATTTCAGAAGGACAGAGATAGCTACACATCTGAAGTTTCCGCTTAAACTTTATATTAATTTTACTCTAACTTGTTAATCTTCATTCCCATCTATCTGAGAGTTTGTAGGACAAAACTGATTTCCAAATTTAATTTCCAAGCTTAATTGAATGTATTCTATTCAGATATCTAAAATGTTTAACCCAAAATGTACAAATTCTAAAATAAATACTAAAAAAAATTAAGTCTTTGTGGGCAGTGGCTAGTCAGTAGTTGCCCCCATTGCCTGTTCTGTATCCACCCTATCCTACATTCTCTTTCCTCCCCCACCCACCCACACCACCATCTCTTCCTCTTCCTTCCCTACTTCCTCACACAAAGAAAAACTGATGAGCCTTGCAGTATGCCTTTAAGGTCATCAGATCAAGATACTGTAGAGGATCAAAGGAGGATGTGAGTTCTACAGTTAAGGTTGCTTCACTGAGAAGACCCTGCCAGCAACCCCTCTTCCTACTTAAACCAGGGAACCACCAGCTCAAGCGCCTCAGGATATTGCAGTTCCTAGAGTATCACAAGGCTAGAGAAGGCCTTTGAGGGAGAAAGGACCCAAATGATTTTAGGCTACGTAGGTCAAATCTAAATACTTCACTATACGTAGAAGGCAGCAGTTGCAAAGCACAGGTTTAATTTTTGTTGTTGTGAGAAAGCTCTAAGTGGGCAGCTGTATGCAATTTGAATTTCTAAGTGATCTTAATAGCCCCATGCAAAATTTATTTAAATAATACATTTGAAATATTCTTTCTGAAATTGCATTGTTTCAGGACAGCAAGAGTTATTTACTTCCTTTAAAATAAGTAACAGATCTGAAAAATTTTGTTCAGAAAATATCCAACTTAATTGTGTTTCTATCTACATTACACTATTGTAGAAAAGATGACAGGTACTTTGGCAATAGCTCTGCAGTTTCTGATTGCTGCTTGGCGATTGATATAATATTTCACAACCACAGCTGCTACAATAACGTTTGTAGCCAGAACCACAAATGAAAGGATATATAAGCAGTAGAGCTGCAGATTCAAGGTTCCTTGCACTTGAGCGAAAGACTCTATATAGAAAAAAAAATAGTTCAAGTCAGTGGAATCATTACCCAATCCTTAATGGAAATTTATCTTCCATCAGATATTTTGATTCCTCAAGGATGATTTGGAATAGAATGCAAATTCTGAACCCACATCACCAATGAGTTTTAACATTTTTAAAAAAACATAACCAACACAGTGACAGAGAGCTTCATTAACTGTCTATATTTTTCATCCTTTGAGCAACATTACTTAACAGCATTAAACTACTGCCAAAAAATCCCAGCATAATGTTTAGCAAGGAAAAGATGGAATATTGTGCTTCTCAGGGACTGAGTAGATATTTGCAAATGATAATTTCTAATTCACTGCATGATTATGTATAAAGTGAAAGGGGCAGGCTACTGCATATAGCTTCTAATTTTTACACTATGTGATATTACTTCAAGAATCCTGATGAAAGTTTACAAATATGATAGATCTAGGACCCTATCTGTGGCAGTCTGGATACTCATTTTCAGAAAGGTCCATGAGGGCTCAATGAATCTTAATCTGAAGCCATTCAGTTAGATTAGTCACTTCATGTAGTGGGAATCATTCTTGAATCAAACCTTCATTGGATTAGTTTCTGTGGCACAAATACCTGCTGGAGGTTTACTAAAACCATGGAACCTTTGGTGTGGAAGTGTGTCTGCACCTTGGACAAGAGTTCTAGGCAGAATCAATTGGGATATAACTCCCCTAGCATCATCTCAATTTATATTCTAGGGAATGCAACACAATTTTTTTGAATTTTTGAACTGTACTGAATTTAAATGACTTCTCAGAGCTATTCAGATGGGAGACAGAACCCATTATATTCATACTGAAGGTCAAGACAATGCCCAGCATGAATTGATGGATCTAACTCCCTTTTGTGTTAGCAAAGTTTGAAAAAGTGTTGTGCAAAATCCAGTGAATTTTCAGAATAGCAGATTGGACAAACTTTCCCAGGCTGACGTGCTGAGAAGTAACTTGTCTAGTTTACAGCATCCACTGATAGAAGAGTTGAAAATGTCTCACCAAGTGTGTGGATATGGGGCAGGTGTCCTAGTCTAATATTCTTCTGACATCACTTATTTCTCTAGCCCCAGGCTTTTTTAAAAACAATCTATTTAAAGTTTCTTGTCCTTGAAATGTGTCGTATTTACCCAATAAAGAATTGTTCACAGTACAATATAGAATACATGCTGTAATTTGCAGTATTCATACCTTCACATTCATATATAATCAATACCTGTACCATTTCTAAGGCATATTTCTGTTTTGTTTTTTAAAGGGGGAATTTTTAGCAAGTTACATTTGAAAAAGTAAAGAATAAATCTGGCTTACAGAATGGTTAGACTAATATGGAAGACATTTTCAGAGTCAGCATGCTTTGAAAGCGTGAGTCCATTGTTCGGGAATCAGGAACTCCAGGGTTTTAATTCCCACTCTGCTACTGATTTGCTGCATAGTCTTGGCTAAATTGCTTAATTTCTTTGCCTTAGTGTTGGGGATGAGACTACTAACTTTAGAAGGACATTGTGAACAATAATTAGCTAATGTTTATCCAGTGCTTTGAATATCTATTTTCTTTGGGACTGGGATAGCTTCATTCTATGCATGTTGACAATTAGTTGCACATGGGGCCAATCTTGCACCCATTGAAATAAAACGGGAGCAGGATTGAGCACATTGTAAGTACCACTAGGGGAAAAAATAACATCTATAATATAAAGCACTATTATTTAAATTAATTGAATAACATGGCTAATGATTAACATGCCTTAAATATGAGATTGAGCTCTAGATGTTTTAAAGCATATAGCATTTTTTAAACTTAAATTTCTAAAATGAAGTTTCATGCTCAAATAAAGCTAAAGTCTACAATATAGCATCGGCTAGTGTTATGTAAGCTTCTTGCGCTCTTTAATATGATCTACATTAGCTTCTCAGTACTGGACCTGGATCTTTGGTGAACACCACACAGCTAATCTTGTCAAACTGTTTGGTAATTTTATAAGATAGATAAATGTTAATAAGATACAACATCAGAATAATCCAACTCATTTAGCCTGTGAGCTAATTCAGTTTTTAACCTAAACGGTAATTTTTTTCCTGTTTATTGCATGGTTTTTCCCCCCAAGTTTCTGTCCTTTCCATAGTTAATTTTGTTTGTATAGGTGTCAGGTTTAGGAGGGCTTAACCTAGCTTTGTTTTAGTTATTTGTGGTTCTGCATATTAAAAGCTTTCCCATACAAAATGAATAATAATAAAAAAAAAATACAACTGAAATATTAACTCTTGTTTTGTAAAGGAGATTATAACAAAGATGATAGCTGAAATGTGTTTTTTTTTTTTCAATTATGCTACTTTAATAATGTTGAGCTATATACACATTTTGTTAAAGAAACTGTCAAGATAGTCATGATTTGAAACTGTTAAATCCTTTTTTGGGTATTTAACTTACTGATAGTTGTTTAGGGCCTGATTCAATGCCCACCTAAATGACTTGGAGTCCTATTTTTTTTACTTTGTGTGCATTCAGCCAGAAGACCATTCAATCTTTCAAATAATCTGCAAAAGTGAGAAAAACTCTTTATCTCAATCCTTGAGACCCTGATTCTATTCCCACTCCAGTTTTGCATTAGCGTAATAGTATTGTCTTCAGTGGAATTCCTTCTGATTTACACCATCATATATGAGAGCTGCATGAGGTCTTTAGTTTACATACTGCTCTTACATGACTGATCAACAGAACAGCAATCCCTTTTTGGACGGATGCATTCCTATCACAGCACCAGCTTTCCATTTGTATGAAGAAATCTCTCTTCTGTGCCTAGAAACACAACCTTGAGTACAGTCAGAATTAACATCACCATTGTCACAAATTAAAACTTTACCCTGGAGGTAAACTAAACTTGGTGTTGCAGGAACTTGAAAGTATTAAATTTGAATCCCCAGCATGGGCAGCAGGAACTTCTGAGTTCCAATTTTCAGCTCTGACACGGATTCTCATAAGTTGCCTTGGGCAAGTCATTTAACCTCCTTGTCTCCGGTTCCCAGACTGTGAAATGGGGCTAATGTATCAGGAGTATTGCAATGATCTAGTTAATGTTTGTAAAGTGTTTGAGGCTGAAATAGTCATTAAAACTGATTCAAGGATGACTATTGAAACTGTTGCTAAAAAGCAATAGTGTACAAATAAAACCTTTGAAAGTAGATAAGTTCAAATGTCAGGCTCAGACTTCTAATGGAGCCCCCTTTGCATCCTCCTCTGTAGCTTCTACCGTGTGTCCCTATATGTCTGAAACTCTGGCCTGACCTGATACAGCATGCCTCAGTCCTCTCCCTCCTTCATGTCCATTCTTAATATGCACTTGTTTCATGGGGCTCATACACCCTGAAGAGAAAAATTAATAAAATAAATGAATGCATAGACATAGAACTATGGCTAAGGAGAACATCCATGGCTTCAACAGAATTATTTGACTTTTAAGGGCTGTGATGGGATTCCCTCACTGCTTGTGGCGCATCCTGGGGATTAGCTGTGCCAGGTGCTGCACTCTCCTCAGCAGTAGGGTTGCCAACTCTCCCGGTTTCGCTGGGAGTTTCCCAGATTTTAGGTGTTGAAAGTCCGGTGGCACAGCAGGGCTAAGGCAGGCTCCCTGCCTGCCCTGGCCCTGTGCCACTCCCAGAAGTGGCTGGCACAAGTGCGTGGCCCCTGGGGGGCGGGGGAGGCCAGGCGGTTCAGGCCGGGAACTGCGGCCAATGGGAGCTGCGGGGGTGGTGTTTGCAGGCACGAGCAGCACACAGAGCCCTGTGCTCCGCCTCCCCTCAGGGGCCGAAGGGACATGACAGCCATTCTGGGAACAGCACGGGGCCAGAGCAGCAGGGAGCCCTGAGCCCCCTCCAGCACCCACACTCCCTCCCAGAGCTTGCACCCATGCCCCTGCCTGCACCCCAACCCCCTGCCTCAGGCACAGCCCTGAGCCCCCTCCCACACTCCAAACCCCTCAGCCTCACCCCCAAACCCACACCCGTTCCACACCCCACACCCCAGCAAGTGAGTGAGGGTGGTGGGGAGCAGGCAACGGGGGGGGGGGGGGGACTCAGGGAAAGGGCAGGGCAAGGGTGCTTGGGTTTGTGTGATTAGACAGTTGGCAACCCTACTTAGCAGTGTCTCTACCAGTCTTCTTCTCTCAGTCTGCATCTTGCTCGCTCTCGGAGTGGCAGCTTCTGGTTCATGACTTGGCCCGCTGGCCAGATCGCTAAGTTCTTCCCCTTCAAAAGAAATTGCAATCGTTTCAGACTAGCTGTCTGGCTGACGTCTCTAACACCTTGTGCCACTACCCAGTGGGTGGTTGGGGAACCCAGGTCCACCATCTACAATGGGTTACAGCCCAGGGACCCTATAATGTGCAGCCAAGACCTGTAATCTCCTAGCCCTTGCTGCTGTTTTCCAAGACTTCTTCCTACGTAACCATCTCCCCTCCCTTTTTGGGTTTACCAGCCCACTTTCCCTCCTCTCAGGATGTGACTGCAAACTCCTTCCCTGCAGCTGCTACCCGTTCCTGGGCTTTATGTAGGCCACTCTGTTCCTGTCCAGTTGAACCCGCTTCTAATTAGTGGCCGCCTTGTAGCCTACAAGTCTCCCCTACTTGCTGCTTAATTGGTTAATTAGGCCGGCCTGGCCTAATTTACCCTCTCAGGGCCAGTGTGGGGAATACACCCCATCACATGGGCTATAAACCCTTTTGGTTCACAACATATGCTAACCATTAAGGGTACATCTACACAGGGCACAACAGCCCCACAGCAGCAAGTCTCAGAGTCTGAGTCCTCGGCTCATGGGGCTCACGCTACAGTGCTAATAATGGTTTCATAGACAGGCTTAGGCTCTGAACACCACCCCTTTCCCTCGGCGTCAGAGCCCGAGTTCAAGCCTGAGCCATAATGTCTAGACAGCTATTTTTAGTGACATAGTGTGAGCTCCATGAGCCTGAGTCTGTTGACCCAGGCTCTGAGACTTGCTGCTGTGAGATGCTGCTCGCTGTGTAGAAGCATCCTAATTTGTCAGGGGCTAGGAAGAAACTTTTTCTGTGGGCAAGTTATTTCCTAATTATTTCCACCTTCTGAAGCATCTGAAACTGGCTACTGTCAGAGACAGAATACTGGACTAGATGGACCACTGGTCTGAGCTTTCTATACATACATCATAACATGGCAGATAGTTAATTTAAATGTACCATCATCCTTCCTGATCTCCATCACCCGAGCCTGCTGAAGTGTCTCTTGCAGGTGCTCCATGAGAGCTGAGCTATGCAGCGGAGGGACAGGGTAGAGGCTGGAAAGGGCAGGGCCATACATGCTTTTGTGACATTGACCTCCCCAACCAAATCTTCCAGGATGCCCCAGCAATAGGTTAGGCTGCTTCTGCTTCCAACATGTAGATTTCTATACCTGGAAGGGGGAGGAAGAGGTGGTTTGGTAGCAGCAGCAGCTTCCAGGGAACCTGTGGAAGCACAACTCTATCTGAGGTGTGTTGCAAGGATACAGAGGAGCTTTGGAGGCAGTAGAGGAGAACAGGGCCTCCACAGAGGTAGTTCTGTCCACCAGGCTCCTGGTGATCTAGTAATTTTGGAGGTGAATCCCCTTCTACTCCCAAAGGTGGAAGGGAGGAGAAACAACCCCAGTCTTGCCATGCCTTAGGTGAGAAAGCAAATGCAATTCTAGGAGTTTCTGTTCCCTTAAGTGTGCCTATTTCTCATGGGGGGTGATGTAATTAGTTTATGACTAATCTCTTCCACGCCAGTATAGTATTACATGCTATAACTACTCATAAGGTATGTGGATTCATGGATTGAACCTGCCATTTGCATTCTCAATATTGCCTACTGAGGAGCAGAAAGTTGATGTTACAAACCCTTCAATGCTTATGATCCTGCTAGTGCCACAGACGTGTTCTTACCTTAATCCTCGCTTAGACCAAGGAAGCCAGGTGTGTTGGTATTCAAGAGAGAAGGAGGGGATAGTAATGTGGACTTTTCTGAGTACAAAGCGCATTACACAACTGTGTATACATAAGAGGGGCTCTTGGAAACTCATCATTCAAGTCACACTACAATACAGTATAATGGAGAAAATCTTTTCCTTTATTTAAAATAATACAACATACAAAATATTAATCCCACTGCATTTTACTTTTCATATTGTGACAGGGTCAGGCCAGATGGCTACAGAAGAGTGATCGAAGGCAGATATATTAGTCCCAGATTAAGTAGATCCCTTTTCCCTGGGTAAGGTAACAGGGGCAGTTCCAGAACAAACAGGAACTTGCTGGAACCAGTCTCCATGATATTCTTATCGATAAACTAGGCAAATACAACTTAGATGGGCTAATATAAGGTGGGTGCATAACTGGCTGGATAACCGTACTCAGAGAGTTGTTATTAACGGTTCCCAATCCTGCTAGAAAGGCATAACAAGTGGGGTTCCACAGGGGTCTGTTTTGGGATCGGCTCTGTTCAATGTCTTCATTAATGACTTAGATATTGGCATAGAAAGTACACTTATTAAGTTTGCAGATGATACCAAACTGGGAGGGATTGCAACTGCTTTGGAGGACAAGGTCATTATTCAAAATGATCTGGACAAATTGGAGAAATGGTCTGAGGTAAACAGGATGAAGTTTAACAAAGACAAATGCAAAGTGCTCCACTTAGGAAGAAAAAATCAGTTTCACACATACAGAATGGGAAGAGACTGTCTAGGAAGGAGTACGGCAGAAAGGGATCTAGGGGTTATAGTGGACCACAAGCTAAATATGAGTCAACAGTGTGATGCTGTTGCAAAAAAAGCAAACGTGATTCTGGGATGTATTAACAGGTGTGTTGTGAGCAAGACACGAGAAGTCGTTCTTCCGCTCTACTCTGCACTGGTTAGGCCTCAAATGGAGTATTGTGTCCAGTTCTGGGCACCGCATTTCAAAAAAGATGTGGAGAAATTGGAGAGGGTCCAGAGAAGAGCAACAAGAATGATTAAAGGTCTTGAGAACATGACCTATGAAGAAAGGCTGAAAGAATTGGGTTTGTTTAGTTTGGAAAAGAGAAGACTGAGAGGGGACATGATAGCAGTTTTCAGGTATGTAAAAGGGTGTCATAAGGATGAGGGAGAAAACTTGTTCACCTTAGTCTCTAAAGATAGAACAAGAAGCAAGGGAGGTTTAGGTTGGACATTAGGAAAAAGTTCCTAACTGTCAGGGTGGTTAAACACTGGAATAAATTGCCTAAGGAGGTTGTGGAATCTCCATCTATGAAGATATTTAAGAGTAGGTTAGATAAATGTCTATCAGGGATGGTCTAGACAGTATTTGGTCCTGCCATGCAGGCAGGGGACTGGACTCGATGACCTCTTGAGGTCCCTTCCAGTCCTAGAATCTATGAAACTATGAATAAGGCAGGCAGGCTAATTAGGACACCTAGAGCCAATTAAGAAGAAGCTGCTAGAATCAATTAGGACAGACAGGCTAATCAGGAATAAAAAGGTATAAAAAGGCTCTCACTCCAGTTAGTGAGGTGTGTGTGTGTGTGTGTGTGTGTAAAGAGCTGGGAGTGAGAGGATGTGCTGCTGGAGAACTGAGGAGTACAAGCATTAACAGACATCAGGAGGAAGGATCTGTGGTGAGGATAAAGAAGGTGTTGGGAGGAGGCCATGGGGAAGTAGCCCATGTCGTGCAGTTGTTGTAGCTGTCGTGCAGTTGTTCCAGGAGGCATTCTAGACAGCTGCAGTCCACAGGGCCCTGGGCTGGAACCTGGAGTAGAGGGCAGGACCGGGTTCCCTCCAAACCTCCCAATTGACCTGGACTGTGGGTTCTACCAGAGGGGAAGGTCTCTGGGCTGTTCCCCAACCCACATGGTGAATCTCGGAGGCAAGCAAATTCGCCAATAAGTGCAGGACCCACCAAGATAGAGGAGGAACTTTGTCACAATATCAATTTAGTTCAAGACACAAAACATGAAGCTCCTAATCTCTTAAATTAGAGGCAGAACTTAGAATTTACATGCCATATGTCTCTCTCTTTAAGCAATTTTAATGTGTCCATCTCCATAATTTTCAAGCATCATAACACATTTATTCTATACTTAATAAGTATAAACACAGATGCTTCTATTTCCATCTTTTCAAGTATGAAGCTCAGCAGTGAATCATTGTGAGCTGAGATAAATATATAGTTATATAATTATAATATAAGCTAATTGTTCTTAAACTATAAACACTCATGCTATTCAGCGGTAGTATGATGTAAAACAAAGGGGGAATTTGAATAGACATAAGAAGATTCTGTTGTCACAAAGTCTAGATCAGAAAATCAATCACCTGGTTCACCTATACTTTTATAACCAAGATTATTTATTGATGAGAAGTATAGGCTTTTATTTGTCTAGGAAGTAAATGCAACAGATTTGAAATTAGGGAATGGTAAAGACAGATGTATACAATCACTAATCAGGTACTCTGTTTGTTAGGGTTTGCTACACTGGTAGAAATGTTACTAGAGCTCATCAGCAGGAAATCATGCAATGAACCAATCCTTTTTATGTTAAAAGCGATTGAAATAACATCACATTAAATTGACAATACGCCCATCTGAGTTACTGGGATTCTTTTACTTGAGTTTAACTGGCCCAACAACTGTCACATTTTCCTGGCCAGAACTTGTATTTCTCTTGGTCCTAGTTACACAGCCCTGGTAGCATCGGGAAGAAGTATCATACACCTTGCACACCACCATTTTGCACTGGAGGTAAACTGTAGAGTATCCATTAAAAAACTGAAAGGCTTTAAAATGGAACTGAACAATTTTTTTGTTTGATGAATAGTAAGCAGTGTAGGTATCGTCTTTTACACACCTGAGAAAAAGAAAAAAATACATAAAATTAGTCTGTTCTCACACCATAATAAAATATGGATATTGCATTATGCCATGTGACTTAGTGCTGCATAAAAATAAACACTTTTGTTGCATCATAAATTGACTGGAACTTTCCTTCGTGCATTTTAAACAACAAAGTTAATAAACATCCACCATATGCAATGCCTGAATACACAGATGGAGTGTAAATAATGAAATAAATGCAAAAATATTTTGAAAACAAACAAAGGAATTTTAAAAGAATATTTTGGAAAGCACCTTTCAAAACTATGGATAAAGAGCCTTGATATCTTTCTAATGTTATTTTTTATTTCGCATTTGGATTTTCTAAAAAGAAAAAACAAAAGAAGAGAAACCCAAACCTTTGCTTCACAATTTCTGCAATTTATTTTACTGAGATGAGAAATTTCTATAGAGATTTTAAACTAGTTTCTCTTTCCAAATCCTTCCACATGCAGAATACACACATGGAATTATATGTAATCCACACTACAAAAAGTGTGATTCTTTGTTCCTTCTAATGGCTGGTTCATATAAAAGGCTACTGCAGCGAGCTAATATATATATTCCTTTACCGCAAAGTGCTAGAGGCTTTTAGGTCTGTGAGGCCGAGGTTCAAACCCTGCTGTAGCCCCCTACGAGGTTAGTTACATATAAAAATCATTTTAAACTGTGGGGTGAATATTTTCCTTACCCTCTCTTGATTAAATCGTATTTCACAGTTGTAAAGTCATGGGAATCAGGAGATGTTACACATGTGTCTATAAACAACATCAGATTTGGATCAGGGCTGTAGAGAGTGGCTTGAATGTATAAGTCCTGGTTTAGGTCAACAAAGTATGGGAAATCATTCACGGGGCTTGAAAATGATGGTGCTTCATAAAAGGAAAGTTTCACATTGAATTGTCCATACTGAGTTTCATCAGTTTCTAAAGAGTCGGACTCGTTGACGATGTGCATGATGTCCACTATCATGCTCTGGTTCATTCTGCAAGTGAAATGTAACTGAGGCCTCTTTGCCCTGGGGATGAACTTATCAGAAGTGGATGCTCTGACTGTGTTGGAGTAGTCAATAGTCCCATTATTTACCTGTTAAAACATTGGATAAAATACAGAGTATAGTGCTTCGAAAGTCTTGTTGAAATATTATAATCTAGACAGCTGAAATGCACTACAAGTTATCCGAAAGTCAGATGATTACGGGTGAAAAAGTGGTTTCAGCTTGAATATTTTTAGATCCTCTTTTATGCTAGATCAGCCGTTCTCAAACTGTGGGTCAGGACCCCAAAGTGGGTCGTGACCCCATTTTAATGGGGTTGCCAGGGTTGGTGTTAGACTTGCTGGGGCCCGGAGCTGAAGTCAAAGCCCGAGCCCCACCCCCTGGGTGTCAGGGCTCAGTTTACAGGCCCTGCTGCCTGGGATTGAAGCCCTTGGACTTTGCCCCCCCCGACCCCTCCGCCCAGGGAAATGGGGCTTGGGCTTTGGCTCCCCCCCCCCAAGATAGTGGGGCTCAGGCGAGCTCAAGCTTTGGTCCACCCTCCTGGGGTCATGTAGTAATTTTTGTTGTCAGAAGGGGGTCGCAGTGCAATGAAGTTTGAGAACCCCTATGCTAGATCATTGGTTTTGCATGAAATGAACAGAGGGAAAATTTAGTTTGAATACCAAGAAAAAATGTCTTGATGGTAAACTGTAGTAGGGTATGTCTCTTGAGGCTTGTGAAGGAAGACCCATTGTGTGGAATATTTAAACTAGACTGGGCAAAACACTGGAAAAAGCACTGTAGGAGACAAGTGTGCCCAGGCAGAGAGATGGACTGAATGATCTAATATGCATTTCTCATCTGTAACTTCTATTGGTCTTGTTTCCTTTCTAGGTCTAAGAAGGGTGGAAGGTTTTAATCTGTTGCTGTGTTTTGGCCATAATTTAGTTTTCATTTTCTTCAACATCATGTGATTTGTTAATTGGACATAAAGATGGAGGTGGGATGCCTGATGCAACAGATCTTGCACATACAGGATTCCAAATTATCTCAATGGGAATCTTGCATGATTAATGTCTGCAGGTTTGAACCTGGCATCAGTATATGGAGGTAGATAGGGAAGTAGCTATATGGGTCCTCAGTGGTGTGACAACCTAACAAAAGATAGGCCAGCTACGGTATCTATACGTATGTTGTAATGGGATCACAATTTTCTTGATGAATTGTGGCAGCCATTGTGCCTAGAGTTCTTATATACCCTATTGTACTCTTCCAGCAGTTGTATGGTGCTGCACATAAGATGATACTCTGTACTGAACCTTTGGGATCTTTGGTGAATCTCATGGTTTTCTTTGCTAGTTGCTGCAGTGGGAGAAATTCAGCCCTGTGCAGAGAGCCAGCACAAGGCTATGCACTTCTTTCTCTTTTAATTCAAGAAAACAGGATTTCTAAAGTCTCAAGGCCCAAGTGCATTATTGAACAAGACACATACTGCTTCCACAGAACAAAGGAAAATACATTGTCCAAAATATGCAGTGTAGTTATAGACGTCTTGGTCCCAAGATTTTAGAGAGACAAGGTGGGTGAGGTAATATCTTTTATTGGACAAACTTCAGTGAAGAGCTCTGTTTGGCTCGAAAGCTTTTCTCTCTCACCAACAGAAATTGGTCTGATAAAAGATATTACCTCACCCACCGTGTCTCTCTAATTGTCCAAAATAAGCAGCCAGCACCCTATCCAAATCCTTAAACCATCCAGAACCCAACAAACCCTGAAGCAAAAATGTGGGGAAAGAAAGTTTGATTGTGCTTCCCCTGAAGTCAGTAATTTTGCCACAAATTTCATCTGGACCAGGACTGGATCCTTGAACTTTTCCTTTGAGTTATGATTACCAATAAACCTATTACTGTGTAGGTGTGTTAGAGGTGCCCATCTGTGCCCAATTTATAGAGGATATGAGTCTATTACAAGGCTGGCTAAGGAACTTTGGCTCTTTAGCTCCAGTTGTAACTGCTCATTCTTTCAGTTCTAGAGGTCCCCAGCTCATTCCCCCAGCTGTTGGCGTTCACAAAACTATATGGTGATATAAATTTTACAGTGTTTTCTTCCCCATTGGGAATCTTTTAGGAATCTTAAAAGCACAGAGTTACTCTGAAAACTTTTCATTAATAAGTAATTTTAATAAATTATTTCGATATAGAGTATTTTCAGATGTAAACTCTTACCTTACTTTTTGTACCACAGCCATCATAAGGTATATGGAATATAACATCGGATTTTGTAACCATAGGTCTACAGGTTGGGTCATTCAAGTGAAAATTCCATGAAAAATAGCCTTTTGACCTGATATAGGCTTTTCTAATGACTGCACGCATGTATTCTGGGAGACATGTAAGTGCCACTAGATGGAAAATTTTAATATCAGTAAACAATATTGAAGCATGTATATAAATCCAGTAGTTATTAAAATGCTGCTGTATATTATGTTCACATTACTGGCAAGCAGTTGGCCTCACAAAATATTAACTATCCTGGAAATAACAGCTGGGTGGAGAGAAAATGAATTTGCCATTTCTTTATTGCGAAGATTGACACCACTGAAAGTTTACTTCCCCTGCCTAGCTCCCTTATGGAATTAATACTGAAGTTACATACGTTAGTTTGATTCCATAGTTATTTATGCTGCCTAAGAGGGTGAGCTCAGAGTTAGGTCACAGCAATAACCCATGATCTGCTTTTTGTGATCCTTGGCCCAGACACCCACTCCAGCAAGGTGCAGTGAACACGGGTTCAATTAACTGGCCTATCAATCCATATGAAGACCACTCTAAAAATGCAGACTTAGCTTAATGATAAAGTATACAAGTGCAGACTGGCTCCTTCTCTCCATGCACACTACCAAACACAGCTGCTTCTACTAGAGCAACATGCTGTTACCAAAATCTGTAGAACTTGAGCCCTTGCTTAAAACATGTTAGTTAATGGGACAATCTGCATCCCTCTTTGGCTTCACCATTGTCTTCAGATGTCCTCCACATTTCCTTCTCTGATGGATCTCAAAACTTTTCCCTCTTTTTTCCTACTTTCCTCCCTTTCTTGATTTGTTCCTGGAGGCTTTCTGAACCCCTTCCCGCTCCTTGGCCATCCTCCATGACGAAGTTTCTCTGAAGTTCCCTAACAATGAAGATTCTTTTCTGTTGGAGCTCAGCGTATCTGCCACCTTACTGTTGGTCTCTGACACTGCAACATTTAAAGTCTGCGTTGTCTGGGGCTGTACACCACAGTGAGTACTAGAAACACAGAATATTTGGAATTTTAAAACTGTATTACTGGGTCACACTAGAAAGCCACCCATCGCTTATGGGCCCCAACAGCCTCCAAAGCAGTGACCATCAGAGAAAGCCACGAGGGTCCAAATATGCCTAACAGGTGCAATAGACACCAAATAAAATGGCCTAATCAGGCTTTCCCAACTAGTTTCTCTTATCCAAACTTACAGTACAGTAGTAAAAGAAGGATAAGAAAATATTACCAGGTGTCTTGGGTGGTTCACTACTATCAGGTGGAGCTATGCAAGAAGATAACAAAAGGCAAAAATTAACGATAGTTCATGACGCTTCATGCATTAGTTATTATTATGATTATAGTGTAATCAGTTAACATACAGTGTAAGCAATAAAATTAGAACGGATTTTGAAAATATTAATAGAAAATGTTCTGATGAATAGAGCTGCCATTTACCATCAGTTTCCAAAGACTAATCTAATGAAAAAAAATCCCTGCTTAAAATTGAAAAGGGGAATTACTATTAGCTTAAATGGGAAGAAGATTAAGCTCTTTGTGTATTTCTGCATGGACAGGCAATTGCATTCTCAAATACTTATTTTGCATCCGGAGAAGAGTTTCCATGTTTCATTAACTATTTGCACACAAGTGCTCATACTTTGTAGTTACAACCAAGATGCCTTTTTAAAACATGTGTCCCATTGGGCAAGGAGATCCCCGCACATTATCTAAGCATTTTGTGGGTTGTGTAATCCGACTGGTGCACTGAACTTGGAAATACATATTAGTTCAAAAAATAAACAAATACTGCAGTGATATACATCTTAGGGAAACCTAACCCAGAGTCTGAGACACAGCCCGCTGAAGTACCTGAACATATTACACTGGCATTTTCTTGATGGCCACAGTTATGTCTATGCCACCCTCTAAGACAGCACTGCCACTGATTTAACTCCCTTGCACTGCACATCATCCAGGAGGATACTTCCTGAGCCTTCATCATAATGGGCACTAACTGGGGCTGAAATAACCAGTCCACACCGAAGCTGCCTGCACACAATATCTGTGTCTTTTGTATCCCAGCCATCATCACAAACTGCTCTCCAGCTTTCATTGTAAGGGACTTCAACACAACCTGAACACCTGCCCTCTTTGCTCACCAGTGTCAGTGACATGGTTTGGAAAAGCAGGGAAATGAATTTTCAAAACTATAGGACACCATCACTATGTTTCTGATTTAGGCTTCTATCTTGTCATTGATCCAGACATAATACATCCATTGAGATCTCTGGCTCTCTTGGGGGTAGATAAAGGGTATATGAAGCTTTTATTATGTAAATACTACAAGAAAACATGACCAGTACCATAGTATGGAATACATTGAAGTTTAAAGATTTACAGTGAAATTCTGGCCCCATGGATGTCTATGGCAAATCTTCCATTGACGTCAGCAGGGTCAGAAACCCTGTGTTTCTAATATCTATCGTGTGGCACAGAAAATGGACAAAAGTTTGAGGGTGGGGTTTTTATTTTATTCCATCTGGCTCTAAGATGGCATATGGCTCCAAATATGTAATGGTTTATTTTCTTCTCAGGTTGTTGTGGTTAATATAATTTGGCCAAAATACATAGCACCTTCTCCAAAACTGTACTCAACGTTAAAGCTTAGCAGATTTCTGCGAATTTCAGACAAAACCTTTTTATTATTATTATTATTTATTTTTGTCAGCTGGGACTTTCAAACAGTAGGTCAGTGGTGCCAACTTTGAGGACACTAGTACTATTTAAAAAGAAATAAATTGGAGCAAACAAATAACTACAATAAAATGAATTAATAAATACCCGTTTCTCCTGATGCTATGTAATGGTCAGAGACTGACAAAGATGAGAGAAAAAGAAAACACAGTTTAGTAATAGTCACTAGAAACTGTAATCTAGATCAGTGGTTCTCAAACTTGGGCCGCCGTCCTCTACTCGCTCCGGGACCCGCTGCCAAAGTTCCTCGAAGACGCAGAGTGGAAGGACCCCCCACCGCCGAAGACCCGCAGGTTCGGCTGATCGTGGTTCGCCGCTCCAGGACAATGGGGGCTGCGGGAAGCGGCGCAGGCCGAGGGATGTGCTGGCTGCCACTTCCCGCTGCCCCCATTGGCCTGGAGTGGCAAACCGCGGCCAGTGGGAGCCGCGATTGGCTGAACCTGCGGACACGGCAGGTAAACAAACTGGCCTAGCCCGCCCAGGGGCTTTCCCTGAACAAGCGGCGGCCCAAATTTGAGAACCACTGATCTAGATACATGTTTCTTAGCTGAAGCAAGGAAGAACAGTGGGCTACAGGACTAGTCCAAATAATGTCTTAGATTAATTAATTACAATGTCTTGGGTGGTCTCATTCTATTTACACAATATGATTATTGTTCCCCAATAACATTTGGGGCATAGTTATTCCCTGGTGGTGGTAAACTGATCAGCAGTGTGTGTGCCACGATGCAAACTCCTCACAACACCGATCCATCAGGAGCCTGCTCCGGGGGACAGGACACCAACAGATCAACTGGGAGATGCACTGATTCTGAAGGTATCCCCTCTCTGTGCCAATCATCCCTCCTCTGACTCAAATGGGTATAAACTGAAAGGCCCATGTTGGTGGCAGTGAATCTGGCACTCAGTAGGCATAGCAGTTCACTGATAAATCAAAAAAGATAGGTGCAGAAATTCAGCTTAAGATAAAATGATTAAATCTGATAGGGAAGGTACCATGGATACTATATACAGGGCCATACACAGCTGTGTTCACACCATTATTTGTGGGGGGACAAGAAAATGAGTTAGAAAAATCTGAAAGGGAGCTGCCCCCAGAGTATTTTTTTACTGAACAAACAGAAAAGAAAGCTAGATTAAAATATTTTATTTGCTTCTGCAGATAGCTGCTATATCCATTGAATACAGGTGTGTATGTATACAAGTAGAAATGAAAATTCAGCAAATGCACTGTAAATTTAAGGGCTACCCTTCAATAGGCATGTAAACATGGATCACATATTGAAAAAAACATTCTGTCAGGCAAGAATGAGAAAAGACTTACTAGTCATACTGGTCTGCTGTGTGGTAAGGAGTATTGCTGGCAATACAAAAAGAAGATGACAAAATTAAAGTAGCATGTTTATTAAAGAGACATTGAAATGAACGTTATGAGATACTGCAGAAAGGAAAGACATAACCTAAAACATCATCCCTGAAAGAGAGAGAGAGACAGAGAAAATATATACCAAGCTACAAATGTAACTGAGACTCAGTTAGTGCTAACATCAAGGCTGTCCTAAGGTAAGCCTGACATTTGAAAGGCAAAGTCTGGATATATTTATGTGAAGACAACAAAATTAAAATAGCATCTCTGAGAAAGAGAGAGAGGGAAAATATATACCAAGCTACAAATGTAACTAAGACGCTAACACCAAGGCTGTCCTAAGGTAAGCCTGACATTTGAAAAGCAAAGTCTGGATATATCTATGTGAGTAAGGCATGCCCAAGTCTTCAGTGGTACTTGAACTTTTGCAACACATCCAGAGTAGGGATTTGTACTAGTGCTGCTAAATGAATAGCTACAAAACCTCTCCAGTGTAGATTAGGGGTTAGAGGAATTTGAAAAGGAGACAACACCAGAATAATTTCCCACCGTCAGATTAGTAAGGAAACCACAGTAGAGCACCATGGATTTACTCTGGAGTGTTGGCATGTTTATGTAAACCACAGGAGATAGGAATCAAGTAAACACACTGTGAAATTACAGGTCTGTCTTCAAATAGGCAAGGAAACAGGAATACTATTCTCTCACTTACTTGAAGTACTGGGCTCTCGTGTGGTAGGTGGAGGAGTTGGTACTGCAGAAAGAAAATGAAAGACAAATTTTAATAGTTTATGCAACCCACATATACAAATGTTATGAGTTGCTGATAAAAATAAAGTACAATTATATGTGGGATGAGCTATTACAATGAGACGGCTCATTGCTGCTTTGGGGAAACCAATGGGATGGGGAGCTGAAGGGAGGAAATTACCACCGGTATCCCCTTCCTCTTATGCAGTTCAATTCACATTTTTCCATTAGGAGCTCATTCCTCCATGCAGAAAAATTGAAGGTTTAGTTCTAGACCTTGCAGTTTGCATCCGGTCTTATGGAAGCAGACATCACTGGAGCTCACAAATGTCTGTATGGATGTAGTGGGGCAGATCCCTACCTCCAATCAGGAAAGAATTAAAGAGCTCTGGGCACAGTCACCCTCAATGCAACACACCTGTAAGGCTTGTCAGACCTCGAGATGGGTGGACCCTTAAAAAGGAGGATCCCTGCTCAGGCCAGCAGGACTGCAAGTCAGAACTCCCTGTCACCTGAAAGAAGGGGCTCCTGACTGAAAAACTGCTTGAGAGCCTTGGCCTCCCAGACCCTCTCAGAAAAGAGAAGGACCTGGGGGTGAGACCGTTTGGTACAAAGCACAGCTTGCACTGGTGCAGCTCATCTAAACTAAGAATTTTCACCTGTAGTTGCTTATGGCAGTGCCATACCCTCTCCAGTATAGACAAGGGCTTAGAAGGATGGGAAAAGGAGCCAACTATGGAATAATTGTCTACTGTCAACATAGTAAGGAAATCAGAGAAGAGGAAAATGGCTTTACTTCTGCAGACATCTGCTCTTTCCATGGGAATACAGGTAGATTTCTGTAAAGCAGTGGAGACAGGAATCGAGAACAGCCTGTGCAATAACAGGCCACTCTTTAAATTTGGAATACAAACTTACATGTAGTAATGGGCTCCTGTGTAGTAGCTGGAGGAACTGGTAAATAATAATAAAAAAAAAAGCCAAAATTAAATACTTTACGAAAGAGATATTTCAATAAACTTTGAGTTACTGACAAAAATAAAGTGAAATTACATCTGACATGTGCTATTGCAATAAGCTAGAATGCTTGCTGCTGTGGGGAAAACAATGTGATGGGGGCCTGGAAGGGGGAAAGTACCATAAGTTTCCTCTTTGTTTCTTGCCATTTAATTCATCCGTGCAAAAGAACCAGAGGTCAACTCCAAACCCTGCAGAGCAAATAGGATTTTATGGACGCATAAATTCAACTTAAAATAAAATTATTAAATCTGGTAGGGAAGGTACCATGGATACTATATACAGGGCCATACGGATTTGTGTCCACACCATTATTTGTTGGGAGACAAGAAAATGAGTTAAAAAAATCTGAAATGGAGTTGCTCCCAGAATAATTTTCTATTTAAGAGAAAAGAAAACCAGATTAAGAAATATTGCATTTGCTTCTGCAGATATCTGCTATGTCCATGAGAATACAGATGTGTATGTGTACAAATCGAAGTGAGAATTCAAGAAATCCACTGTGAATTTAAGGGCTACCCTTCAATAGGTTTGTAAACATGGATCACATATTGAAAAGAACATTCCGTAAGGCAAGAGTGAGAAAAGACTTACTAGTTGTACTGGTCTCTTGTGTGGTAACTATAGCTGGCAATAGAAAAAGAAGACAACAAAATTAAAATAGTATCCCTGAGAGAGAGAGAGAGAGAAAGAGAGAGAGAAAATATATACCAAGCTACAAATGTAACTAAGTATTTGATACCTGTTGGGGTCTCCCCTAGACCACAAAAATACCCAGACTGGGTTTGTGAGCAATCAGATACATTCACCTGTATATATCTGGTGATCTGCATTGACTCTAAGCCTTTGCATTATTAATCACAGCTGAAAATAATTGGTTTCTTTGTTTTATATTTTTATACTGCTATAGCTGTGCATAGCACTTTATAAAGTTAAAAAAGATAAGTGAGGAATTTCCTCTGGACTGAAAAAAATTATTTAAAAACACTATTTGACTGCTGTGAAACTAATGATACAAAACAGTAGCTTGTATATTTGGTGGTATGGATGTCTTATAAATTAAGACTATTTGCGCTTTTCCTGTTTGTTCTGCAGTTAACTAATATAACAATTCCCAAGTATCAGAGGGATAGCCGTGTTAGTCTGAATCTGTAAAAAGCAACAGAGGGTCCTGTGGCACCTTTGAGACTAACAGAAGTATTGGGAGCATAAGCTTTCATGGGTAAGAACCTCACTTCTTCAGATGCAAGAAGTGAGGTTCTTACCCACGAAAGCTTATGCTCCCAATACTTCTGTTAGTCTCAAAGGTGCCACAGGACCCTCTGTTGCTTATAACAATTCCCAGTGATTTAGATATTCCAATACAGATCATCTATGGTGAAAGGATACCAGAAAAAAAGATGGAAGAATTTGAAATGGAACCAACTATAGGAATAATATCCTACTGAAAATATCTAAAAGATGGCTGGACTGGGACAGAGTTTGTACTAATTTCTTTAGGATTCTGATCTTTTGGGGCTATATGTACGTAAAGCACTGGAGACATTTTCAAAAGCATCCAAGTGGAGCTTAAGTTCCATCTGCCAAAGGGACTTAGGCACCTAGGAGTCAATGGGTACATCTACATGGCATGCAGGATCCCGTGGCAGTGAGTTGTCCTTGTCTACACTACAGGGGAAATTTGATCTAAGCTACACAATTTGAATTACTTGAATAGCTTAACTCAAATCGACGTAGCTTAAATCTACTTACCACGGGGGACACACTACTAATGTCGACGGGAGACAGTCTCCCATCAAATCCACCAACTCTTCTCAATCCGGTGTAGTACAGGAGTCGACAGGAGAGTAATCTGCAGTCGATAGCGGGTCTTTACTAGACCCGCTAAATCTATTGCCCATGCATCGATCACCACTTGTGGCTCCCCCAGTAAGTGTAGACAAGCCCTCAGAGCCCAGTGTATAGACTCAAGCTTATGGGGCTCACGCCAGACCACTAAAAATACCTGTGCAGACATTCGGGCTCAAGCTGGAGCTTGGACTCTGAAGCCGAGAGTATTGAAGATTGGAATTATTCTCCCAAGTCACTTAGATACTTTACCCAAGTCTATTAAGTTAATTATGAAATTATAGGCTACTCTTTAAATCAGGAGTCGGCAACGTTTGGCACGCAGCTTGCCAGGGTAAGCATCCTGGCGGGCCGGGCCAGTTTATTTACCTGCTGATGCGGCAGGTTCGGCCGATCGCGGCCCCCACTGGCCGCGGTTCGCCATCCTGGGCCTATGGGGGCAGAGGGAAGCCAGCACATCCCTCACCTGTGCCGCTTCTCGCCGCCCCCATTGGCCCGGGACGGCAAACTGCGGCGAGTGGGGGCCGCAATCGGCCGAACCTGTCGCGTCAGCAGGTAAATAAACTGGCCCGGCCCGCCAGGGTGCTTACCCTGGCGAGCCGCGTGCCAAACGTTGCCGATCCCCGCTTTAAACTAACATTTAAAATGGATCAGGTGTAAAAGTTTAGCAAGGCAAAGCTAAGGAAATACTTTCAAGTTGTAATGGACTTCTCTGTGGTAAATGGAGGAGCTGGTAAAACAAAAACAGAACAGAAAAAAATAAATAGGTGATGGGAGAAGGTCAGGAGCTAGGGTTGAAGATAAGAGTGGGCAGGGAGCCAGGGACGATAGTCGCTGGAAAAGGGACGTGGATAGTAGTCAAGAGGATAAATATTGAAGGGACAGGGAGAGACTGGGGCAGGCAAAGGGGCAGAAGGGTCTGTAAGCACTACAGCAAGTGCGCCTGCCTCCAGAATGTGGAATGGAACCCATTATTCCTGAGCATTCTCAGCATTCTTCTGTTATCTAGCAAATAGCTCTGAAACACGCTGACAAATTGTGCATCCTCATTTCCTCTAGTGGCAGGTCCACATAGAAGATTAAAGCCTAATAGCACTACCACTTACTGCGTTAGATAAGCGATTAAAGGAAAAGGAAAAAATTATACATCTACATGGAAAGAATCATTTCTAAAATTTTGCATTTTTGGTTATTGCTGAGCTACTTTAGAAAGCTTGACTGAATACCTATTTCCATATCCAGCTGAACACTTCCCTTTCTGAATGTTGATGCTATTGAATGTTGAATGCTATTTTCTTTCTTCTACACATTAAAGAGGCCATGCCCAAGATCATTATGTGGCACCATATATACTTAACAATTGCCTGAAACAATTAGATAAGCTGGCTTGCAGGGATATCTTAATAAATTTTTCAAAGTATAATTGTTGCATGTAATTTCTGTGGACAGTAATGTCCTAATTTTATGTCTTGTATTTTTCATGCAGATCTTATAAATACCATTTCTGAAATTTTGGTTGGAGATAACCCTCTTTAGAAAGCATGACTGAATGTCATCTGGTCCTGTCTATTTATTTAACTGTATAACTTTTCATGCATTTTTCTTGTTGATGTCATAACTCAACATTATTTCCTTTTTTCTACACACTAAAGTGGCCAGGCCTGAGATCTTTATGTGGCTCCCTACACACTTACCAAATAGGCTGTGATTGAATATCCTCTTGGCTGCTTTTATTCTAGAAGTACACATTGAATTTTACATTTCTTTCATCGAGGGACATTCCTTCATAGCCCCCTACCAAAGCCTTTTAGCACTTACACCCACATGTGGCTGCCTGTTCTAAAGTCAGTAACTAATTCTGAATACAGATACCCCTATAGCCCAGTAACCTTCTGCCTCTTGGTATGGCTCGTTTGACCTGTACAGCCCTGCCATATCCCAGGAATCATCACAAACTGTTCCCCACATTCCATTCAAGTAAACAGCCACATGACACTGCCTCGCAGCTCTCCATTCTATCCACCAGTTCTACAAGCAACAAACCTTGTAGGACACAAAATAAGGCAAATCTCATAAATACAAAAATTTCATATTTTTGGTCACAGATGAGCCTCTTTAAACGTATGAATGAATGGCATCTGGTCTTGCTTATTTATTTAACTGTATAACTTATTCTAGCATTTTTTCTTAGCATATGTTCACACTCCAATTTCCCTTACCTTCATTAGCTCTATTCTCTGGTTGTGGGGTTGATATTGCTCCAGTGCTCTCTGGCGTAAAAGTGGATGAAAAGGAGTTCTCTCTTTCCGGTGTCGTGTTATCCACAGAAGCTGTCAGAAAGACGAGGAAAGAAATTAATCGATAGAACTAGCAACTACCACTTGCACCTAGTAATGTGCTTCAACATTACTACTAACCCACACACAGATGTTGAAAGTGATTTGCAACTGATTTGATAAAAACAAACTGCCATAGGACCCTCACAGCTCTCTATTCCATCCACCAGTTATAAAAGCAACAAACCTTGTAGGACACAAAATATGGCAAATCTCATAAATACAAAAATTTCATATTTTTGGTCACAGATGAGCCTCTTTAAACGTATGAATGAATGGCATCTGGTCTTGCTTATTTATTTAACTGTATAACTTATTCTAGCATTTTTTCTTAGCATATGTTCACACTCCAATTTCCCTTACCTTCATTAGCTCTATTCTCTGGTTGTGGGGTTGATATTGCTCCAGTGCTCTCTGGCGTGAAAGTGGATGAAAAGGAGTTCTCTCTTTCCGGTGTCGTGTTATCCACAGAAGCTGTCAGAAAGACGAGGAAAGAAATTAATCGATAGGACTAGCAACTACTACTTGTACCTAGAACTGTGGTGTTGTTTAAAAGATTTAGATTTCATGTTTTGTTGAAAAATGAGTTAGTGTAATAACCTTTTGTTTGTGGAGATGTGGGTCAAAGTTGTATTTCAATGTTAATTATAAATTATTATTTGATTTGCAATTGGGGGACTTTTGTCATTGACAGCATTAGTTCAGGACTGGATTGAGCCTTTTTAAAAGCATGACTTCCTTGATTGTAGGTGGATGTTGTGATATTATTAAGATCGCAAGGCTGATTTTTTCTGATTTAATTATTGATTATTTTCAAATAAAATATACTAACCCGGTGCTTCAACATTACTACTAACCCACACACAGATATTGAAAGTGATTTGCAACTGATTTGATAAAAACAAACTGCCATAGGACCCTCACAGCTCTCTATTCCATCCACCAGTTATAAAAGCAACAAACCTTGTAGGACACAAAATAAGGCAAATCTCATAAATACAAAAATTTCATATTTTTGGTCACAGATGAGCCTCTTTAAACATATGAATGAATGGCATGTTGTCCTCCCTTTTTATTTAACTGTATAACTTATTCCAGCATTTTTCTTACATCATGTTGACAGTCTGATTGTCCATTACCTTCATTAGGTGTAGTCCGTGATTCTGGGGTAGATATTGCCCTAGTGGTCTCTGGTGCGGAGGTGGATGAAAAGGAGTTCTCTCTTTCCGGTGTCGTGTTATCCACAGAAGCTGTCAGAAAGACGAGAAAAGAAATTAATCGATAGAACTAGCAACTACTACTAGCATCTAGAACTGTGGTGTTGTTTACAAGATTTAGATTTCATGTTTCGTAGAAAAATGAGTTAGTGTAATAACCTTTTGCTTGTGGAGATGTGGGTCAAAGTTGTATTTCAATGTTAATTATAAATTATTATTTGATTTGCAATTGAGGGACTTTTGTCATTGACAGCATTAGTTCAGGACTGGATTTTTAAGGGGCAAAGCTAGAAGTTAACCTAGAAGTTACCATCTAATATCTCAAAACACTGCAAACATTTTATTCTCTTTTCAAAAGGGCCCTGTAACTTAAACAGCAGGAAGTGATGTGGCTCCATTAGAAAATGTAAAAGCATAAACAATAACTACCTGCATTTTATTTGGCTGAGTCTCTTACTGCTAGAGATATTGGGAAAACTCCCATTTATTCTACTCTCTATGTTTAATATTTCTGTCCCGCTAATACATTGTCCTCTTGGTGGATGATTGTCTCATGTTTAATTTACCACACACACACACACAAATGCACCTTACACTGAGGTTAGAATGTTGTTTCTCACGTTATATCTATCAACTTTTTGAAGATCAGTTGTGTATCTTCCTTTGGTCCTCTGGTAATATCACTTGATTTAGTGAGTTCAAAGAGGAACATTCAAAGTTTAGGTAGGGAGTGATGGAAAAGAGAGAGGATGGGAAGACACTTGGCTCCATGCCTACAGGACTGTTGACACAGTAGTCGTTTGGGAAGTGCGAGAAACCCAAAAGACTGCAGAAGTTAAGAAAGAAGGCTGAAAAGAAAAAGAAAAAAATCCAGCCGAAAGACATTTCTGGATATTGTCAAGTACATACCAGAAATTATGTAAATGTTTTACCAGATTGTCCAGGGATTCTGTAGCCAGTATTCGTTAATGCGGAAGAATAAAAAAAAAAGAATTCCCAGTACTTTAAACAGTTACTAAGTAAAGAGCAATTAAAGAAAACCTCTGTGAAGAAAAGTAAAAATTATACACGTAGAGAATAATTTCTAAAATTTTGCAGTTTTGGTCACAGCTGAGCTACTTTAGATATTATATAAAAGCAACAAACCTTGTAGGACACAAAATAAGGCAAATCTCATAAATACAAAAATTTCATATTTTTGGTCACAGATGAGCCTCTTTAAACGTATGAATGAATGGCATCTGGTCTTGCTTATTTATTTAACTGTATAACTTATTCTAGCATTTTTTCTTAGCATATGTTCACACTCCAATTTCCCTTACCTTCATTAGCTCTATTCTCTGGTTGTGGGGTTGATATTGCTCCAGTGCTCTCTGGCGTAAAAGTGGATGAAAAGGAGTTCTCTCTTTCCGGTGTCGTGTTATCCACAGAAGCTGTCAGAAAGACGAGGAAAGAAATTAATCGATAGAACTAGCAACTACCACTTGCACCTAGTAATGTGCTTCAACATTAAAATTAAATTAAATTAATGGAGATATCCCATCTCCTAGAACTGGAAGGGACCTTGAAAGGTCATCAAGTCCAGCCCCCTGCCTTCACTAGCAGGACCAAGTACTGATTTTGCCCCAGATCCCCAAGTGGCCCCCTCAAGGATTGAACTCATAACCCTGGGTTTAGCAGGCTAATGCTCAAACCACTGAGCTATCCCTCCCCCCATTACTACTAACCCACACACAGATGTTGAAAGTGATTTGCAACTGATTTGATAAAAACAAACTGCCATAGGACCCTCACAGCTCTCTATTCCATCCACCATTATAAAAGCAACAAATCTTGTAGGACACAAAATAAGGCAAATCTCATAAATATAAAAATTTCATATTTTTGGTCACAGATGAGCCTCTTTAAACGTATGAATGAATGGCATCTGGTCTTGCTTATTCATTTAACTGTATAACTTATTCTAGCATTTTTTCTTAGCATATGTTCACACTCCAATTTCCCTTACCTTCATTAGCTCTATTCTCTGGTTGTGGGGTTGATATTGCTCCAGTGCTCTCTGGCGTGAAAGTGGATGAAAAGGAGTTCTCTCTTTCCGGTGTCGTGTTATCCACAGAAGCTGTCAGAAAGACGAGGAAAGAAATTAATCGATAGGACTAGCAACTACTACTTGCACCTAGAACTGTGGTGTTGTTTAAAAGATTTAGATTTCATGTTTTGTTGAAAAATGAGTTAGTGTAATAACCTTTTGTTTGTGGAGATGTGGGTCAAAGTTGTATTTCAATGTTAATTATAAATTATTATTTGATTTGCAATTGGGGGACTTTTGTCATTGACAGCATTAGTTCAGGACTGGATTGAGCCTCTTTAAAAGCATGACTTCCTTGATTGTAGGTGGATATTGTGATATTATTAAGATCGCAAGGCTGATTTTTTCTGATTTAATTATTGATTATTTTCAAATAAAATATACTAACCCGGTGCTTCAACATTACTACTAACCCACACACAGATATTGAAAGTGATTTGCAACTGATTTGATAAAAACAAACTGCCATAGGACCCTCACAGCTCTCTATTCCATCCACCAGTTATAAAAGCAACAAACCTTGTAGGACACAAAATAAGGCAAATCTCATAAATACAAAAATTTCATATTTTTGGTCACAGATGAGCCTCTTTAAACATATGAATGAATGGCATGTTGTCCTCCCTTTTTATTTAACTGTATAACTTATTCCAGCATTTTTCTTACATCATGTTGACAGCCTGAGTGTCCATTACCTTCATTAGGTGTAGTCCGTGATTCTGGGGTAGATATTGCCCTAGTGGTCTCTGGTGCGGAGGTGGATGAAAAGGAGTTCTCTCTTTCCGGTGTCGTGTTATCCACAGAAGCTGTCAGAAAGACGAGGAAAGAAATTAATCGATAGAACTAGCAACTACCACTTGCACCTAGTAATGTGCTTCAACATTACTACTAACCCACACACAGATATTGAAAGTGATTTGCAACTGATTTGATAAAAACAAACTGCCATAGGACCCTCACAGCTCTCTATTCCATCCACCAGTTATAAAAGCAACAAATCTTGTAGGACACAAAATAAGGCAAATCTCATAAATATAAAAATTTCATATTTTTGGTCACAGATGAGCCTCTTTAAACGTATGAATGAATGGCATCTGGTCTTGCTTATTTATTTAATGTATAACTTATTCTAGCATTTTTTCTTAGCATATGTTCACACTCCAATTTCCCTTACCTTCATTAGCTCTATTCTCTGGTTGTGGGGTTGATATTGCTCCAGTGCTCTCTGGCGTGAAAGTGGATGAAAAGGAGTTCTCTCTTTCCGGTGTCGTGTTATCCACAGAAGCTGTCAGAAAGACGAGGAAAGAAATTAATCGATAGGACTAGCAACTACTACTTGTACCTAGAACTGTGGTGTTGTTTAAAAGATTTAGATTTCATGTTTTGTTGAAAAATGAGTTAGTGTAATAACCTTTTGTTTGTGGAGATGTGGGTCAAAGTTGTATTTCAATGTTAATTATAAATTATTATTTGATTTGCAATTGGGGGACTTTTGTCATTGACAGCATTAGTTCAGGACTGGATTGAGCCTTTTTAAAAGCATGACTTCCTTGATTGTAGGTGGATGTTGTGATATTATTAAGATCGCAAGGCTGATTTTTTCTGATTTAATTATTGATTATTTTCAAATAAAATATACTAACCCGGTGCTTCAACATTACTACTAACCCACACACAGATATTGAAAGTGATTTGCAACTGATTTGATAAAAACAAACTGCCATAGGACCCTCACAGCTCTCTATTCCATCCACCAGTTATAAAAGCAACAAACCTTGTAGGACACAAAATAAGGCAAATCTCATAAATACAAAAATTTCATATTTTTGGTCACAGATGAGCCTCTTTAAACATATGAATGAATGGCATGTTGTCCTCCCTTTTTATTTAACTGTATAACTTATTCCAGCATTTTTCTTACATCATGTTGACAGTCTGATTGTCCATTACCTTCATTAGGTGTAGTCCGTGATTCTGGGGTAGATATTGCCCTAGTGGTCTCTGGTGCGGAGGTGGATGAAAAGGAGTTCTCTCTTTCCGGTGTCGTGTTATCCACAGAAGCTGTCAGAAAGACGAGAAAAGAAATTAATCGATAGAACTAGCAACTACTACTAGCATCTAGAACTGTGGTGTTGTTTACAAGATTTAGATTTCATGTTTTGTAGAAAAATGAGTTAGTGTAATAACCTTTTGCTTGTGGAGATGTGGGTCAAAGTTGTATTTCAATGTTAATTATAAATTATTATTTGATTTGCAATTGAGGGACTTTTGTCATTGACAGCATTAGTTCAGGACTGGATTTTTAAGGGGCAAAGCTAGAAGTTAACCTAGAAGTTACCATCTAACATCTCAAAACACTGCAAACATTTTATTCTCTTTTCAAAAGGGCCCTGTAACTTAAACAGCAGGAAGTGATGTGGCTCCATTAGAAAATGTAAAAGCATAAACAATAACTACCTGCATTTTATTTGGCTGAGTCTCTTACTGCTAGAGATATTGGGAAAACTCCCATTTATTCTACTCTCTATGTTTAATATTTCTGTCCCGCTAATGCATTGTCCTCTTGGTGGATGATTGTCTCATGTTTAATTTACCACACACACACACACACACAAATGCACCTTACACTGAGGTTAGAATGTTGTTTCTCACGTTATATCTATCAACTTTTTGAAGATCAGTTGTGTATCTTCCTTTGGTCCTCTGGTAATATCACTTGATTTAGTGAGTTCAAAGAGGAACATTCAAAGTTTAGGTAGGGAGTGATGGAAAAGAGAGAGGATGGGAAGACACTTGGCTCCATGCCTACAGGACTGTTGACACAGTAGTCGTTTGGGAAGTGCGAGAAACCCAAAAGACTGCAGAAGTTAAGAAAGAAGGCTGAAAAGAAAAAGAAAAAAATCCAGCCGAAAGACATTTCTGGATATTGTCAAGTACATACCAGAAATTATGTAAATGTTTTACCAGATTGTCCAGGGGTTCTGTAGCCAGTATTCGTTAATGCGGAAGAATAAAAAAAAAAGAATTCCCAGTACTATAAACAGTTACTAAGTAAAGAGCAATTAAAGAAAACCTCTGTGAAGAAAAGTAAAAATTATACACGTAGAGAATAATTTCTAAAATTTTGCAGTTTTGGTCACAGCTGAGCTACTTTAGATATTATATAAAAGCAACAAACCTTGTAGGACACAAAATAAGGCAAATCTCATAAATACAAAAATTTCATATTTTTGGTCACAGATGAGCCTCTTTAAACGTATGAATGAATGGCATCTGGTCTTGCTTATTTATTTAACTGTATAACTTATTCTAGCATTTTTTCTTAGCATATGTTGACACTCCAATTTCCCTTACCTTCATTAGCTCTATTCTCTGGTTGTGGGGTTGATATTGCTCCAGTGCTCTCTGGCGTAAAAGTGGATGAAAAGGAGTTCTCTCTTTCCGGTGTCGTGTTATCCACAGAAGCTGTCAGAAAGACGAGGAAAGAAATTAATCGATAGAACTAGCAACTACCACTTGCACCTAGTAATGTGCTTCAACATTAAAATTAAATTAAATTAATGGAGATATCCCATCTCCTAGAACTGGAAGGGACCTTGAAAGGTCATCAAGTCCAGCCCCCTGCCTTCACTAGCAGGACCAAGTACTGATTTTGCCCCAGATCCCCAAGTGGCCCCCTCAAGGATTGAACTCATAACCCTGGGTTTAGCAGGCTAATGCTCAAACCACTGAGCTATCCCTCCCCCCATTACTACTAACCCACACACAGATGTTGAAAGTGATTTGCAACTGATTTGATAAAAACAAACTGCCATAGGACCCTCACAGCTCTCTATTCCATCCACCAGTTATAAAAGCAACAAATCTTGTAGGACACAAAATAAGGCAAATCTCATAAATATAAAAATTTCATATTTTTGGTCACAGATGAGCCTCTTTAAACGTATGAATGAATGGCATCTGGTCTTGCTTATTCATTTAACTGTATAACTTATTCTAGCATTTTTTCTTAGCATATGTTCACACTCCAATTTCCCTTACCTTCATTAGCTCTATTCTCTGGTTGTGGGGTTGATATTGCTCCAGTGCTCTCTGGCGTGAAAGTGGATGAAAAGGAGTTCTCTCTTTCCGGTGTCGTGTTATCCACAGAAGCTGTCAGAAAGACGAGGAAAGAAATTAATCGATAGGACTAGCAACTACTACTTGCACCTAGAACTGTGGTGTTGTTTAAAAGATTTAGATTTCATATTTTGTTGAAAAATGAGTTAGTGTAATAACCTTTTGTTTGTGGAGATGTGGGTCAAAGTTGTATTTCAATGTTAATTATAAATTATTATTTGATTTGCAATTGGGGGACTTTTGTCATTGACAGCATTAGTTCAGGACTGTATTGAGCCTCTTTAAAAGCATGACTTCCTTGATTGTAGGTGGATATTGTGATATTATTAAGATCGCAAGGCTGATTTTTTCTGATTTAATTATTGATTATTTTCAAATAAAATATACTAACCCGGTGCTTCAACATTACTACTAACCCACACACAGATATTGAAAGTGATTTGCAACTGATTTGATAAAAACAAACTGCCATAGGACCCTCACAGCTCTCTATTCCATCCACCAGTTATAAAAGCAACAAACCTTGTAGGACACAAAATAAGGCAAATCTCATAAATACAAAAATTTCATATTTTTGGTCACAGATGAGCCTCTTTAAACATATGAATGAATGGCATGTTGTCCTCCCTTTTTATTTAACTGTATAACTTATTCCAGCATTTTTCTTACATCATGTTGACAGCCTGAGTGTCCATTACCTTCATTAGGTGTAGTCCGTGATTCTGGGGTAGATATTGCCCTAGTTGTCTCTGGTGCGGAGGTGGATGAAAAGGAGTTCTCTCTTTCCGGTGTCGTGTTATCCACAGAAGCTGTCAGAAAGACGAGGAAAGAAATTAATCGATAGAACTAGCAACTACCACTTGCACCTAGTAATGTGCTTCAACATTACTACTAACCCACACACAGATATTGAAAGTGATTTGCAACTGATTTGATAAAAACAAACTGCCATAGGACCCTCACAGCTCTCTATTCCATCCACCAGTTATAAAAGCAACAAATCTTGTAGGACACAAAATAAGGCAAATCTCATAAATATAAAAATTTCATATTTTTGGTCACAGATGAGCCTCTTTAAACGTATGAATGAATGGCATCTGGTCTTGCTTATTTATTTAATGTATAACTTATTCTAGCATTTTTTCTTAGCATATGTTCACACTCCAATTTCCCTTACCTTCATTAGCTCTATTCTCTGGTTGTGGGGTTGATATTGCTCCAGTGCTCTCTGGCGTGAAAGTGGATGAAAAGGAGTTCTCTCTTTCCGGTGTCGTGTTATCCACAGAAGCTGTCAGAAAGACGAGGAAAGAAATTAATCGATAGGACTAGCAACTACTACTTGTACCTAGAACTGTGGTGTTGTTTAAAAGATTTAGATTTCATGTTTTGTTGAAAAATGAGTTAGTGTAATAACCTTTTGTTTGTGGAGATGTGGGTCAAAGTTGTATTTCAATGTTAATTATAAATTATTATTTGATTTGCAATTGGGGGACTTTTGTCATTGACAGCATTAGTTCAGGACTGGATTGAGCCTTTTTAAAAGCATGACTTCCTTGATTGTAGGTGGATGTTGTGATATTATTAAGATCGCAAGGCTGATTTTTTCTGATTTAATTATTGAATTATTTTCAAATAAAATATACTAACCCGGTGCTTCAACATTACTACTAACCCACACACAGATATTGAAAGTGATTTGCAACTGATTTGATAAAAACAAACTGCCATAGGACCCTCACAGCTCTCTATTCCATCCACCAGTTATAAAAGCAACAAACCTTGTAGGACACAAAATAAGGCAAATCTCATAAATACAAAAATTTCATATTTTTGGTCACAGATGAGCCTCTTTAAACATATGAATGAATGGCATGTTGTCCTCCCTTTTTATTTAACTGTATAACTTATTCCAGCATTTTTCTTACATCATGTTGACAGTCTGATTGTCCATTACCTTCATTAGGTGTAGTCCGTGATTCTGGGGTAGATATTGCCCTAGTGGTCTCTGGTGCGGAGGTGGATGAAAAGGAGTTCTCTCTTTCCGGTGTCGTGTTATCCACAGAAGCTGTCAGAAAGACGAGAAAAGAAATTAATCGATAGAACTAGCAACTACTACTAGCATCTAGAACTGTGGTGTTGTTTACAAGATTTAGATTTCATGTTTTGTAGAAAAATGAGTTAGTGTAATAACCTTTTGCTTGTGGAGATGTGGGTCAAAGTTGTATTTCAATGTTAATTATAAATTATTATTTGATTTGCAATTGAGGGACTTTTGTCATTGACAGCATTAGTTCAGGACTGGATTTTTAAGGGGCAAAGCTAGAAGTTAACCTAGAAGTTACCATCTAACATCTCAAAACACTGCAAACATTTTATTCTCTTTTCAAAAGGGCCCTGTAACTTAAACAGCAGGAAGTGATGTGGCTCCATTAGAAAATGTAAAAGCATAAACAATAACTACCTGCATTTTATTTGGCTGAGTCTCTTACTGCTAGAGATATTGGGAAAACTCCCATTTATTCTACTCTCTATGTTTAATATTTCTGTCCCGCTAATGCATTGTCCTCTTGGTGGATGATTGTCTCATGTTTAATTTACCACACACACACACACACACACAAATGCACCTTACACTGAGGTTAGAATGTTGTTTCTCACGTTATATCTATCAACTTTTTGAAGATCAGTTGTGTATCTTCCTTTGGTCCTCTGGTAATATCACTTGATTTAGTGAGTTCAAAGAGGAACATTCAAAGTTTAGGTAGGGAGTGATGGAAAAGAGAGAGGATGGGAAGACACTTGGCTCCATGCCTACAGGACTGTTGACACAGTAGTCGTTTGGGAAGTGCGAGAAACCCAAAAGACTGCAGAAGTTAAGAAAGAAGGCTGAAAAGAAAAAGAAAAAAATCCAGCCGAAAGACATTTCTGGATATTGTCAAGTACATACCAGAAATTATGTAAATGTTTTACCAGATTGTCCAGGGGTTCTGTAGCCAGTATTCGTTAATGCGGAAGAATAAAAAAAAAAGAATTCCCAGTACTATAAACAGTTACTAAGTAAAGAGCAATTAAAGAAAACCTCTGTGAAGAAAAGTAAAAATTATACACGTAGAGAATAATTTCTAAAATTTTGCAGTTTTGGTCACAGCTGAGCTACTTTAGATATTATATAAAAGCAACAAACCTTGTAGGACACAAAATAAGGCAAATCTCATAAATACAAAAATTTCATATTTTTGGTCACAGATGAGCCTCTTTAAACGTATGAATGAATGGCATCTGGTCTTGCTTATTTATTTAACTGTATAACTTATTCTAGCATTTTTTCTTAGCATATGTTGACACTCCAATTTCCCTTACCTTCATTAGCTCTATTCTCTGGTTGTGGGGTTGATATTGCTCCAGTGCTCTCTGGCGTAAAAGTGGATGAAAAGGAGTTCTCTCTTTCCGGTGTCGTGTTATCCACAGAAGCTGTCAGAAAGACGAGGAAAGAAATTAATCGATAGAACTAGCAACTACCACTTGCACCTAGTAATGTGCTTCAACATTAAAATTAAATTAAATTAATGGAGATATCCCATCTCCTAGAACTGGAAGGGACCTTGAAAGGTCATCAAGTCCAGCCCCCTGCCTTCACTAGCAGGACCAAGTACTGATTTTGCCCCAGATCCCCAAGTGGCCCCCTCAAGGATTGAACTCATAACCCTGGGTTTAGCAGGCTAATGCTCAAACCACTGAGCTATCCCTCCCCCCATTACTACTAACCCACACACAGATGTTGAAAGTGATTTGCAACTGATTTGATAAAAACAAACTGCCATAGGACCCTCACAGCTCTCTATTCCATCCACCAGTTATAAAAGCAACAAATCTTGTAGGACACAAAATAAGGCAAATCTCATAAATATAAAAATTTCATATTTTTGGTCACAGATGAGCCTCTTTAAACGTATGAATGAATGGCATCTGGTCTTGCTTATTCATTTAACTGTATAACTTATTCTAGCATTTTTTCTTAGCATATGTTCACACTCCAATTTCCCTTACCTTCATTAGCTCTATTCTCTGGTTGTGGGGTTGATATTGCTCCAGTGCTCTCTGGCGTGAAAGTGGATGAAAAGGAGTTCTCTCTTTCCGGTGTCGTGTTATCCACAGAAGCTGTCAGAAAGACGAGGAAAGAAATTAATCGATAGGACTAGCAACTACTACTTGCACCTAGAACTGTGGTGTTGTTTAAAAGATTTAGATTTCATATTTTGTTGAAAAATGAGTTAGTGTAATAACCTTTTGTTTGTGGAGATGTGGGTCAAAGTTGTATTTCAATGTTAATTATAAATTATTATTTGATTTGCAATTGGGGGACTTTTGTCATTGACAGCATTAGTTCAGGACTGTATTGAGCCTCTTTAAAAGCATGACTTCCTTGATTGTAGGTGGATATTGTGATATTATTAAGATCGCAAGGCTGATTTTTTCTGATTTAATTATTGATTATTTTCAAATAAAATATACTAACCCGGTGCTTCAACATTACTACTAACCCACACACAGATATTGAAAGTGATTTGCAACTGATTTGATAAAAACAAACTGCCATAGGACCCTCACAGCTCTCTATTCCATCCACCAGTTATAAAAGCAACAAACCTTGTAGGACACAAAATAAGGCAAATCTCATAAATACAAAAATTTCATATTTTTGGTCACAGATGAGCCTCTTTAAACATATGAATGAATGGCATGTTGTCCTCCCTTTTTATTTAACTGTATAACTTATTCCAGCATTTTTCTTACATCATGTTGACAGCCTGAGTGTCCATTACCTTCATTAGGTGTAGTCCGTGATTCTGGGGTAGATATTGCCCTAGTTGTCTCTGGTGCGGAGGTGGATGAAAAGGAGTTCTCTCTTTCCGGTGTCGTGTTATCCACAGAAGCTGTCAGAAAGACGAGGAAAGAAATTAATCGATAGAACTAGCAACTACCACTTGCACCTAGTAATGTGCTTCAACATTACTACTAACCCACACACAGATATTGAAAGTGATTTGCAACTGATTTGATAAAAACAAACTGCCATAGGACCCTCACAGCTCTCTATTCCATCCACCAGTTATAAAAGCAACAAACCTTGTAGGACACAAAATATGGCAAATCTCATAAATACAAAAATTTCATATTTTTGGTCACAGATGAGCCTCTTTAAACGTATGAATGAATGGCATCTGGTCTTGCTTATTTATTTAACTGTATAACTTATACTAGCATTTTTTCTTAGCATATGTTCACACTCCAATTTCCCTTACATTTATTAGCTGTATTCTCTGGTTGTGGGGTTGATATTGCTCCAGTGCTCTCTGGCGTGAAAATGGATGAAAAGGAGTTCTCTCTTTCCGGTGTCATGTTATCCACAGAAGCTGTCAGAAAGACGAGGAAAGAAATTAATCGATAGGACTAGCAACTACTACTTGTACCTAGAACTGTGGTGTTGTTTAAAAGATTTAGATTTCATGTTTTGTTGAAAAATGAGTTAGTGTAATAACCTTTTGTTTGTGGAGATGTGGGTCAAAGTTGTATTTCAATGTTAATTATAAATTATTATTTGATTTGCAATTGGGGGACTTTTGTCATTGACAGCATTAGTTCAGGACTGTATTGAGCCTCTTTAAAAGCATGACTTCCTTGATTGTAGGTGGATATTGTGATATTATTAAGATCGCAAGGCTGATTTTTTCTGATTTAATTATTGATTATTTTCAAATAAAATATACTAACCCGGTGCTTCAACATTACTACTAACCCACACACAGATATTGAAAGTGATTTGCAACTGATTTGATAAAAACAAACTGCCATAGGACCCTCACAGCTCTCTATTCCATCCACCAGTTATAAAAGCAACAAACCTTGTAGGACACAAAATAAGGCAAATCTCATAAATACAAAAATTTCATATTTTTGGTCACAGATGAGCCTCTTTAAACATATGAATGAATGGCATGTTGTCCTCCCTTTTTATTTAACTGTATAACTTATTCCAGCATTTTTCTTACATCATGTTGACAGCCTGAGTGTCCATTACCTTCATTAGGTGTAGTCCGTGATTCTGGGGTAGATATTGCCCTAGTGGTCTCTGGTGCGGAGGTGGATGAAAAGGAGTTCTCTCTTTCCGGTGTCGTGTTATCCACAGAAGCTGTCAGAAAGACGAGGAAAGAAATTAATCGATAGAACTAGCAACTACCACTTGCACCTAGTAATGTGCTTCAACATTACTACTAACCCACACACAGATATTGAAAGTGATTTGCAACTGATTTGATAAAAACAAACTGCCATAGGACCCTCACAGCTCTCTATTCCATCCACCAGTTATAAAAGCAACAAATCTTGTAGGACACAAAATAAGGCAAATCTCATAAATATAAAAATTTCATATTTTTGGTCACAGATGAGCCTCTTTAAACGTATGAATGAATGGCATCTGGTCTTGCTTATTTATTTAATGTATAACTTATTCTAGCATTTTTTCTTAGCATATGTTCACACTCCAATTTCCCTTACCTTCATTAGCTCTATTCTCTGGTTGTGGGGTTGATATTGCTCCAGTGCTCTCTGGCGTGAAAGTGGATGAAAAGGAGTTCTCTCTTTCCGGTGTCGTGTTATCCACAGAAGCTGTCAGAAAGACGAGGAAAGAAATTAATCGATAGGACTAGCAACTACTACTTGTACCTAGAACTGTGGTGTTGTTTAAAAGATTTAGATTTCATGTTTTGTTGAAAAATGAGTTAGTGTAATAACCTTTTGTTTGTGGAGATGTGGGTCAAAGTTGTATTTCAATGTTAATTATAAATTATTATTTGATTTGCAATTGGGGGACTTTTGTCATTGACAGCATTAGTTCAGGACTGGATTGAGCCTTTTTAAAAGCATGACTTCCTTGATTGTAGGTGGATGTTGTGATATTATTAAGATCGCAAGGCTGATTTTTTCTGATTTAATTATTGAATTATTTTCAAATAAAATATACTAACCCGGTGCTTCAACATTACTACTAACCCACACACAGATATTGAAAGTGATTTGCAACTGATTTGATAAAAACAAACTGCCATAGGACCCTCACAGCTCTCTATTCCATCCACCAGTTATAAAAGCAACAAACCTTGTAGGACACAAAATAAGGCAAATCTCATAAATACAAAAATTTCATATTTTTGGTCACAGATGAGCCTCTTTAAACATATGAATGAATGGCATGTTGTCCTCCCTTTTTATTTAACTGTATAACTTATTCCAGCATTTTTCTTACATCATGTTGACAGTCTGATTGTCCATTACCTTCATTAGGTGTAGTCCGTGATTCTGGGGTAGATATTGCCCTAGTGGTCTCTGGTGCGGAGGTGGATGAAAAGGAGTTCTCTCTTTCCGGTGTCGTGTTATCCACAGAAGCTGTCAGAAAGACGAGAAAAGAAATTAATCGATAGAACTAGCAACTACTACTAGCATCTAGAACTGTGGTGTTGTTTACAAGATTTAGATTTCATGTTTTGTAGAAAAATGAGTTAGTGTAATAACCTTTTGCTTGTGGAGATGTGGGTCAAAGTTGTATTTCAATGTTAATTATAAATTATTATTTGATTTGCAATTGAGGGACTTTTGTCATTGACAGCATTAGTTCAGGACTGGATTTTTAAGGGGCAAAGCTAGAAGTTAACCTAGAAGTTACCATCTAACATCTCAAAACACTGCAAACATTTTATTCTCTTTTCAAAAGGGCCCTGTAACTTAAACAGCAGGAAGTGATGTGGCTCCATTAGAAAATGTAAAAGCATAAACAATAACTACCTGCATTTTATTTGGCTGAGTCTCTTACTGCTAGAGATATTGGGAAAACTCCCATTTATTCTACTCTCTATGTTTAATATTTCTGTCCCGCTAATGCATTGTCCTCTTGGTGGATGATTGTCTCATGTTTAATTTACCACACACACACACACAAATGCACCTTACACTGAGGTTAGAATGTTGTTTCTCACGTTATATCTATCAACTTTTTGAAGATCAGTTGTGTATCTTCCTTTGGTCCTCTGGTAATATCACTTGATTTAGTGAGTTCAAAGAGGAACATTCAAAGTTTAGGTAGGGAGTGATGGAAAAGAGAGAGGATGGGAAGACACTTGGCTCCATGCCTACAGGACTGTTGACACAGTAGTCGTTTGGGAAGTGCGAGAAACCCAAAAGACTGCAGAAGTTAAGAAAGAAGGCTGAAAAGAAAAAGAAAAAAATCCAGCCGAAAGACATTTCTGGATATTGTCAAGTACATACCAGAAATTATGTAAATGTTTTACCAGATTGTCCAGGGGTTCTGTAGCCAGTATTCGTTAATGCGGAAGAATAAAAAAAAAAGAATTCCCAGTACTATAAACAGTTACTAAGTAAAGAGCAATTAAAGAAAACCTCTGTGAAGAAAAGTAAAAATTATACACGTAGAGAATAATTTCTAAAATTTTGCAGTTTTGGTCACAGCTGAGCTACTTTAGATATTATATAAAAGCAACAAACCTTGTAGGACACAAAATAAGGCAAATCTCATAAATACAAAAATTTCATATTTTTGGTCACAGATGAGCCTCTTTAAACGTATGAATGAATGGCATCTGGTCTTGCTTATTTATTTAACTGTATAACTTATTCTAGCATTTTTTCTTAGCATATGTTCACACTCCAATTTCCCTTACCTTCATTAGCTCTATTCTCTGGTTGTGGGGTTGATATTGCTCCAGTGCTCTCTGGCGTAAAAGTGGATGAAAAGGAGTTCTCTCTTTCCGGTGTCGTGTTATCCACAGAAGCTGTCAGAAAGACGAGGAAAGAAATTAATCGATAGAACTAGCAACTACCACTTGCACCTAGTAATGTGCTTCAACATTACTACTAACCCACACACAGATGTTGAAAGTGATTTGCAACTGATTTGATAAAAACAAACTGCCATAGGACCCTCACAGCTCTCTATTCCATCCACCAGTTATAAAAGCAACAAACCTTGTAGGACACAAAATAAGGCAAATCTCATAAATACAAAAATTTCATATTTTTGGTCACAGATGAGCCTCTTTAAACATATGAATGAATGGCATGTTGTCCTCCCTTTTTATTTAACTGTATAACTTATTCAAGCATTTTTCTTACATCATGTTGACAGTCTGATTGTCCATTACCTTCATTAGGTGTAGTCCGTGATTCTGGGGTAGATATTGCCCTAGCAGTCTCTGGTGCAGAGGTGGATGAAAAGGAGTTCTCTCTTTCCGGTGTCGTGTTATCCACAGAAGCTGTCAGAAAGACGAGGAAAGAAATTAATCGATAGAACTAGCAATTACTACTAGCACCTAGAACTGTGGTGTTGTTTAAAAGATTTAGATTTCATGTTTTGTAGAAAAATGAGTTAGTGTAATAACCTTTTGTTTGTGGAGATGTGGGTCAAAGTTGTATTTCAATATTAATTATAAATTATTATTTGATTTGCAATTGAGGGACTTTTGTCATTGACAGCATTAGTTCAGGACTGTATTGAGCCTCTTTAAAAGCATGACTTCCTTGATTGTAGGTGGATGTTGTGATATTATTAAGATCGCAATGCTGATTTTTTCTGATTTAATTATTGAATTATTGTCAAATAAAATATACTAACCCGGTGCTTCAACATTACTGCTAACCCACACACAGATGCTGAAAGTGATTTGCAATTGATTTGATAAACACAGCAGTGTTATGCCAATGTAACAGTTATCCACCTCTGAAATCCTTATTCATGTTGAGCAGCACTCAGTTAGGTGAGTAGACTTAAGTCGATTCTCTCAGGCAGGAGTATTTGTATGGTGAAGTGATTGTCTTTAGTGGGACCACTAAAGGATAAATCCTTTTCAGCTTGTTTAAGGGCTGAAGAAGCAGCCCCTCACTGTCAAATGGGAGTTGAAACATTCTGAAAATTATACTGGACCCAACTAAGAAATACCTGTTGTTTTGGATGCAGGAACTGGCCAGATACATGAAAGAAAATAAAAGCTCCGCTTTAATAACTGTCACAATATTGGGCAAATCAATAAAGGTTTTTCACATCTGAAGAAAGGCAGAACATTAGGTTGGCGTGTTAGAGTAACACTGAGAGACCGTGGTCGTTGGCGGGTGGGATCGAATCTGGGACCTCTAGAGCTATGTACATGAGCTAAAAGACACATTGCCCTTAGCTAAGGCTGTAGAGCAGACTTATAAATCTCTAAGTCATTTCAGTGTCACTAGATGGGACAGAGAACCACACCCAAGCAGTGTGTGGGTTACATACTTCCCCAGCTGAGGAAGTATGTCCTAAGCTTTAAAGACTTTCCAGTTGAAATCCCAGACGAGCCCCTACTTGCAACACCCACAGACCCCAGACAGCAGGGCGCTCAGTTGGCCACTGATGGTGGGTGGTCAGCCCATGTGGGTCTCTGCCCGCTTCTCTGGGCAAGCCAGCGTGGGGCCACATCAAATTCTGAAAAACCATGTGCAAAAACTGAAGCAAAAACCTTAGCAGAAAAGTTTGAAAAGTACGATATTGCTGTTTTTATTCTTTTGTGGAACCATTTACATCAAAGAATTAATGCCGTCAGTAAATGGCTGCAAAAGGTTGATACAGATTTCTTGAATCCTGCACAATTGTTAGCCTCAGTTACAAGTTTTGTCATGGAAATTTGAAATGACTATAGCTTGGGTGGAAGCAGAAGCACTAACATTAACAGAAAATATAGGTTCCACTAATATATCTGATGAGAAACGTAAAAAAACCCAGGAAATTATTTTTTGATGAAACTAGAGACAATGAAATCAATTTAAAAGGGAAAGAGAAGATCATCGTTGAGAGAGTCAATGTTATTTGTGACACAATAATAGTACAATTGCAGAGTAGAAGTGAATCTCTAAAGAAAACTGTTGATTTATTTTGCGTGTTGTTTGACAGAAGCATGGACGAAAATGCTAAAAGCCACTACAGTAAGAAGTTAAGTGCATTCTACTGAGAGGAAAGTGAAGATGAAGTAAAACATTTCATTCATTTTATCGAAAATGATGAGGTCTGTGCTTCGAGATCACCAGTTAATTTGTATAGACTTGTCGTGACGGTTTGCAGGCAACCTTTCCAAATGTAGAAACCATTCTGAAAATATTTAAAACAATTCCTGTCACAAATGTTTCTGGTGAACTTTCTTTTTCTGTTTTGAAATGAGTTAAAAATTATTTGCGAAAGACGATGAGTCGGGAACATTTGACAAGTTCAGCAATATTGATAATTGAAAGTGCCTCTTTACAAAATATTACTTATGATGACTTAATTGATGATTTTGTAAAGAAAAAGTGTAGAAAAAAGCTATCTGAATAAATATTTTTTTTCAAATCGAATAAGTTTCTTCAGAGGAAGTTAACTTTTATTTTTCCATTCATGCATCATCTATACTTTTTATTTTTATACATTTTTCATGTTAGCATAACGCAAATTTCATCTGTACCAGAAGTTCTCAAACTGTGGTCCAAGAACTCCATTCAGGTGGACTGAGGAAAGGTTATGATGTTTTTTTTAATAAAGCGCTCTTATCCAAAGCACTTTACAATAGTTAGCTAACGGTACAAACAATATTTGGAAAGATCATTAAGTGGTCTGCCGAGACCCTCAGCATTTTCAAGTGATCTGTGAAAAAAAAGTTAGACTATAAAAACAATCAAGGTACCTCACAATCAAGGAGAAGGATGAAGAAAAAAAGAATGAAAAACAGGGGGGCGGGGGAGATAAGAGAGAATTTTCTTTTTCTTGGCTGTGTCCCTTGGGAGGCCCCCCAAAAAAGGCCTAATTTCAAACCTGGGGTGAGACCATCTGGTACAAAGCACATGTTGCATTGGTGCAGCTCATCTAAACTAGGAATTTTTGCCAGTATTTGCTTATGTAATGGCACATCAGTGCAAGACACCCTCTAGTTGTAGACAAGGGCTAAGGAGGATGAAAAAAGGAGCTAATTATGGAATAATTTCCTATTGTCAAAATAGTAAGGAAGCCAGAGAAGAAGAAAATGGCTTTACTTCTGCAGATATCTGCTCTTTCCATTGGTATGTTTCTGTAAAGCAGTGGAGACAGGAATCGAGTACATGTCCTGTGAAATTATACGTAATTCTTTAAATTGGACTATAAGCTTACATGTGGTAATGGGCTCCTGTATGGTATGTGAAGAAACTGATAAACAAAGAAAGAAAACAAAAGCCAAAATTAAATACTTTACAAAAGAGACATTTCAATAAACGTGGAGCTACTGGAAAAAATAAAGTAAAATTACATCTGAGATGTTCTATTGCAATGAGCTAAATCACTTGCTGCTGTGGGGAATACAACATGATGGGGGCCTGGAAGGAGAAAAGAACCACAAGGTTCTTCTTTGTTTCTTGCAGTTTAATTCCCCCTTGCAGAAGAACCAAGGGTTCAACTCCAAACCCTGCAGAGTACATAGGATTTTATGGAGGCAGAGATTACTGGAGCTCACAGGCCTCTGTATGGATGATTCTGCAACATGGTACCCAGGGCACATTCGAATCACGTTGCCATGAGCTTCCTTGCCTGTAGTTGCCCCTGAGATCCTGCATAACAATGAGTTTCCCACTTGGAAGATTGAATGTAATTCCCCTAAAATACAATTCATATGAAAGCTCTCCCAGCTGTTGCTCCAGTGTAAATGGGGAGTAAAGTTATTACGCACTGATTGACCTCTGGAAACTCCCCATAATCCTTTTAACTGAAGCGTCCTCTCCTGTTTTGTTGTGAACTCTGGATGAGGAAGTGCCCTTTCAAAGCTCCATTTTGGGGGCTGCTTATCAAAAAAACAAACACAGCTACTGTTTGCTTTGAATGAGTGAGAGGCAGGCAGGGGAGCTCCGTTTGGAGTGCTGACAGCTAATGTTTGCTTGAAGAGAGAGGTGGCGCGGGGGATAGAAGGGGGGTTGGGGTCCATTTCAGTGAGCGGCTGCTTATCTGGTCTATGAGAAAAAAAGAAATAGCTGCTGTTTGCTGTCAGTGACTGAGAGATGGGTGGGAAAGGGAGGGGGGTCTGAACTTACAAGGCAGCATTCTGCCACACTCTCAGCACTCCAAAAACCCACTCTCTCTCCCCCAATTCTCCCTGTCACACTCCACCCCACCCCACCCACCCCCATTTGAAAAGCATGTTGCAGCCACATGAATGCTGGGATAGCTGCCCATAATTTACCGCTCCCAATGCAGCTGAAAATGTGGCCACAAGAGTGCACTGGCAGCTGTCAGTGTGGACAGACTGCAGCGCTTTCCCTATGCAGCTGTACGAAGGCGGGTTTAACTCACAGCGCTGTACATCTGCAAGTGTAGCCAAGGCCTATAGCTCTGATATCTGAAGCAGTGTCAGGCACACGTCTGTTATGCTAGGACACTAGACAGTGAATTAGAAAAGTGTGATAGGGAACCTCCCCAGCAGGCTAATTATCTACTAAAATCAGACAAAGCAGTCAAATCACTTTAGGACAATTTACATTGACCTCTGCAGGGTTCTGCCATTTCATGGGCATTTGCGTGTGTATATTGGAGACAGGAGCCCAGTAGCTGCACTGTGAAATTATGGGCACCTCTTTAACTCAGCAGGCATAACATAATAAAAAAGAACATTATTTAAAGCACGGCTGAGAAAAGACTCACCAGTTGTAAGGGGCTCGCTTGTTGTAGGTGGTGGAGCTGGCAATGCGAAAAGATAATGACAGTCTTAAAAATGATTAAAGATGATTAAATGCCTTCTTTATTACGTAGACAATTGAATACTTTTTATGACTGACAATTCAAATAATGAAAGACAAGAGACATTCACAAACTAGGACATAATCACTGAAGGAGAGCGAATGAAGAACAAAATATATTCAAAACTACAAACCCAAATGGAGAACATGTTAGTGCTAATGTAGTGGATAGATTCATATCCTCTGTGGATTGGGCACAGAGGGAGACCTGGAACACACACTCACCAGTGGGTTACATACTTCTTCTGGTCAAAGAAAGCTCATCCCAAGCATCTGAAGCCACAGCAACTCAAATTCAGGACAAGACTGCTCTTCTGTGACTGCATCTTCCTGGCCAATACACCAGGGATTGAAACACGACCTCCAGAGTTAAAAGCATGAGTTGCTGCGGCTTATTTCTAAGACTCAAGACTCTCTAGCAGGGGTTGTAACAGATTCATATCCTCTGTGGATCAGCAGAGAGGCGGACACTTAACAAGACACTGACCAAAGGGGTATATTAATGCCAAAGTGAGGTAAGTCTGGGCCAGGCAATTGGGGAAAGGAATCGGATATATGTGAGATGAGCTTGTACCATGTGTCGTATTGCTCTTTGTTCTGGGAAAACCCATTGAATCAGTTCCCTGGTGGGAGAAAATCTTTCCATGGTTTTCTTTACATCACAGAGTTCAAGTTATTGACGAGGGAGTAGGATTTCCCCACTCCCATTTTCAGAAAGCAAAGGGCTTAATCCCAAACACTGTTGATCTCATGGGATCTTATCGAAGCCCTTACCATCCTCACAGGTCTTTGTATGGACCACTGGGCCACCTGACCTCCATCTGCCTACTTGGCAACTTGACTTCAGTGAAACCCTCCACCGCCACCCCCGCACACTATCTTGCCCCGAGCTGCCTCAGGACCAGTTTTTTATGGTGAGTTTCCCACTTGGAGGTTTGGATGTTATTCCTGAAAATCTCAAAAAATAATAAACATCTGAGTACCCGAGCAGATGACACCGGCGTCCTCACGGTGGGCACAGTTATGTGTGCCCCACCCCCGGTGCGAGCACTGCGACAGAGAGGATTCGTTCCCTCTGCACTCCACATCATCCAGGAGAATACTTCCGGATCCTTCCCCGAACCGGGCATTACCGGGGGCCTCAATGGCCTGCCCACACCCGAGCTGTCTGCACACAACCTTTGCATCATTTATGTCCCAGGCATCATCACAGACTGTTCCCCAGTTTCCATTGTAGCGGACTTCAACGCGACCGGAACACCCGTTCTGTCCATTCATGAGTCTCACTAATGGACCTGGGAAAAACAGAGGGGAATTAATTTTCACCCAGCTCTTGAAAATTGGGGCTCTTTTCTAGTTATGGATCAGTTTCCTCACACTAGTAGGACACTAAAAAGTGAATTAGAAAAGTGTGATAGGGAACCGCCCCAGCAGGCTAATTATCTATGAAAATCAGACAAAGAAGTGAAATCACTTTAGGACAATTTACATTGACCTCTGCAGGGTTCTGCCATTTCATGGGCATTTGCGTGTGTATATTGGAGACAGGAGCCCAGTAGCTGCACTGTGAAATTATGGGCACCTCTTTAACTCAGCAGGCATAACATAATAAAAAAGAACATTATTTAAAGCACGGCTGAGAAAAGACTCACCAGTTGTAAGGGGCTCGCTTGTTGTAGGTGGTGGAGCTGGCAATGCGAAAAGATAATGACAGTCTTAAAAATGATTAAAGATGATTAAATGCCTTCTTTATTACGTAGACAATTGAATACTTTTTATGACTGACAATTCAAATAATGAAAGACAAGAGACATTCACAAACTAGGACATAATCACTGAAGGAGAGCGAATGAAGAACAAAATATATTCAAAACTACAAACCCAAATGGAGAACATGTTAGTGCTAATGTAGTGGATAGATTCATATCCTCTGTGGATTGGGCACAGAGGGAGACCTGGAACACACACTCACCAGTGGGTTACATATTCTTCTGGTCAAAGAAAGCTCATCCCAAGCATCTGAAGCCACAGCAACTCAAATTCAGGACAAGACTGCTCTTCTGTGACTGCATCTTCCTGGCCAATACACCAGGGATTGAAACACGACCTCCAGAGTTAAAAGCATGAGTTGCTGCGGCTTATTTCTAAGACTCAAGACTCTCTAGCAGGGGTTGTAACAGATTCATATCCTCTGTGGATCAGCAGAGAGGCGGACACTTAACAAGACACTGACCAAAGGGGTATGTTAATGCCAAAGTGAGGTACGTCTGGGCCAGGCAATTGGGGAAAGGAATCGGATATATGTGAGATGAGCTTGTACCATGTGTCGTATTGCTCTTTGTTCTGGGAAAACCCATTGAATCAGTTTCCTGGTGGGAGAAAATCTTTCCATGGTTTTCTTTACATCACAGAGTTCAAGTTATTGATGAGGGAGTAGGATTTCCCCACTCCCATTTGCAGAAGGCAAAGGGCTTAATCCCAAACACTGTTGATCTCATGGGATCTTATCGAAGCACTTACCAACCTCACAGGTCTTTGTATGGACCACTGGGCCACCTGACCTCCATCTGCCTACTTGGCAACTTGACTTCAGTGAAACCCTCCACCCCCACCCCCGCACACTATCTTGCCCCCAGCTGCCTCAGGACCAGTTTTTTATGGTGAGTTTCCCACTTGGAAGTTTGGATGTTATTCCTGAAAATCTCAAAAAATAATAAACATCTGAGTACCCGAGCAGATGACACCGGCGTCCTCACGGTGGGCACAGTTATGTGTGCCCCACCCCCGGTGCGAGCACTGCGACAGAGAGGATTCGTTCCCTCTGCACTCCACGTCATCCAGGAGAATACTTCCGGAGCCTTCCCCGAACCGGGCATTACCGGGGGCCTCAATGGCCTGCCCACACCCGAGCTGTCTGCACACAACCTTTGCATCATTTATGTCCCAGGCATCATCACAGACTGTTCCCCAGTTTCCATTGTAGCGGACTTCAATGCGACCGGAACACCCGTTCTGTCCATTCATGAGTCTCACTAATGGACCTGGGAAAAACAGAGGGGAATTAATTTTCACCCAGCTGTTGAAATCTGGGGCTCTTTTCTAGTTATGGATCAGTTTCCCCACACTAGTAGGACACTAAAAAGTGAATTAGAAAAGTGTGATAGGGAACCGCCCCAGCAGGCTAATTATCTATGAAAATCAGACAAAGAAGTGAAATCACTTTAGGACAATTTACATTGACCTCTGCAGGGTTCTGCCATTTCATGGGCATTTGCGTGTGTATATTGGAGACAGGAGCCCAGTAGCTGCACTGTGAAATTATGGGCACCTCTTTAACTCAGCAGGCATAACATAATAAAAAAGAACATTATTTAAAGCACGGCTGAGAAAAGACTCACCAGTTGTAAGGGGCTCGCTTGTTGTAGGTGGTGGAGCTGGCAATGCGAAAAGATAATGACAGTCTTAAAAATGATTAAAGATGATTAAATGCCTTCTTTATTACATAGACAATTGAATACTTTTTATGACTGACAATTCAAATAATGAAAGACAAGAGACATTCACAAACTAGGACATAATCACTGAAGGAGAGCGAATGAAGAACAAAATATATTCAAAACTACAAACCCAAATGGAGAACATGTTAGTGCTAATGTAGTGGATAGATTCATATCCTCTGTGGATTGGGCACAGAGGGAGACCTGGAACACACACTCACCAGTGGGTTACATATTCTTCTGGTCAAAGAATGCTCATCCCAAGCATCTGAAGCCACAGCAACTCAAATTCAGGACAAGACTGCTCTTCTGTGACCGCATCTTCCTGGCCAATACACCAGGGATTGAAACACGACCTCCAGAGTTATAAGCATGAGTTGCTGCGGCTTGTTTTTAAGACTCAAGACCCTCTAGCAGGGGTTGTAACAGACTCATATCCCCTGTGGATCAGCAGAGAGGCGGACACTTAACGAGACACTGACCAAAGGGGTATGTTAATGCCAAAGTGAGGTAAGTCTGGGCCAGGCAATTGGGGAAAGGAATCGGATATATGTGAGATGAGCTTGTACCATGTGTCGTATTGCTCTTTGTTCTGGGAAAACCCATTGAATCAGTTTCCTGGTGGGAGAAAATCTTTCCATGGTTTTCTTTACATCACAGAGTTCAAGTTATTGACGAGGGAGTAGGATTTCCCCACTCCCATTTGCAGAAAGCAAAGGGCTTAATCCCAAACACTGTTGATCTCATGGGATCTTATCGAAGCCCTTACCATCCTCACAGGTCTTTGTATGGACCACTGGGCCACCTGACCTCCATCTGCCTACTTGGCAACTTGACTTCAGTGAAACCCTCCACCACCACCCCCGCACACTATCTTGCCCCGAGCTGCCTCAGGACCAGTTTTTTATGGTGAGTTTCCCACTTGGAGGTTTGGATGTTATTCCTGAAAATCTCAAAAAATAATAAACATCTGAGTACCCGAGCAGATGACACCAGCGTCCTCACGGTGGGCACAGTTATGTGTGCCCCACCCCCGGTGCGAGCACTGCGACAGAGAGGATTCGTTCCCTCTGCACTCCACATCATCCAGGAGAATACTTCCGGAGCCTTCCCCGAACCGGGCATTACCGGGGGCCTCAATGGCCTGCCCACACCCAAGCTGTCTGCACACAACCTTTGCATCATTTATGTCCCAGGCATCATCACAGACTGTTCCCCAGTTTCCATTGTAGCGGACTTCAACGCGACCGGAACACCCGTTCTGTCCATTCATGAGTCTCACTAATGGACCTGGGAAAAACAGAGGGGAATTAATTTTCACCCAGCTGTTGAAATCTGGGGCTCTTTTCTAGTTATGGATCAGTTTCCCCACACTAGTAGGACACTAAAAAGTGAATTAGAAAAGTGTGATAGGGAACCGCCCCAGCAGGCTAATTATCTATGAAAATCAGACAAAGAAGTGAAATCACTTTAGGACAATTTACATTGACCTCTGCAGGGTTCTGCCATTTCATGGGCATTTGCGTGTGTATATTGGAGACAGGAGCCCAGTAGCTGCACTGTGAAATTATGGGCACCTCTTTAACTCAGCAGGCATAACATAATAAAAAAGAACATTATTTAAAGCACGGCTGAGAAAAGACTCACCAGTTGTAAGGGGCTCGCTTGTTGTAGGTGGTGGAGCTGGCAATGCGAAAAGATAATGACAGTCTTAAAAATGATTAAAGATGATTAAATGCCTTCTTTATTACGTAGACAATTGAATACTTTTTATGACTGACAATTCAAATAATGAAAGACAAGAGACATTCACAAACTAGGACATAATCACTGAAGGAGAGCGAATGAAGAACAAAATATATTCAAAACTACAAACCCAAATGGAGAACATGTTAGTGCTAATGTAGTGGATAGATTCATATCCTCTGTGGATTGGGCACAGAGGGAGACCTGGAACACACACTCACCAGTGGGTTACATATTCTTCTGGTCAAAGAAAGCTCATCCCAAGCATCTGAAGCCACAGCAACTCAAATTCAGGACAAGACTGCTCTTCTGTGACTGCATCTTCCTGGCCAATACACCAGGGATTGAAACACGACCTCCAGAGTTAAAAGCATGAGTTGCTGCGGCTTATTTCTAAGACTCAAGACTCTCTAGCAGGGGTTGTAACAGATTCATATCCTCTGTGGATCAGCAGAGAGGCGGACACTTAACAAGACACTGACCAAAGGGGTATGTTAATGCCAAAGTGAGGTACGTCTGGGCCAGGCAATTGGGGAAAGGAATCGGATATATGTGAGATGAGCTTGTACCATGTGTCGTATTGCTCTTTGTTCTGGGAAAACCCATTGAATCAGTTTCCTGGTGGGAGAAAATCTTTCCATGGTTTTCTTTACATCACAGAGTTCAAGTTATTGATGAGGGAGTAGGATTTCCCCACTCCCATTTGCAGAAGGCAAAGGGCTTAATCCCAAACACTGTTGATCTCATGGGATCTTATCGAAGCACTTACCAACCTCACAGGTCTTTGTATGGACCACTGGGCCACCTGACCTCCATCTGCCTACTTGGCAACTTGACTTCAGTGAAACCCTCCACCCCCACCCCCGCACACTATCTTGCCCCCAGCTGCCTCAGGACCAGTTTTTTATGGTGAGTTTCCCACTTGGAAGTTTGGATGTTATTCCTGAAAATCTCAAAAAATAATAAACATCTGAGTACCCGAGCAGATGACACCGGCGTCCTCACGGTGGGCACAGTTATGTGTGCCCCACCCCCGGTGCGAGCACTGCGACAGAGAGGATTCGTTCCCTCTGCACTCCACGTCATCCAGGAGAATACTTCCGGAGCCTTCCCCGAACCGGGCATTACCGGGGGCCTCAATGGCCTGCCCACACCCGAGCTGTCTGCACACAACCTTTGCATCATTTATGTCCCAGGCATCATCACAGACTGTTCCCCAGTTTCCATTGTAGCGGACTTCAACGCGACCGGAACACCCGTTCTGTCCATTCATGAGTCTCACTAATGGACCTGGGAAAAACAGAGGGGAATTAATTTTCACCCAGCTGTTGAAATCTGGGGCTCTTTTCTAGTTATGGATCAGTTTCCCCACACTAGTAGGACACTAAAAAGTAAATTAGAAAAGTGTGATAGGGAACCGCCCCAGCAGGCTAATTATCTATGAAAATCAGACAAAGAAGTGAAATCACTTTAGGACAATTTACATTGACCTCTGCAGGGTTCTGCCATTTCATGGGCATTTGCGTGTGTATATTGGAGACAGGAGCCCAGTAGTTGCACTGTGAAATTATGGGCACCTCTTTAACTCAGCAGGCATAACATAATAAAAAAGAACATTATTTAAAGCACGGCTGAGAAAAGACTCACCAGTTGTAAGGGGCTCGCTTGTTGTAGGTGGTGGAGCTGGCAATGCGAAAAGATAATGACAGTCTTAAAAATGATTAAAGATGATTAAATGCCTTCTTTATTACATAGACAATTGAATACTTTTTATGACTGACAATTCAAATAATGAAAGACAAGAGACATTCACAAACTAGGACATAATCACTGAAGGAGAGCGAATGAAGAACAAAATATATTCAAAACTACAAACCCAAATGGAGAACATGTTAGTGCTAATGTAGTGGATAGATTCATATCCTCTGTGGATTGGGCACAGAGGGAGACCTGGAACACACACTCACCAGTGGGTTACATATTCTTCTGGTCAAAGAATGCTCATCCCAAGCATCTGAAGCCACAGCAACTCAAATTCAGGACAAGACTGCCCTTCTGTGACCGCATCTTCCTGGCCAATACACCAGGGATTGAAACACGACCTCCAGAGTTAAAAGCATGAGTTGCTGCGGCTTGTTTTTAAGACTCAAGACCCTCTAGCAGGGGTTGTAACAGACTCATATCCCCTGTGGATCAGCAGAGAGGCGGACACTTAACGAGACACTGACCAAAGGGGTATGTTAATGCCAAAGTGAGGTAAGTCTGGGCCAGGCAATTGGGGAAAGGAATCGGATATATGTGAGATGAGCTTGTACCATGTGTCGTATTGCTCTTTGTTCTGGGAAAACCCATTGAATCAGTTTCCTGGTGGGAGAAAATCTTTCCATGGTTTTCTTTACATCACAGAGTTCAAGTTATTGACGAGGGAGTAGGATTTCCCCACTCCCATTTGCAGAAAGCAAAGGGCTTAATCCCAAACACTGTTGATCTCATGGGATCTTATCGAAGCCCTTACCATCCTCACAGGTCTTTGTATGGACCACTGGGCCACCTGACCTCCATCTGCCTACTTGGCAACTTGACTTCAGTGAAACCCTCCACCACCACCCCCGCACACTATCTTGCCCCGAGCTGCCTCAGGACCAGTTTTTTATGGTGAGTTTCCCACTTGGAGGTTTGGATGTTATTCCTGAAAATCTCAAAAAATAATAAACATCTGAGTACCCGAGCAGATGACACCAGCGTCCTCACGGTGGGCACAGTTATGTGTGCCCCACCCCCGGTGCGAGCACTGCGACAGAGAGGATTCGTTCCCTCTGCACTCCACATCATCCAGGAGAATACTTCCGGAGCCTTCCCCGAACCGGGCATTACCGGGGGCCTCAATGGCCTGCCCACACCCAAGCTGTCTGCACACAACCTTTGCATCATTTATGTCCCAGGCATCATCACAGACTGTTCCCCAGTTTCCATTGTAGCGGACTTCAACGCGACCGGAACACCCGTTCTGTCCATTCATGAGTCTCACTAATGGACCTGGGAAAAACAGAGGGGAATTAATTTTCACCCAGCTGTTGAAATCTGGGGCTCTTTTCTAGTTATGGATCAGTTTCCCCACACTAGTAGGACACTAAAAAGTGAATTAGAAAAGTGTGATAGGGAACCGCCCCAGCAGGCTAATTATCTATGAAAATCAGACAAAGAAGTGAAATCACTTTAGGACAATTTACATTGACCTCTGCAGGGTTCTGCCATTTCATGGGCATTTGCGTGTGTATATTGGAGACAGGAGCCCAGTAGCTGCACTGTGAAATTATGGGCACCTCTTTAACTCAGCAGGCATAACATAATAAAAAAGAACATTATTTAAAGCACGGCTGAGAAAAGACTCACCAGTTGTAAGGGGCTCGCTTGTTGTAGGTGGTGGAGCTGGCAATGCGAAAAGATAATGACAGTCTTAAAAATGATTAAAGATGATTAAATGCCTTCTTTATTACGTAGACAATTGAATACTTTTTATGACTGACAATTCAAATAATGAAAGACAAGAGACATTCACAAACTAGGACATAATCACTGAAGGAGAGCGAATGAAGAACAAAATATATTCAAAACTACAAACCCAAATGGAGAACATGTTAGTGCTAATGTAGTGGATAGATTCATATCCTCTGTGGATTGGGCACAGAGGGAGACCTGGAACACACACTCACCAGTGGGTTACATATTCTTCTGGTCAAAGAAAGCTCATCCCAAGCATCTGAAGCCACAGCAACTCAAATTCAGGACAAGACTGCTCTTCTGTGACTGCATCTTCCTGGCCAATACACCAGGGATTGAAACACGACCTCCAGAGTTAAAAGCATGAGTTGCTGCGGCTTATTTCTAAGACTCAAGACTCTCTAGCAGGGGTTGTAACAGATTCATATCCTCTGTGGATCAGCAGAGAGGCGGACACTTAACAAGACACTGACCAAAGGGGTATGTTAATGCCAAAGTGAGGTACGTCTGGGCCAGGCAATTGGGGAAAGGAATCGGATATATGTGAGATGAGCTTGTACCATGTGTCGTATTGCTCTTTGTTCTGGGAAAACCCATTGAATCAGTTTCCTGGTGGGAGAAAATCTTTCCATGGTTTTCTTTACATCACAGAGTTCAAGTTATTGATGAGGGAGTAGGATTTCCCCACTCCCATTTGCAGAAGGCAAAGGGCTTAATCCCAAACACTGTTGATCTCATGGGATCTTATCGAAGCACTTACCAACCTCACAGGTCTTTGTATGGACCACTGGGCCACCTGACCTCCATCTGCCTACTTGGCAACTTGACTTCAGTGAAACCCTCCACCCCCACCCCCGCACACTATCTTGCCCCCAGCTGCCTCAGGACCAGTTTTTTATGGTGAGTTTCCCACTTGGAAGTTTGGATGTTATTCCTGAAAATCTCAAAAAATAATAAACATCTGAGTACCCGAGCAGATGACACCGGCGTCCTCACGGTGGGCACAGTTATGTGTGCCCCACCCCCGGTGCGAGCACTGCGACAGAGAGGATTCGTTCCCTCTGCACTCCACGTCATCCAGGAGAATACTTCCGGAGCCTTCCCCGAACCGGGCATTACCGGGGGCCTCAATGGCCTGCCCACACCCGAGCTGTCTGCACACAACCTTTGCATCATTTATGTCCCAGGCATCATCACAGACTGTTCCCCAGTTTCCATTGTAGCGGACTTCAACGCGACCGGAACACCCGTTCTGTCCATTCATGAGTCTCACTAATGGACCTGGGAAAAACAGAGGGGAATTAATTTTCACCCAGCTGTTGAAATCTGGGGCTCTTTTCTAGTTATGGATCAGTTTCCCCACACTAGTAGGACACTAAAAAGTAAATTAGAAAAGTGTGATAGGGAACCGCCCCAGCAGGCTAATTATCTATGAAAATCAGACAAAGAAGTGAAATCACTTTAGGACAATTTACATTGACCTCTGCAGGGTTCTGCCATTTCATGGGCATTTGCGTGTGTATATTGGAGACAGGAGCCCAGTAGTTGCACTGTGAAATTATGGGCACCTCTTTAACTCAGCAGGCATAACATAATAAAAAAGAACATTATTTAAAGCACGGCTGAGAAAAGACTCACCAGTTGTAAGGGGCTCGCTTGTTGTAGGTGGTGGAGCTGGCAATGCGAAAAGATAATGACAGTCTTAAAAATGATTAAAGATGATTAAATGCCTTCTTTATTACATAGACAATTGAATACTTTTTATGACTGACAATTCAAATAATGAAAGACAAGAGACATTCACAAACTAGGACATAATCACTGAAGGAGAGCGAATGAAGAACAAAATATATTCAAAACTACAAACCCAAATGGAGAACATGTTAGTGCTAATGTAGTGGATAGATTCATATCCTCTGTGGATTGGGCACAGAGGGAGACCTGGAACACACACTCACCAGTGGGTTACATATTCTTCTGGTCAAAGAATGCTCATCCCAAGCATCTGAAGCCACAGCAACTCAAATTCAGGACAAGACTGCCCTTCTGTGACCGCATCTTCCTGGCCAATACACCAGGGATTGAAACACGACCTCCAGAGTTAAAAGCATGAGTTGCTGCGGCTTGTTTTTAAGACTCAAGACCCTCTAGCAGGGGTTGTAACAGACTCATATCCCCTGTGGATCAGCAGAGAGGCGGACACTTAACGAGACACTGACCAAAGGGGTATGTTAATGCCAAAGTGAGGTAAGTCTGGGCCAGGCAATTGGGGAAAGGAATCGGATATATGTGAGATGAGCTTGTACCATGTGTCGTATTGCTCTTTGTTCTGGGAAAACCCATTGAATCAGTTTCCTGGTGGGAGAAAATCTTTCCATGGTTTTCTTTACATCACAGAGTTCAAGTTATTGACGAGGGAGTAGGATTTCCCCACTCCCATTTGCAGAAAGCAAAGGGCTTAATCCCAAACACTGTTGATCTCATGGGATCTTATCGAAGCCCTTACCATCCTCACAGGTCTTTGTATGGACCACTGGGCCACCTGACCTCCATCTGCCTACTTGGCAACTTGACTTCAGTGAAACCCTCCACCACCACCCCCGCACACTATCTTGCCCCGAGCTGCCTCAGGACCAGTTTTTTATGGTGAGTTTCCCACTTGGAGGTTTGGATGTTATTCCTGAAAATCTCAAAAAATAATAAACATCTGAGTACCCGAGCAGATGACACCAGCGTCCTCACGGTGGGCACAGTTATGTGTGCCCCACCCCCGGTGCGAGCACTGCGACAGAGAGGATTCGTTCCCTCTGCACTCCACATCATCCAGGAGAATACTTCCGGAGCCTTCCCCGAACCGGGCATTACCGGGGGCCTCAATGGCCTGCCCACACCCAAGCTGTCTGCACACAACCTTTGCATCATTTATGTCCCAGGCATCATCACAGACTGTTCCCCAGTTTCCATTGTAGCGGACTTCAACGCGACCGGAACACCCGTTCTGTCCATTCATGAGTCTCACTAATGGACCTGGGAAAAACAGAGGGGAATTAATTTTCACCCAGCTGTTGAAATCTGGGGCTCTTTTCTAGTTATGGATCAGTTTCCCCACACTAGTAGGACACTAAAAAGTGAATTAGAAAAGTGTGATAGGGAACCGCCCCAGCAGGCTAATTATCTATGAAAATCAGACAAAGAAGTGAAATCACTTTAGGACAATTTACATTGACCTCTGCAGGGTTCTGCCATTTCATGGGCATTTGCGTGTGTATATTGGAGACAGGAGCCCAGTAGCTGCACTGTGAAATTATGGGCACCTCTTTAACTCAGCAGGCATAACATAATAAAAAAGAACATTATTTAAAGCACGGCTGAGAAAAGACTCACCAGTTGTAAGGGGCTCGCTTGTTGTAGGTGGTGGAGCTGGCAATGCGAAAAGATAATGACAGTCTTAAAAATGATTAAAGATGATTAAATGCCTTCTTTATTACGTAGACAATTGAATACTTTTTATGACTGACAATTCAAATAATGAAAGACAAGAGACATTCACAAACTAGGACATAATCACTGAAGGAGAGCGAATGAAGAACAAAATATATTCAAAACTACAAACCCAAATGGAGAACATGTTAGTGCTAATGTAGTGGATAGATTCATATCCTCTGTGGATTGGGCACAGAGGGAGACCTGGAACACACACTCACCAGTGGGTTACATATTCTTCTGGTCAAAGAATGCTCATCCCAAGCATCTGAAGCCACAGCAACTCAAATTCAGGACAAGACTGCCCTTCTGTGACCGCATCTTCCTGGCCAATACACCAGGGATTGAAACACGACCTCCAGAGTTAAAAGCATGAGTTGCTGCGGCTTGTTTTTAAGACTCAAGACCCTCTAGCAGGGGTTGTAACAGACTCATATCCCCTGTGGATCAGCAGAGAGGCGGACACTTAACGAGACACTGACCAAAGGGGTATGTTAATGCCAAAGTGAGGTAAGTCTGGGCCAGGCAATTGGGGAAAGGAATCGGATATATGTGAGATGAGCTTGTACCATGTGTCGTATTGCTCTTTGTTCTGGGAAAACCCATTGAATCAGTTTCCTGGTGGGAGAAAATCTTTCCATGGTTTTCTTTACATCACAGAGTTCAAGTTATTGACGAGGGAGTAGGATTTCCCCACTCCCATTTGCAGAAAGCAAAGGGCTTAATCCCAAACACTGTTGATCTCATGGGATCTTATCGAAGCCCTTACCATCCTCACAGGTCTTTGTATGGACCACTGGGCCACCTGACCTCCATCTGCCTACTTGGCAACTTGACTTCAGTGAAACCCTCCACCACCACCCCCGCACACTATCTTGCCCCCAGCTGCCTCAGGACCAGTTTTTTATGGTGAGTTTCCCACTTGGAGGTTTGGATGTTATTCCTGAAAATCTCAAAAAATAATAAACATCTGAGTACCCGAGCAGATGACACCAGCGTCCTCACGGTGGGCACAGTTATGTGTGCCCCACCCCCGGTGCGAGCACTGCGACAGAGAGGATTCGTTCCCTCTGCACTCCACATCATCCAGGAGAATACTTCCGGAGCCTTCCCCGAACCGGGCATTACCGGGGGCCTCAATGGCCTGCCCACACCCAAGCTGTCTGCACACAACCTTTGCATCATTTATGTCCCAGGCATCATCACAGACTGTTCCCCAGTTTCCATTGTAGCGGACTTCAACGCGACCGGAACACCCGTTCTGTCCATTCATGAGTCTCACTAATGGACCTGGGAAAAACAGAGGGGAATTAATTTTCACCCAGCTGTTGAAATCTGGGGCTCTTTTCTAGTTATGGATCAGTTTCCCCACACTAGTAGGACACTAAAAAGTGAATTAGAAAAGTGTGATAGGGAACCGCCCCAGCAGGCTAATTATCTATGAAAATCAGACAAAGAAGTGAAATCACTTTAGGACAATTTACATTGACCTCTGCAGGGTTCTGCCATTTCATGGGCATTTGCGTGTGTATATTGGAGACAGGAGCCCAGTAGCTGCACTGTGAAATTATGGGCACCTCTTTAACTCAGCAGGCATAACATAATAAAAAAGAACATTATTTAAAGCACGGCTGAGAAAAGACTCACCAGTTGTAAGGGGCTCGCTTGTTGTAGGTGGTGGAGCTGGCAATGCGAAAAGATAATGACAGTCTTAAAAATGATTAAAGATGATTAAATGCCTTCTTTATTACATAGACAATTGAATACTTTTTATGACTGACAATTCAAATAATGAAAGACAAGAGACATTCACAAACTAGGACATAATCACTGAAGGAGAGCGAATGAAGAACAAAATATATTCAAAACTACAAACCCAAATGGAGAACATGTTAGTGCTAATGTAGTGGATAGATTCATATCCTCTGTGGATTGGGCACAGAGGGAGACCTGGAACACACACTCACCAGTGGGTTACATATTCTTCTGGTCAAAGAATGCTCATCCCAAGCATCTGAAGCCACAGCAACTCAAATTCAGGACAAGACTGCCCTTCTGTGACCGCATCTTCCTGGCCAATACACCAGGGATTGAAACACGACCTCCAGAGTTAAAAGCATGAGTTGCTGCGGCTTGTTTTTAAGACTCAAGACCCTCTAGCAGGGGTTGTAACAGACTCATATCCCCTGTGGATCAGCAGAGAGGCGGACACTTAACGAGACACTGACCAAAGGGGTATGTTAATGCCAAAGTGAGGTAAGTCTGGGCCAGGCAATTGGGGAAAGGAATCGGATATATGTGAGATGAGCTTGTACCATGTGTCGTATTGCTCTTTGTTCTGGGAAAACCCATTGAATCAGTTTCCTGGTGGGAGAAAATCTTTCCATGGTTTTCTTTACATCACAGAGTTCAAGTTATTGACGAGGGAGTAGGATTTCCCCACTCCCATTTGCAGAAAGCAAAGGGCTTAATCCCAAACACTGTTGATCTCATGGGATCTTATCGAAGCCCTTACCATCCTCACAGGTCTTTGTATGGACCACTGGGCCACCTGACCTCCATCTGCCTACTTGGCAACTTGACTTCAGTGAAACCCTCCACCACCACCCCCGCACACTATCTTGCCCCGAGCTGCCTCAGGACCAGTTTTTTATGGTGAGTTTCCCACTTGGAGGTTTGGATGTTATTCCTGAAAATCTCAAAAAATAATAAACATCTGAGTACCCGAGCAGATGACACCAGCGTCCTCACGGTGGGCACAGTTATGTGTGCCCCACCCCCGGTGCGAGCACTGCGACAGAGAGGATTCGTTCCCTCTGCACTCCACATCATCCAGGAGAATACTTCCGGAGCCTTCCCCGAACCGGGCATTACCGGGGGCCTCAATGGCCTGCCCACACCCAAGCTGTCTGCACACAACCTTTGCATCATTTATGTCCCAGGCATCATCACAGACTGTTCCCCAGTTTCCATTGTAGCGGACTTCAACGCGACCGGAACACCCGTTCTGTCCATTCATGAGTCTCACTAATGGACCTGGGAAAAACAGAGGGGAATTAATTTTCACCCAGCTGTTGAAATCTGGGGCTCTTTTCTAGTTATGGATCAGTTTCCCCACACTAGTAGGACACTAAAAAGTGAATTAGAAAAGTGTGATAGGGAACCGCCCCAGCAGGCTAATTATCTATGAAAATCAGACAAAGAAGTGAAATCACTTTAGGACAATTTACATTGACCTCTGCAGGGTTCTGCCATTTCATGGGCATTTGCGTGTGTATATTGGAGACAGGAGCCCAGTAGCTGCACTGTGAAATTATGGGCACCTCTTTAACTCAGCAGGCATAACATAATAAAAAAGAACATTATTTAAAGCACGGCTGAGAAAAGACTCACCAGTTGTAAGGGGCTCGCTTGTTGTAGGTGGTGGAGCTGGCAATGCGAAAAGATAATGACAGTCTTAAAAATGATTAAAGATGATTAAATGCCTTCTTTATTACATAGACAATTGAATACTTTTTATGACTGACAATTCAAATAATGAAAGACAAGAGACATTCACAAACTAGGACATAATCACTGAAGGAGAGCGAATGAAGAACAAAATATATTCAAAACTACAAACCCAAATGGAGAACATGTTAGTGCTAATGTAGTGGATAGATTCATATCCTCTGTGGATTGGGCACAGAGGGAGACCTGGAACACACACTCACCAGTGGGTTACATATTCTTCTGGTCAAAGAATGCTCATCCCAAGCATCTGAAGCCACAGCAACTCAAATTCAGGACAAGACTGCCCTTCTGTGACCGCATCTTCCTGGCCAATACACCAGGGATTGAAACACGACCTCCAGAGTTAAAAGCATGAGTTGCTGCGGCTTGTTTTTAAGACTCAAGACCCTCTAGCAGGGGTTGTAACAGACTCATATCCCCTGTGGATCAGCAGAGAGGCGGACACTTAACGAGACACTGACCAAAGGGGTATGTTAATGCCAAAGTGAGGTAAGTCTGGGCCAGGCAATTGGGGAAAGGAATCGGATATATGTGAGATGAGCTTGTACCATGTGTCGTATTGCTCTTTGTTCTGGGAAAACCCATTGAATCAGTTTCCTGGTGGGAGAAAATCTTTCCATGGTTTTCTTTACATCACAGAGTTCAAGTTATTGACGAGGGAGTAGGATTTCCCCACTCCCATTTGCAGAAAGCAAAGGGCTTAATCCCAAACACTGTTGATCTCATGGGATCTTATCGAAGCCCTTACCATCCTCACAGGTCTTTGTATGGACCACTGGGCCACCTGACCTCCATCTGCCTACTTGGCAACTTGACTTCAGTGAAACCCTCCACCACCACCCCCGCACACTATCTTGCCCCGAGCTGCCTCAGGACCAGTTTTTTATGGTGAGTTTCCCACTTGGAGGTTTGGATGTTATTCCTGAAAATCTCAAAAAATAATAAACATCTGAGTACCCGAGCAGATGACACCAGCGTCCTCACGGTGGGCACAGTTATGTGTGCCCCACCCCCGGTGCGAGCACTGCGACAGAGAGGATTCGTTCCCTCTGCACTCCACATCATCCAGGAGAATACTTCCGGAGCCTTCCCCGAACCGGGCATTACCGGGGGCCTCAATGGCCTGCCCACACCCAAGCTGTCTGCACACAACCTTTGCATCATTTATGTCCCAGGCATCATCACAGACTGTTCCCCAGTTTCCATTGTAGCGGACTTCAACGCGACCGGAACACCCGTTCTGTCCATTCATGAGTCTCACTAATGGACCTGGGAAAAACAGAGGGGAATTAATTTTCACCCAGCTGTTGAAATCTGGGGCTCTTTTCTAGTTATGGATCAGTTTCCCCACACTAGTAGGACACTAAAAAGTGAATTAGAAAAGTGTGATAGGGAACCGCCCCAGCAGGCTAATTATCTATGAAAATCAGACAAAGAAGTGAAATCACTTTAGGACAATTTACATTGACCTCTGCAGGGTTCTGCCATTTCATGGGCATTTGCGTGTGTATATTGGAGACAGGAGCCCAGTAGCTGCACTGTGAAATTATGGGCACCTCTTTAACTCAGCAGGCATAACATAATAAAAAAGAACATTATTTAAAGCACGGCTGAGAAAAGACTCACCAGTTGTAAGGGGCTCGCTTGTTGTAGGTGGTGGAGCTGGCAATGCGAAAAGATAATGACAGTCTTAAAAATGATTAAAGATGATTAAATGCCTTCTTTATTACGTAGACAATTGAATACTTTTTATGACTGACAATTCAAATAATGAAAGACAAGAGACATTCACAAACTAGGACATAATCACTGAAGGAGAGCGAATGAAGAACAAAATATATTCAAAACTACAAACCCAAATGGAGAACATGTTAGTGCTAATGTAGTGGATAGATTCATATCCTCTGTGGATTGGGCACAGAGGGAGACCTGGAACACACACTCACCAGTGGGTTACATACTTCTTCTGGTCAAAGAAAGCTCATCCCAAGCATCTGAAGCCACAGCAACTCAAATTCAGGACAAGACTGCTCTTCTGTGACTGCATCTTCCTGGCCAATACACCAGGGATTGAAACACGACCTCCAGAGTTAAAAGCATGAGTTGCTGCGGCTTATTTCTAAGACTCAAGACTCTCTAGCAGGGGTTGTAACAGATTCATATCCTCTGTGGATCAGCAGAGAGGCGGACACTTAACAAGACACTGACCAAAGGGGTATGTTAATGCCAAAGTGAGGTACGTCTGGGCCAGGCAATTGGGGAAAGGAATCGGATATATGTGAGATGAGCTTGTACCATGTGTCGTATTGCTCTTTGTTCTGGGAAAACCCATTGAATCAGTTTCCTGGTGGGAGAAAATCTTTCCATGGTTTTCTTTACATCACAGAGTTCAAGTTATTGATGAGGGAGTAGGATTTCCCCACTCCCATTTGCAGAAGGCAAAGGGCTTAATCCCAAACACTGTTGATCTCATGGGATCTTATCGAAGCACTTACCAACCTCACAGGTCTTTGTATGGACCACTGGGCCACCTGACCTCCATCTGCCTACTTGGCAACTTGACTTCAGTGAAACCCTCCAGCACCACCCCCGCACACTATCTTGCCCCCAGCTGCCTCAGGACCAGTTTTTTATGGTGAGTTTCCCACTTGGAGGTTTGGATGTTATTCCTGAAAATCTCAAAAAATAATAAACATCTGAGTACCCGAGCAGATGACACCGGCGTCCTCACGGTGGGCACAGTTATGTGTGCCCCACCCCCGGTGCGAGCACTGCGACAGAGAGGATTCGTTCCCTCTGCACTCCACGTCATCCAGGAGAATACTTCCGGAGCCTTCCCCGAACCGGGCATTACCGGGGGCCTCAATGGCCTGCCCACACCCGAGCTGTCTGCACACAACCTTTGCATCATTTATGTCCCAGGCATCATCACAGACTGTTCCCCAGTTTCCATTGTAGCGGACTTCAACGCGACCGGAACACCCGTTCTGTCCATTCATGAGTCTCACTAATGGACCTGGGAAAAACAGAGGGGAATTAATTTTCACCCAGCTGTTGAAATCTGGGGCTCTTTTCTAGTTATGGATCAGTTTCCCCACACTAGTAGGACACTAAAAAGTGAATTAGAAAAGTGTGATAGGGAACCGCCCCAGCAGGCTAATTATCTATGAAAATCAGACAAAGAAGTGAAATCACTTTAGGACAATTTACATTGACCTCTGCAGGGTTCTGCCATTTCATGGGCATTTGCGTGTGTATATTGGAGACAGGAGCCCAGTAGCTGCACTGTGAAATTATGGGCACCTCTTTAACTCAGCAGGCATAACATAATAAAAAAGAACATTATTTAAAGCACGGCTGAGAAAAGACTCACCAGTTGTAAGGGGCTCGCTTGTTGTAGGTGGTGGAGCTGGCAATGCGAAAAGATAATGACAGTCTTAAAAATGATTAAAGATGATTAAATGCCTTCTTTATTACATAGACAATTGAATACTTTTTATGACTGACAATTCAAATAATGAAAGACAAGAGACATTCACAAACTAGGACATAATCACTGAAGGAGAGCGAATGAAGAACAAAATATATTCAAAACTACAAACCCAAATGGAGAACATGTTAGTGCTAATGTAGTGGATAGATTCATATCCTCTGTGGATTGGGCACAGAGGGAGACCTGGAACACACACTCACCAGTGGGTTACATATTCTTCTGGTCAAAGAATGCTCATCCCAAGCATCTGAAGCCACAGCAACTCAAATTCAGGACAAGACTGCCCTTCTGTGACCGCATCTTCCTGGCCAATACACCAGGGATTGAAACACGACCTCCAGAGTTAAAAGCATGAGTTGCTGCGGCTTGTTTTTAAGACTCAAGACCCTCTAGCAGGGGTTGTAACAGACTCATATCCCCTGTGGATCAGCAGAGAGGCGGACACTTAACGAGACACTGACCAAAGGGGTATGTTAATGCCAAAGTGAGGTAAGTCTGGGCCAGGCAATTGGGGAAAGGAATCGGATATATGTGAGATGAGCTTGTACCATGTGTCGTATTGCTCTTTGTTCTGGGAAAACCCATTGAATCAGTTTCCTGGTGGGAGAAAATCTTTCCATGGTTTTCTTTACATCACAGAGTTCAAGTTATTGACGAGGGAGTAGGATTTCCCCACTCCCATTTGCAGAAAGCAAAGGGCTTAATCCCAAACACTGTTGATCTCATGGGATCTTATCGAAGCCCTTACCATCCTCACAGGTCTTTGTATGGACCACTGGGCCACCTGACCTCCATCTGCCTACTTGGCAACTTGACTTCAGTGAAACCCTCCACCACCACCCCCGCACACTATCTTGCCCCGAGCTGCCTCAGGACCAGTTTTTTATGGTGAGTTTCCCACTTGGAGGTTTGGATGTTATTCCTGAAAATCTCAAAAAATAATAAACATCTGAGTACCCGAGCAGATGACACCAGCGTCCTCACGGTGGGCACAGTTATGTGTGCCCCACCCCCGGTGCGAGCACTGCGACAGAGAGGATTCGTTCCCTCTGCACTCCACATCATCCAGGAGAATACTTCCGGAGCCTTCCCCGAACCGGGCATTACCGGGGGCCTCAATGGCCTGCCCACACCCAAGCTGTCTGCACACAACCTTTGCATCATTTATGTCCCAGGCATCATCACAGACTGTTCCCCAGTTTCCATTGTAGCGGACTTCAACGCGACCGGAACACCCGTTCTGTCCATTCATGAGTCTCACTAATGGACCTGGGAAAAACAGAGGGGAATTAATTTTCACCCAGCTGTTGAAATCTGGGGCTCTTTTCTAGTTATGGATCAGTTTCCCCACACTAGTAGGACACTAAAAAGTGAATTAGAAAAGTGTGATAGGGAACCGCCCCAGCAGGCTAATTATCTATGAAAATCAGACAAAGAAGTGAAATCACTTTAGGACAATTTACATTGACCTCTGCAGGGTTCTGCCATTTCATGGGCATTTGCGTGTGTATATTGGAGACAGGAGCCCAGTAGCTGCACTGTGAAATTATGGGCACCTCTTTAACTCAGCAGGCATAACATAATAAAAAAGAACATTATTTAAAGCACGGCTGAGAAAAGACTCACCAGTTGTAAGGGGCTCGCTTGTTGTAGGTGGTGGAGCTGGCAATGCGAAAAGATAATGACAGTCTTAAAAATGATTAAAGATGATTAAATGCCTTCTTTATTACATAGACAATTGAATACTTTTTATGACTGACAATTCAAATAATGAAAGACAAGAGACATTCACAAACTAGGACATAATCACTGAAGGAGAGCGAATGAAGAACAAAATATATTCAAAACTACAAACCCAAATGGAGAACATGTTAGTGCTAATGTAGTGGATAGATTCATATCCTCTGTGGATTGGGCACAGAGGGAGACCTGGAACACACACTCACCAGTGGGTTACATATTCTTCTGGTCAAAGAATGCTCATCCCAAGCATCTGAAGCCACAGCAACTCAAATTCAGGACAAGACTGCCCTTCTGTGACCGCATCTTCCTGGCCAATACACCAGGGATTGAAACACGACCTCCAGAGTTAAAAGCATGAGTTGCTGCGGCTTGTTTTTAAGACTCAAGACCCTCTAGCAGGGGTTGTAACAGACTCATATCCCCTGTGGATCAGCAGAGAGGCGGACACTTAACGAGACACTGACCAAAGGGGTATGTTAATGCCAAAGTGAGGTAAGTCTGGGCCAGGCAATTGGGGAAAGGAATCGGATATATGTGAGATGAGCTTGTACCATGTGTCGTATTGCTCTTTGTTCTGGGAAAACCCATTGAATCAGTTTCCTGGTGGGAGAAAATCTTTCCATGGTTTTCTTTACATCACAGAGTTCAAGTTATTGACGAGGGAGTAGGATTTCCCCACTCCCATTTGCAGAAAGCAAAGGGCTTAATCCCAAACACTGTTGATCTCATGGGATCTTATCGAAGCCCTTACCATCCTCACAGGTCTTTGTATGGACCACTGGGCCACCTGACCTCCATCTGCCTACTTGGCAACTTGACTTCAGTGAAACCCTCCACCACCACCCCCGCACACTATCTTGCCCCGAGCTGCCTCAGGACCAGTTTTTTATGGTGAGTTTCCCACTTGGAGGTTTGGATGTTATTCCTGAAAATCTCAAAAAATAATAAACATCTGAGTACCCGAGCAGATGACACCAGCGTCCTCACGGTGGGCACAGTTATGTGTGCCCCACCCCCGGTGCGAGCACTGCGACAGAGAGGATTCGTTCCCTCTGCACTCCACATCATCCAGGAGAATACTTCCGGAGCCTTCCCCGAACCGGGCATTACCGGGGGCCTCAATGGCCTGCCCACACCCAAGCTGTCTGCACACAACCTTTGCATCATTTATGTCCCAGGCATCATCACAGACTGTTCCCCAGTTTCCATTGTAGCGGACTTCAACGCGACCGGAACACCCGTTCTGTCCATTCATGAGTCTCACTAATGGACCTGGGAAAAACAGAGGGGAATTAATTTTCACCCAGCTGTTGAAATCTGGGGCTCTTTTCTAGTTATGGATCAGTTTCCCCACACTAGTAGGACACTAAAAAGTGAATTAGAAAAGTGTGATAGGGAACCGCCCCAGCAGGCTAATTATCTATGAAAATCAGACAAAGAAGTGAAATCACTTTAGGACAATTTACATTGACCTCTGCAGGGTTCTGCCATTTCATGGGCATTTGCGTGTGTATATTGGAGACAGGAGCCCAGTAGCTGCACTGTGAAATTATGGGCACCTCTTTAACTCAGCAGGCATAACATAATAAAAAAGAACATTATTTAAAGCACGGCTGAGAAAAGACTAACCAGTTGTAAGGGGCTCGCTTGTTGTAGGTGGTGGAGCTGGCAATGCGAAAAGATAATGACAGTCTTAAAAATGATTAAAGATGATTAAATGCCTTCTTTATTACATAGACAATTGAATACTTTTTATGACTGACAATTCAAATAATGAAAGACAAGAGACATTCACAAACTAGGACATAATCACTGAAGGAGAGCGAATGAAGAACAAAATATATTCAAAACTACAAACCCAAATGGAGAACATGTTAGTGCTAATGTAGTGGATAGATTCATATCCTCTGTGGATTGGGCACAGAGGGAGACCTGGAACACACACTCACCAGTGGGTTACATATTCTTCTGGTCAAAGAATGCTCATCCCAAGCATCTGAAGCCACAGCAACTCAAATTCAGGACAAGACTGCCCTTCTGTGACCGCATCTTCCTGGCCAATACACCAGGGATTGAAACACGACCTCCAGAGTTAAAAGCATGAGTTGCTGCGGCTTGTTTTTAAGACTCAAGACCCTCTAGCAGGGGTTGTAACAGACTCATATCCCCTGTGGATCAGCAGAGAGGCGGACACTTAACGAGACACTGACCAAAGGGGTATGTTAATGCCAAAGTGAGGTAAGTCTGGGCCAGGCAATTGGGGAAAGGAATCGGATATATGTGAGATGAGCTTGTACCATGTGTCGTATTGCTCTTTGTTCTGGGAAAACCCATTGAATCAGTTTCCTGGTGGGAGAAAATCTTTCCATGGTTTTCTTTACATCACAGAGTTCAAGTTATTGACGAGGGAGTAGGATTTCCCCACTCCCATTTGCAGAAAGCAAAGGGCTTAATCCCAAACACTGTTGATCTCATGGGATCTTATCGAAGCCCTTACCATCCTCACAGGTCTTTGTATGGACCACTGGGCCACCTGACCTCCATCTGCCTACTTGGCAACTTGACTTCAGTGAAACCCTCCACCACCACCCCCGCACACTATCTTGCCCCGAGCTGCCTCAGGACCAGTTTTTTATGGTGAGTTTCCCACTTGGAGGTTTGGATGTTATTCCTGAAAATCTCAAAAAATAATAAACATCTGAGTACCCGAGCAGATGACACCAGCGTCCTCACGGTGGGCACAGTTATGTGTGCCCCACCCCCGGTGCGAGCACTGCGACAGAGAGGATTCGTTCCCTCTGCACTCCACATCATCCAGGAGAATACTTCCGGAGCCTTCCCCGAACCGGGCATTACCGGGGGCCTCAATGGCCTGCCCACACCCAAGCTGTCTGCACACAACCTTTGCATCATTTATGTCCCAGGCATCATCACAGACTGTTCCCCAGTTTCCATTGTAGCGGACTTCAACGCGACCGGAACACCCGTTCTGTCCATTCATGAGTCTCACTAATGGACCTGGGAAAAACAGAGGGGAATTAATTTTCACCCAGCTGTTGAAATCTGGGGCTCTTTTCTAGTTATGGATCAGTTTCCCCACACTAGTAGGACACTAAAAAGTGAATTAGAAAAGTGTGATAGGGAACCGCCCCAGCAGGCTAATTATCTATGAAAATCAGACAAAGAAGTGAAATCACTTTAGGACAATTTACATTGACCTCTGCAGGGTTCTGCCATTTCATGGGCATTTGCGTGTGTATATTGGAGACAGGAGCCCAGTAGCTGCACTGTGAAATTATGGGCACCTCTTTAACTCAGCAGGCATAACATAATAAAAAAGAACATTATTTAAAGCACGGCTGAGAAAAGACTCACCAGTTGTAAGGGGCTCGCTTGTTGTAGGTGGTGGAGCTGGCAATGCGAAAAGATAATGACAGTCTTAAAAATGATTAAAGATGATTAAATGCCTTCTTTATTACGTAGACAATTGAATACTTTTTATGACTGACAATTCAAATAATGAAAGACAAGAGACATTCACAAACTAGGACATAATCACTGAAGGAGAGCGAATGAAGAACAAAATATATTCAAAACTACAAACCCAAATGGAGAACATGTTAGTGCTAATGTAGTGGATAGATTCATATCCTCTGTGGATTGGGCACAGAGGGAGACCTGGAACACACACTCACCAGTGGGTTACATACTTCTTCTGGTCAAAGAAAGCTCATCCCAAGCATCTGAAGCCACAGCAACTCAAATTCAGGACAAGACTGCTCTTCTGTGACTGCATCTTCCTGGCCAATACACCAGGGATTGAAACACGACCTCCAGAGTTAAAAGCATGAGTTGCTGCGGCTTATTTCTAAGACTCAAGACTCTCTAGCAGGGGTTGTAACAGATTCATATCCTCTGTGGATCAGCAGAGAGGCGGACACTTAACAAGACACTGACCAAAGGGGTATGTTAATGCCAAAGTGAGGTACGTCTGGGCCAGGCAATTGGGGAAAGGAATCGGATATATGTGAGATGAGCTTGTACCATGTGTCGTATTGCTCTTTGTTCTGGGAAAACCCATTGAATCAGTTTCCTGGTGGGAGAAAATCTTTCCATGGTTTTCTTTACATCACAGAGTTCAAGTTATTGATGAGGGAGTAGGATTTCCCCACTCCCATTTGCAGAAGGCAAAGGGCTTAATCCCAAACACTGTTGATCTCATGGGATCTTATCGAAGCACTTACCAACCTCACAGGTCTTTGTATGGACCACTGGGCCACCTGACCTCCATCTGCCTACTTGGCAACTTGACTTCAGTGAAACCCTCCAGCACCACCCCCGCACACTATCTTGCCCCCAGCTGCCTCAGGACCAGTTTTTTATGGTGAGTTTCCCACTTGGAGGTTTGGATGTTATTCCTGAAAATCTCAAAAAATAATAAACATCTGAGTACCCGAGCAGATGACACCGGCGTCCTCACGGTGGGCACAGTTATGTGTGCCCCACCCCCGGTGCGAGCACTGCGACAGAGAGGATTCGTTCCCTCTGCACTCCACGTCATCCAGGAGAATACTTCCGGAGCCTTCCCCGAACCGGGCATTACCGGGGGCCTCAATGGCCTGCCCACACCCGAGCTGTCTGCACACAACCTTTGCATCATTTATGTCCCAGGCATCATCACAGACTGTTCCCCAGTTTCCATTGTAGCGGACTTCAACGCGACCGGAACACCCGTTCTGTCCATTCATGAGTCTCACTAATGGACCTGGGAAAAACAGAGGGGAATTAATTTTCACCCAGCTGTTGAAATCTGGGGCTCTTTTCTAGTTATGGATCAGTTTCCCCACACTAGTAGGACACTAAAAAGTGAATTAGAAAAGTGTGATAGGGAACCGCCCCAGCAGGCTAATTAGCTATGAAAATCAGACAAAGAAGTGAAATCACTTTAGGACAATTTACATTGACCTCTGCAGGGTTCTGCCATTTCATGGGCATTTGCGTGTGTATATTGGAGACAGGAGCCCAGTAGCTGCACTGTGAAATTATGGGCACCTCTTTAACTCAGCAGGCATAACATAATAAAAAAGAACATTATTTAAAGCACGGCTGAGAAAAGACTCACCAGTTGTAAGGGGCTCGCTTGTTGTAGGTGGTGGAGCTGGCAATGCGAAAAGATAATGACAGTCTTAAAAATGATTAAAGATGATTAAATGCCTTCTTTATTACGTAGACAATTGAATACTTTTTATGACTGACAATTCAAATAATGAAAGACAAGAGACATTCACAAACTAGGACATAATCACTGAAGGAGAGCGAATGAAGAACAAAATATATTCAAAACTACAAACCCAAATGGAGAACATGTTAGTGCTAATGTAGTGGATAGATTCATATCCTCTGTGGATTGGGCACAGAGGGAGACCTGGAACACACACTCACCAGTGGGTTACATATTCTTCTGGTCAAAGAAAGCTCATCCCAAGCATCTGAAGCCACAGCAACTCAAATTCAGGACAAGACTGCTCTTCTGTGACCGCATCTTCCTGGCCAATACACCAGGGATTGAAACACGACCTCCAGAGTTAAAAGCATGAGTTGCTGCGGCTTGTTTTTAAGACTCAAGACCCTCTAGCAGGGGTTGTAACAGACTCATATCCCCTGTGGATCAGCAGAGAGGGGGACACTTAACGAGACACTGACCAAAGGGGTATGTTAATGCCAAAGTGAGGTAAGTCTGGGCCAGGCAATTGGGGAAAGGAAATCGGATATATGTGAGATGAGCTTGTACCATGTGTCGTATTGCTCTTTGTTCTGGGAAAACCCATTGGATCAGTTTCCTGGTGGGAGAAAATCTTTCCATGGTTTTCTTTACATCACAGAGTTCAAGTTATTGATGAGGGAGTAGGATTTCCCCACTCCCATTTACAGAAAGCAAAGGGCTTAATCCCAAACACTGTTGATCTCATGGGATCTTATCGAAGCACTTACCAACCTCACAGGTCTTTGTATGTACCATTGGGCCACCTGACCTCCATCTGCCTACGTGGCAACTTGACTTCAGTGAAACCCTCCACCACCACCCCCGCACACTATCTTGCCTCCAGCTGCCTCAGGACCAGTTTTTTATGGTGAATTTCCCACTTGGAGGTTTGGATGTTATTCCTGAAAATCTCAAAAAATAATAAACATCTGAGTACCCGAGCAGATGACACCGGCGTCCTCACGGTGGGCACAGTTATGTGTGCCCCACCCCCGGTGCGAGCACTGCGACAGAGAGGATTCGTTCCCTCTGCACTCCACGTCATCCAGGAGAATACTTCCGGAGCCTTCCCCGAACCGGGCATTACCGGGGGCCTCAATGGCCTGCCCACACCCAAGCTGTCTGCACACAACCTTTGCATCATTTATGTCCCAGGCATCATCACAGACTGTTCCCCAGTTTCCATTGTAGCGGACTTCAACGCGACCGGAACACCCGTTCTGTCCATTCATGAGTCTCACTAATGGACCTGGGAAAAACAGAGGGGAATTAATTTTCACCCAGCTGTTGAAATCTGGGGCTCTTTTCTAGTTATGGATCAGTTTCCCCACACTAGTAGGACACTAAAAAGTGAATTAGAAAAGTGTGATAGGGAACCGCCCCAGCAGGCTAATTATCTATGAAAATCAGACAAAGAAGTGAAATCACTTTAGGACAATTTACATTGACCTCTGCAGGGTTCTGCCATTCCATGGGCATTTGCGTGTGTATATTGGAGAGAGGAGCTCAGTAACTGCACTGGATCACTGGGCCACCTGAGCTCCATCTGACTACATGACTTCAGTGAAGCCACAAACACACACACACTCTTGCCCACACCTGCCTCAGGACCAGTTTTTTATGGTGAGTTTCCCACTTGGAGGTTTGGATGTTATTCCTGAAAATCTCAAAAAATAATAAACATCTGAGTACCTGAGCAGATGACACTGGCATCCTCACGGTGGGCACAGTTATGTGTGCCCCACCCCCGGTGCGAACACTGCGACAGAGAGGATTCATTCCCTCTGCACTCCACATCATCCAGGAGAATACTTCCGGAGCCTTCACCAAACCGGGCATTACCGGGGGCCTCAATGGCCTGCCCACACCCGATTTGCCTGCACACAACCTCTGCATCGTTTATGTCCCAGAAATCATCGCAGACTGTTCCCCAGCTTCCATTGTAGCGGACTTCAACGCGACCAGAACACCCGTCCTGTCCGTTCACCAGTCTCAGTGATATGGAATTACTCCGTGGGGCTGAGGTTGCGTAAACCGAAAAGGCTGAAAAGAGACATAAGAGAAAATAAGGTCCTAGTTCTGTAATAGCCACTAGGATCTGTTAGCTGGATGAAGGTTTTTTTTTTTTTAATCACTGAAAGAACATTGATGGCTAGAAGCTGTATTACGAACAGATTCTGCTGAGCATAGTTGAGAGAAGAGTCATCAGTAAGTCAGTCTTGGACATTGGTGTGGGCCTGCCACTAGCTGGGGATTACCGGAGTGCAGTGCACTCTGGCTACATTCCTTCAACTTCCCTCTAGACACACCATCAGCACTGGTTTCACTGGGAACAGTGGCATATAGCAGTTGTCTCCAAGTACTTGATACCTGTTGGGGCCTCTCCTAGACCACAAAAATACCCAGACAGGGTTTGTGAGCAATTAAATACATCCACCTGTATATATCTGGTGATCTGCATTGCCTCTAAAACTTTGAATTATTAATCATAATTGAAAATAATTAGTTTTTGTTTGATATTTATATATTACTATAGATGTGCACAGCACTTTATAAACAAATTAAAAAAAACAAGTGAGCAATTTCCTCTGGACTCAAAAAAATTATTTAAACCGCCATTTAACTGCTGCTTATATAAATGCTAAGCAATTTTTAGAAACATATTGAAATTTAAGGGGGAAATAGTGAGTGCAGATATAAATATCTGGTGGGAGAAAACTAGTAACTTAAAATATGCATATCTTTATGTGTGATCACAGACTGTCTGTAAACTTGATCTTGATTTCTAATATATAATCTTCGTCTTTATTTTTAAAATGATTATAATAAAATAATGATAATTAATGTGATAGTTTTTTCACCCATAGGATAGTATGTCAGCTACAGTGAATGCTATTTGGTAGTGGCATTCTGAAGTCATAAATGATGAAGGAGCTGAAAGATGGGGTAAAAGCTTCTGAGACAGAATAATGGATGAAGAAAGAAAGGATGCTGCTGATAACTAAGATAGAAGACTATCTGGTGCTCTACCACCTCTTGAGGTCTTCATTGCAGAATTCGCCCAGGCTCTTAACTGAATGTTGCCCCTCTGATCCAAGTTTAGTGGTGCTTTCAACTTGGGCTAGGATGCATAGCTGGAGGTATGGGCTAGAACAGTGGTTCCCAAATGGGGTTTGAGAACCCCTGTGGGTTCGTTAAATGTCACAGGTGGTTCTTGGAAAAAAATTCCCTACTGGCGGACAGAGCTGTCTGTAGGGACCCCAGGCAGCACGGGGTCAGCAGTCCGGAGCCCCTGGACTTCCAAGAGCTAAGAGGATCAAAGCAAGCATATCTATCACACTGAGGAGATTTAAACTCCAAGACTCCTTATAAGAAATGGAAAGGGAGATGGCTATTTTTTGCTGTTTTTAAAATTAAATAGGCAGCTAGTATTGTTTTTAAAATTATTATGACGAACAAGTTTAAGCTTTGTTGTAACTTGCGTTGTTTGTCTGGACTGCTCAAGACCTGAATGCTTGTGTAGGAGGAACTCTTTTAGTTGGCTTCTTAGATACCTTCATGTTGTTTCACATCTGATGCTCCTTGATGAAACATAGGAGCCTTGTCTTATAACAGGCTTATTCAAAGTGATACAAGCTATGAAAGTGAGATCTTGGAAGAGTGTTGCCATTTTCATAATGTAATAAAAATACTGTAATGATAAATAAGAAGATAAGAATGGCCCTACTGGGTCAGACCAAGGGTCCATCTAGCCCAGTATCCTGTCTTCCGACAGTGGCCAGTGCCAGGTGCCCCAGAGGGAATGAACAGAACAGGTAATCATCAAGTGATCCATCCTCTGTTGCCCATTCCCAGCTTTTGGCAAACAGAGGCCAGGGACACTTAATAATAGTGTGTAATAAGCATGTCATAAAAACAAATGTTATACTTCCAAGATCACTGCTTTTATAATTTAATTTATACTCAGGTAAACGAGAAAATCCCTGGAAATATTCATTTTTAGGAGGGGGTTCGTGAGACTTGACATTTTAGTGAAAGGGGTTCACAGGTTGTTAAAGTTTGGGAACCACTGGGCTAGAGACTGGGTTCTGTTTTCACTTGGATTGGTAACCTGCTTCCTTGGCAGTGAGGACACAGGCCAAATCATTTGAGTGCTGATAATCCTCCAATGCCTTTTCCTATGCCCAGAAGGACAGACAAGTTCTCTTACAATTCACTGGGAAAGAATGATAGAGTGGCTCAGCTTATGGTGACTGCCGCCCTCGCAGGGACTGGCAGGGCACCCCCTGCGGCTTGCCACCCCAGGCACGCGCTTGGAGCGCTGGTGCCTGGAGCCGCCGCTGTTTCCCACTCAGAGATCAATTGAAATACAAATAGAGGCTTTAAAGATCTAATCTGATTAAATCACATCAGATCCTAGTGAAGTCAGGTCAAGTCACAATGGGAATCCATTGAAAACAAAGATTATTAGAATTCTGCTGTGCTGGGATTTGACCACCTCCTTGTAGTCCATTTTAATCCTCTTTGATGATGAACCCAGCTAAGGGTGGCTTCTCTCTTGTTTTAGACATAATTAAATGTAACCATCTTTTTCATCCTAAACTAAATACATTAATCTATTTCTTCTTCTAATTGATAGACAAGCCCTTATTAGTAATCCCCATGCTGGTCCTTTGAGATCAAAATCTTTTATTCAAGATACAAGATTACCTGAAGTTTTTGATGTAAAGTTTGAAGAAACTCAGAGCTGTGGCTAATCTTTAAACACACCACTGTTTTCTGCACAAAGGCTCACTGTTTTTAACCTATATGCTGCTGTATTGTCAACTTGTCTCTGACACTCTGCTCCTTGTCATCTCTATATACATTTTATAACTTCAGATCTACTGGGCAACCTAACTGATGTTCCTGAAATGCAGCTCTCCCCCACAATGCTTGTAATACAGAAGAAAAAAAATCATAAACATTACTGCTTTCCATTTTCAATTTAGAATATGATATCTGAGAATTTGACCTCAATCATGGCACCAAGAGATAAACTGAAATAGAAGTTTCATTGTACTAAGCCATTTAGCAATTTTCAGTAATATTTTTACTTATATTAGGTTCAGTTGCCATCAGTTCCCAACAAGTCACGTCTATCTACTCCTGTAATAAAATCCAGCTTTTAATATTTTTATACAAGAAGGAGAAAAACATCTGATAAATTTTAGACATAATACCTGGGTCATGCAAGATAGTGGCACCTATTAGCAGCATCCAGGTGAAAATCATTTGAGGTTCCATTTTTCACAGGGTTTTCTGCTTACCTAAACGGATGTAGTCTCAGAATTTATATGAATTCTAGTCTATGCAGGAGGGGGCGTGCCATGCAATTTGATCTTGCTTCTTGCACTTCCAGATCAATGCCAAGGACGTTTTCCCAGGAGGATATTTTCATTTCACAATATAACAGTGTACATCCATTGATCTAGATATCCACAGATTGTTATTGCTCCAGAGTAGACATTGGACTGATTCCAAACCACCAACCAAATACCTTTGTGGCCATGCATAATGCCATACTCTGATATGATTGTTCCAGGAAGTGGTGGCTTTCAGACATAATGACATCAAGTAAGGATGGCATATCATCAACTAATTAGCTTTCCAAGTGCCAAAGTGTCACACTGGAGGAAGTGACTCTATTATTGCAGAAATTGCATCAAAAGATCGTGGAAAGGTCTCAATTAACAAATTCCCACCTTGCCTCAGAACACTCCAGTGAAACAAAATACTCCACTGCTCAGTGGTACCTGACATTTCTCCAAATGGCTTCGGCTCCTGTTTAGCCTGGAGCGAATATCTCTGTTTATTCATGAACATTGTCCTGCCTTTCAATTAGTTCTTTTGGATCTGAGGCCTGGTGTACCAATGAAACAGTTTCCCATAAATGATGGCGGCTCACACAGGAGGAAGTGGCTGTTCCCTGATCCTGTGGGCACTGGAGCTGTTCTATGCCATGTCCAGCGTAGATCAGAGCCGTCTTGGGGCTCTTCCAATCTACGCTAATTAGTCATAATCTTCAACTGGCCATATGTCATCATTTATTCCTGGAAAACAGCAGTGGTAATCCTGTTGCTTTCTGCTCCCTTTTAACCTTGGCACTATTAAAGGAATTAGTAACACATTAGGTGTTCACTCAAAAATATGAGCATCATATTGTGGATGTATCACAAGCTCAAGACACCACTTAAAGGTCACCCATATTGTCTACCTCACAGTCCTACAAAACAGGTTTGTGAAGCTTGTTTCTTACCATTCGGATCAAACTCTGAGGTGCCCCTGCCTCAGACAAGATTAACATACACACAGATTACACTGGTCTACAATTTTTGAGAAGTCGTCTGCTTCAGAGATAAAATGTGCTATTTATTATGTATTTTGATGTGCTGAATTCAAATATGACAATTAAAACAACTGATTGGCTACGGTTTCTAAGATATTTAAGTTTTTACATTTTATGTCTATGTATATTGTGTAGATAGTAGAGTTTTAATCATAAATTGTAAATCTAGGTCTTTTCATGTGTTTATGGTTGCTTTACATAATAATATTTCACATGTCCTGTTTATGTAACACTTTAAAAATCAGCAAAAGGGTTATATAAATAAAATGTATTATGAAACAAAAGGCAAAAAACTATTATGTACATAGTTTAGTCCTATTCAGTGTCTACTCAGCGCTTCTTGGCTTGTCTCTTGTATTCATTAAATGGAGCATCTCTTGTCACTGTCCAGCAATAGTCTGCAAGTATTGATGGGCTCCATTTGCCCTGATGGCGTTTCTCCATTGTTGCAATGTCCTGGTGAAATCGCTCGCCGTGCTTGTCACTCACTGCTCCGCAGTTAGGTGGAAAAAAATCTAGATGAGAGTGCAAAAAATGTATCTTTAGTGACATGTTGCAACCAAGGCTTTTGTATGCCTTGAGGAGGTTTTCCACCAACAACCTGTAGTTGTCTGCCTTGTTGTTTCCGAGAAAATTTATTGCCACTAACTGGAAAGCTTTCCATGCCGTCTTTTCCTTGCCACGCAGTGCATGGTCAAATGCATCATCTCGAAGAAGTTCACGAATCTGAGGACCAACAAAGACACCTTCCTTTATCTTAGCTTCACTTAACCTTGGAAATTTTCCACCGAGGTACTTGTGTTTTGTCAATGGCCTTGACCAAGTTCTTCATCAGACCCAGCTTGATGTGTAAGGGTGGTAACAAAATCTTCCTTGATTCAACAAGTGGTGGATGCTGAACACTTTTCCTCCCAGGCTCCAATGACTGTCGGAGTGGCCAATCTTTCTTGATGTAGTAGGAATCTCTTGCACGACTATCCCATTCGCAGAGAAAACAGCAGTACTTTGTGTATCCAGTCTGCAGACCAAGCAAGAGAGCAACAACCTTCAAATTGCCACAAAGCTGCCACTGATGTTGGTCATAGTTTATGCACCTCAAAAGTTGTTTCATGTTGTCATGTTTCCTTCATATGGACTGTATGACCAACTGGAATTGATGGCAAAACATTGCCATTATGCAGTAAAACAGCTTTAAGACTTGTCTTCGATGAATCAATGAACAGGCTCCACTCCTCTAGATTGTGAACGATGTTGAGGGCTGCCATTGCACCATCGATGTTGTTGCAGACTACAAGATCACCTTCCATGAAGAAGAATGGGACAAGATCCTTTTGACGGTCACGGAACATGGAAACCCTAACATCACCTGCCAGGAGATTCCACTGCTGTAGTCTGGAGTCCAACAGCTCTGCCTTACTCTTGGGTAGTTCCAAATCCCTGACAAGGTCATCCAGTTCACCTTGTGTTATGAGGTGTGGTTCAGAGGAGGAGGATGGGAGAAAATGTGGGTCCTGTGACATTGATGGTTCAGGACCAGAAGTTTCATCCTCTTCCTCTTCCTCGTCTGACTCAAGTGAGAATGATTCTGGTGCATCAGGAACCGGCAGTCCTTCTCCGTGGGGTACTGGGCGTATAGCTGATGGAATGTTTGGATAATGCACAGTCCACTTTTTCTTCTTTGACACACCTTTCCCAACTGGAGGCACCATGTAGAAGTAACAATTGCTGGTATGATCTGTTGGCTCTCTCCAAATCATTGGCACTGCAAAAGGCATAGATTTCCTTTTCCTGTTCAACCACTGGTGGGCGAAAATTTGTTGCACAAGTGTTGCAGCATAAGTGTGGGGCCCACCTCTTGTCCTGATCTCCAATTTTGAAGCCAAAATAAAGGTGATAGGCTTTCTTAACCATAGTGGTTATACTGCGCTTTTGTGATGCAAAAGTCACTTCACCACAAACATAGCAGAAGTTATCTGCACTGTTCACACAAGTACGAGGCATCTCTGCTCACTTTGGCTAAACAGAAATGTGTCCCTTTGCAAAATCAAACACTGACAAATAAGACAGCACGACACTGTATGATTTCTAGAGCTGATATAGGGCAATTTGTTCAGCAGAGTGATGTAAGCTTCGTTATGATTGCATCATCCATGACTTCTAGGAATAACATGATGCAATTCATATCATGTATGACGCAATACCAGCTTCAGATTGCATCATTCATTGTTTTGCTTAAAAAGCAAGTACTGTCCAAACCCAGTCATAGATTTATTCATAGATCCAGTCAAAGATGTATTTTATTCATTTCTGTTTTAAATTGAGATCCCTTCCCTTTATAACTCACTTATCCTCCGCCATTCCCAAGTCAAGGGTCATATATACTGACCCAATAGCATATCTTGAAAACTAGAGCCAATCAACAATTTTAAGCATCATTTTCGTTCTCAGTGACCCAGAATTAGTAAAGTTTGACTACATTTATTTCAGAAGCATTTTGGCTGTAGAGCAGTGTTATCTGGGATGATCGCTTTACCCCTCCCCCCACCGCGTGGCTGGGATCAGGGAAAATCCCTGCTAGCCAAACGCGAAAAGCTCAGTGTCAATTCCCCCCGCTCCCCCCTTGACTAACTTCAGGGAAAGATTTCTTTTCAGCCACAAGCAAACAGCCCAGTAGGAACGGCCACCCCTTAATTAAATTCCCGTATTTCAACCAGGTTACCATTAATGATATCACTCTCCTGAGGATAACACAGCGAGATAAAGAATGGATGTTGCTTGAATGCCAGCAAACACCGGGACCATACGCTGCCAGGCTTTGTCATGCAATGATACCAGATTACTTGCTACTAGCATGGCGTGGTCAACTGTCCTACCATGGAGGTCAGAATAAGGCTGCACTGCCCAGAAACCTTGTGGAAAGGCTTTTGGAGTACCTCCAGGAGAGCTTCATGGAGATGTCCTTGGAGGATTTCCTCTCCATCCCCAGACACGTTAACAGACTTTTCCAGTAGCTGTACTGGCCGCGAAGTCCTCAGGGCAAATTAATCATTAAAAAATGCTTGCTTTTAAACCATGTTTTATATTTTAAAAGGTAAACTCACCTGAGGTCCCTTCCATGGGGTCATGATCTGGGATACTGCCTTGGGAGGGTACTTCACACAGGCTGAGAAAAAGATCCTGGCTGTTGGGGAGAACGGAATGCTGTGTGCTCTCCGCAAGCTCCTCCTCCTCCTTCTCCTCCTCATCCGCAGAATCCTCAGGCATGGCTGAGATTACCCCCGCCTCAGAATCCACGGTCAGAGGTGGGGTAGTGGTGGCGGCCCCCCCTAGAATTGCATGCAGCTCAGCGTAGAAGTGGCATGTCTGCGGCTCTAACCCGGAGTAATCGTTTGCCTCCTTTGTTTTTTGATAGGCTTGTCTGAGCTCCTTAACTTTCATGCAGCACTGATATGAGTCCCTATTGTGGCCTCTCTCCATCATGCCCTTGGAGATTTTTTCAAAAGTTTTGGCATTTCGTCTTTTGGAACGTAGTTCTGGTAGCACTGAATCCTCTCCCCATATAGTGATCAGATCCAGTACCGCCCATACAGTCCATGCTGGTGCTCTTTTTTGATTATCGGCCTGCATGGTTACCTGTGCTGATGAGCTCTCTGTGGTCACCTGTGCTCTCCACACTGGGCAAACAGGAAATACAATTCAAAAGTTCGCGGGGCTTTTTCTGTCTACCTGGCCTGTGTATCCGAGTTCAGATTGCTGTCCAAAGCGGTCACAATGGTGCACTGTGGGATAGCTCCCGGAGGCCAATACCATTGAATTGTGGCCACACTAACCCTAATTCGAAATGGCAATATCGATTTCGGCGTTACTCCCCTCATCGGGGAGGAGTACAGAAATCGATTTTAAGAGCCCTTTATTTCAAAATAAATGACTTCGTTGTGTGGACGGGTGGAGGGTTAATTCGATTTAACGCTGCTAAATTCAAATTAAACTCATAGTGTAGACCAGTCTTCTGATTTCAGCGAGTGGCAGGGCTACTGTATATAAAAAGACCTAACACATTTCATTAGCGCCTGGCAATAATTAAGCATTGTGATATTTATTAAATGAATGTCCATCTGAGCCAGGACCAGTGGGGCGCAGCCGGTAGTTGCACTGGGCGCCCTGGTAGAAATTTTATGACGGCTGAGTCCAGTCTTTCGATTGGGAGTGGCCTTCAAAGGGCATTTGGCCATATTAGATTTGTGAAGCTGCATATAAATCTTTTATAATTGGTCCAGGTATGCCAAATTGTGGTCCAGAATTCTTAAGCAAAAGTTTTATGATGGTTTTGGCATTTTTTTTTAACATTATTAAACTAACACATTTTACAATTATAACATTTAAACATTTAAATTAAATTAATTGGAATATTTACAAAGGGGTCCCCAATGGGTGGGGTGCTCAGCTGATTTTGTCTGTACTGGTCTGCCACTGTTGTGGGCTAGGCAGATAGGACAAGAACTGCAGTACTGCTGTGCCATAATGGAAAAATTTGGGGCGTATCATTCGTCCCTTTTCTCACGCATGCCGTCCTATGGGACACGCAAGCAAGCGGCTGTCTGGGGAGTGTCACAGGGCATTAGAATATAAAAAAACAATTACCTTAAGGACTAAATGCTAAATACCAAAATTAAACAACACTAGTTTTCTTTGTTTGGCAAAAGTATTTCTTGGTTTTACAACCCTAAAACAACACTAATTTATTTTAAACTTATAAAACAAAGATTGTACACGCCAGGAGTGTTCTTTAGCAAATTTGACTAACTTTTTCATAACCAAATGATTTCACTTAAATAACCTCTTGCCTGGATTATTTACAGACATTCCCAAAGGAATGGCTGCAAAGAAACCAAGAATTTTCCTTTTTATAACACCTTCCTTTAACATTTGTACATAGTTTTAGTACTTAATTTCCTTCAGTAACTACAGAGTTAACTTTTCACTTTTTTTCTTTAAACTTCCTTAAACTGTGGTTACCTGCTTGTTTTGGGCTTGATCCTTTTCCCCTCGCTGCATTATTTCTTTCCATGGGCACAGGCATTGTTTTACTACCAATTTAGCAAGGAGGGTGGGCTTTTTGGCTAACCCCTTTTATTTATTTATACACACCTATTTACATACACACATTACATTTAGATGCATTTTATTTAATAATAACCTTCATTTTTTATGTCCAGACTTAATACTATTTTTCCTTGAGGCGGTAACAACCCCTCAGCACCAGTGCATTGTAGGAAAGGATAGTAGCAGGGCTAGGGACAACAGGAGGTAGGAAGAACAACAGCATGAACAGCACAGTAAAACAGGGAAGTCACGCTTACTGACTGTCAGAATAATGACTTCTTGTTGAATTAAGGAGGTAATTACAGGTTAAATTCTCGGTCTAGTTTGAGAGAGGGTTCTACTGCACTTTGGGAAGGGGTTTTGCTGGGTTTAGGCGAATTTCAGCCGGTTGGGCAGACCCAATGTGCCCAACCGGGTTGGCATGATCAGCCCATAATAAAGGAGGGGTGTGGGGGGGGCTTAGCCAGCAGTTCCTATTGCAACGAGGAAGGGCTGGGGTCGGTTTCTTCCTTTAGAGTGTCCTTCTGCAAAACTGCCAGGACATTATTGTGAGCGAGATCAGGCACATCCAGATACACACCATTTGGGGTACAGCAGATTGTATAATTCCGTGGGAGACCAAGGTGCATGCACGGACACCAAGGACACCAAGGTCTCCTGACCCAAAGTGCCAATGCCCGGGAATGGTGCAAGAGGAATATTTCCTCAGAATGGGGAGACTCTGTCTGAGGGGTGAACGTAAGGGGCTTCCGTTGCATAGCATTTCTTTACGGCTTAGTTGAAATTAAATCCTTTGCCAATTCCCTTTTTTATCTCTTTTAATTGTATAGTACCATTTTTTTTTTTGTTTCTTTATACCAATTAAAATATGCATTTAACTGGTCCTGTCTGACCTTATATGTTAACAGGGCACCTCTGAGGTGCAAAATTTTATTCAAATTGAAGGTTCCGCTTGGGGGGAACTGCAGGCTAGGGTTATTCCTAGTGTACCAGTTCCACTTGTTTAAAAATGTACAGGTTGAGGGGCCATAATTTGAGTACATGTACGTGGCAGGAGTGCCCTTCTCTGGCATGGGAATCTGCTTAGATTCCCCTGCCCCCATTACGGATACCTAGTAGACAACCACCACCAGGTTGACAGTCACCCACAAAGGGCAAAACACAAAACACTTAACAAGCCGACTAGCACGGTTGACAAAACGTACAACATTCACTGTGTACCCCCTCGTTATACCGGCGAGGCGTGACCCATACGCCAACATTCAAACATTTATACCAGAAAGGGTCGGGAAAGGCACGGACCCTGCACACCCTCCTTTCGGCAAAGAGCACTGACCCGTCTTCAAGAGAATGGTGTCGCTACCCTATCGCCTCTGGGGTAGCGGGCGGTTTCCAGGCCCCTCCCCCCCCTCAGAGAGGGGAAGGGAGCCTAAGGCTCCAAGAGGGAAATTGGGGAAAAGAACTTGGTCGCAGGGCATGGAAACCAGAAAAGGGTCACGAAAGGCACAGTCTCCGCACACCCTCTTCCAGCAAAGAGCACTGGCCTGTCTTCAGGAGAATGGGGTAGGTCACCCTACTGCCTCTGAGTTAGTGGGCGGTTTCCCAGGGCTCCCCCGCTCTCTGAGCAGGGGAGGGAGCCTAGTGCTCCGAGAGGGAAGCAAGGAAAGGGGATCTTGCGACCTTCACACATTTGCAAATATACAGCACACCCTCTAAACTGGCTTTTAGCCCCAATTACTGGCGGCTAGTTTTTCTCCCTCAATTACAGCGGTCACGGAACACAACTTTTAGCTTGGTTCAGGCTTTGGGCCTGCCAGCCACAAGGTGGGCCCAGGCCAAGCAAGCAAAGGCCCAGACCATTAGGGATAGCCTAATTTCCCCCCCAAACCATGGAGGTGGTGGAATCTCCATCCTTAGAAGTTTTTAAGGCCCTGCTTTACAAAGCCTTGGCTGGGATGATTTAGTTGGTGTTGGTCCTGTTTTGAGCAGGGGATTGGACTAGATGACCTCCTGAGGTCTCTTCCAACCCTAATATTCTAAATAATACCTATACCTATCTCATAGAACTGGAAGGGACCCTGAAAGGTCATAGAGTCCAGCCCCCTGCCTTCACTAGCAGGACTAAGTACTGGTCTTTTGCCCCAGATACCTAAGTGGCCCCATCAAGGATTGCACTCACAACCCTGGGTTTAGCAGGCCAATGCTCAAAGCACTGAGCTATCCCTCCCCCCAAATGTTATAGAATAAGCCTGAGCAAACAACTAAGTGGGTCTGAATCAGGGGTTATAAACACACAACAGGCTATGTCAGAGAGTTCTACTGAAATTTCATTGTCCTTTACAACTGTTTTGTATATGATATCCATACAGCAGAGTATCTGTTGAAACTAAAAAGAAGAGGAGTACTTGTGGCACCTTAGAGACTAACAACTTTATTTGAGCATAAGCTTTCGTGGGCTAAAACCCACTTCATCGGATGCATAGAATGGAACACACAGATAGAAGATATTTATACATACAGAGAACATGAAAAGGTGGGAGTAGCCATACCAACTGTAAGAGGCCAATCAATTGAGATGAGCGATCATCAGCAGGAGAGAGAAAAAAACCTTTGAAGTGATAATTGAGATGATCCATAGAAGGTGTGAGGATATTTTAACATGGGGAAATAGATTCAATTAGTGTAATGACCCAACCATTCCCAGTCTCTGTTCAAACCTAAGTTAATTGTATCTAATTTGCATATTAATTCAAGTTAAGCAGTCTCTCTTTGGAGTCTGTTTTTGAAGTTTTTTTGTTGCAAAATTGCCACCTTCAAGTCTGTCACTGAGTCATTAGAGAGGTTGAAGTGTTCTCCCACTGGTTTTTGAATGTTATGATTCCTGATGTCAGATTTGTGTCAATTTATTCTTTTGCGTAGAGACTGTCTGGTTTGGCCAATGTATATAGCAGAGGGGCACTGCTGGCACATGATGGCATATATCACGTTGGTAGATGTGCAGGTGAACGAGCCCCTGATGGCGTGGCTGATGTGATTAGGTCCTATGGTGGTGTTACTTGAATTGATATGTGGACAGAGTTGGCATCAGGCTTTGTTGCAAGGATAGGTTCCTGGGTTAGTGTTTATGTTGTATGGTGTGCGGTTGCTGGTGAGTATTTGCTTCAGGTTGGGGTGCTGTCTGTAAGCAAGGACTGGTCTGTCTCCCAAGATCTGTGAGAGTGAGGGATCATCTTTCAGGATAGGTTGTAGACCTTCGATGATGTGCTGGAGAGGTTTTAGTTGGGGGCTGAAGGTGATGGCTAGTGGCGTTCTGTTATTTTCTTTGTTGGGCCTATCCTGTAGTAGGTGACTTCTGGGTACTCTTCTGGCTCTGTCCATTTGTTTTTTCACTTCAGCAGGTGGGTATTGTAGTTTTAAGAATGCTTGATAGGCTGGGCATTAGACAGCTTGCTAGTATTTTTCTGCATTTCCAGATGCAATGCAGTATTAATACCTAGCACTTTTCAGCTTATTTGTTCTCCCCATGCCTGAAGTGGCATTCACCTACCCTCTTTCTCAAGCCATTACCGAACCTGTTAGTCAGTCTCCTAGAAGGGCAGAGTTCAATTTCTTTTCTCTTCTAGGTGCCTAAAAGCAATTAGCCCTGATTTAACAGTTGTTACATTCAGCCCAGATAAAAAAAGATATTGGCAGAGTGAAGAATCTATAGAGAAAGGGATAAAACAAAAGTTGATTAAATAAAACTGACAACAAAAAAACTGGTCACTATCGAAAATGCCCTTAAGCAGGTGCAAACATTTAAGGAAAGGTAGATGAAACCCTTAGGTATTATGTCCTTTATTGTGGCCTGAACTGTGTCCAACTTTCCATTCCCAAAGGTGTGTGTCCATAGCCAGTGTGTGTCACCACCTACAAGCATTGGAAGTCCACCATGTCAGGGGGAAACACCTTCAGAGATAACACTCTTTCTTTTGCTATGCAGATGACTGGTATGCTGATATGAATTGGCATCAATGTTTTTGGCTGAGTGGACAGTGTTACCATTCATTTCATCCTCTCACTCAACCAACTTGATTTAAGTAAGATTTTATACCAAAGTGATTCATTTATATTGGCATACGCTAAACTCTTGGCTCTTTTCCTGGTCTCATGTTTACCTGGACAATGGTGTACATTTAATAAAGAGGGTTACCCTGCTTTCAGTGAATGCCTTTGATCTCAGCATGTAGTGTTAGGTGGGTCACAAAAAGTCTCATTAGCCCCACTGATTGCTTTCAACATATTTTAAGAGTTACCATCCAAACAGATAGCTTTCTAGTTATGTAGCATAACCAATGGAGATTAGGAGTGTGTAGTAGAGAGAGCTTTAACATATTACTTTTTGAGTTTCCTTTATTTAGATTTTGACAACAGTAAAATCAGTGCACACAAATGAGTGTAGCATGATCATGAGTAAAGATGGCCCCAAGCTCCAGTTTGCACCTTGATCTAAACTTTACCAGAGTAAACAGGTAAGGGGTTTTGTTTGGTTCATTATATAGATGGGGCCAGCTGTGAAGTCTGAATCTGGGTTCAGATCTTAATTTCCTGAAATTTTGAGGGGAGTTATTACCTCGGCTTTTGGTTCAGACCCACCTCTAAGTATGAGCAATTAATATATTACCGATTTTAAAAAATTATAGGCCAATTTAGGCCCTTAAATAGAAGCAATTTAGCAGTGTAGAAAGCGCATAAATGAGTGAAAAACTAATTAAAGAGTCATCAGTCCCAGTCCCATTGAAAAAGACATTAATTCTATGGGCCTGATTCTCCATTGACTTCACAGGAGATATTCCTGATATACACTAATATCAGTGAATGGGGAATGAGGCCTATTATTCAACCTAGAAACACAAACACTGCTTTCACTACAGTAAAATAAGGAATTTAGGGAAAAATCACAAATGCTTTTGGACAAAACCTGAAGTCTTTACCCAGGCAAGTCTCCATTGTAATCAATAGGAGTCTTTCCTGAATAAAGAGCTCAGGATTTAGTCTAAAATGTTAAAAGCCTGAATATTCTCAATGAAATGACTAATTGAACAAGCAATTTAGCATTTCTTCCTCTAATGATACTCAAAAATGGAATTCAGATTAAAATCAGTTTGCAAAAAAACAGACTATTTCCCTTATAAGTGAAATCAGATTGTACCAGAACAAACAATGTTGGCATCATGCAGATAGCTTTATGAGGGCCAGCCCTTGTGCAAACACTGCCAAAGATAGGATTGATTCTCTTGGTACTACACGTCACCAAGGAGAATATTTCTTGAACCTTGACCAAAGTAAACATTTCCTGGTGCTGAAATGGCCTGCTCATCTCTTGTGCATCATTTAAGTCCCAGGAGTCATCACAGACTGTTCCCCAGTTTCCTTTACAATATATTTCAATACGACGCTCACATTTGCTCCTTCCATTCGTCAGTCTCGGTGACATTTCTTGGAAAGAAAAAAGAACGTAATTGACACTTTGTTTTTCAGTAAATTAATGCAACATTTCTGTGGGCTGAGAAAAGTTCATTAAGAAGGAGTTAAACCATCAAAGAGTGACTGGGTTTCCTGTGAATCTAAAGAAACATGTTTCAGAATTTATATACGTGTCAATCTAAAGGAGTGTGCTGTGCAATTTGATCTTTGTTCTTTAACTTAATGGATTCTTACAAAATAAATGCGTTATAGGATACATTTAAAACATTTAAAACAAAAGTTTGTTTAGAATAACTGTTTTTAGTTCATCTTAATTTTTTTAAAATAATTTCTTCTTCCACAGACAGAGTTAGATCCTCTCCTCAGTGTTCCCAGATAACAGCTACTTACATCAATGGGAGCTTGAGACACGCACTCAGGGAGAAAAGGGATATTTTAAAGCTGGGAAATTTTCCACCTTTCCATTTTCCTATAGTTCTATTCCTACAGAGCAAAAATGAACCAGAATCTAGAGTCCCACTGTGGGTAGGTACAAAAAACACCCTGACTTTGGTTTGCGCTCCCTGACTTTTCATAGGTCTATATGCTCCATTATGTTTTCCACTACCCTGCCTCCAACTTTGATTGTGGTCATTAGGAAAGCAACACCCATTCCACTCAGACTCCATTTTTTTCTGAAATGACCCCACTGGTCAGACCCTCAGCTGATGTAAGTCAATGGAACTCTACTGATGTAAATGAAGTGACACTGGTTTACACTGGCTAAGACTCCAGCCCTCTGAGTCGAACTGCTATGGGATGATGCCTGCCAGTGTTGTCTTCTAGGAGATGTTTCCAACAATGATGTTAAAGACCTACCCTTGTATATTTCTTATTCAGTATTATTCTTATTCTGATTTCTGGAAGTAGCATTTAGGGTCCTGCAATGGGTGGTGCCAGATGAGCTGCTGGAGCATCTTCAATTTCAATGGGGGGAAACTGAGGACTATCAGCACTTTGCAGGAGGCACTCAGGGCTTCACACAATTAGGCTCTTGGAGAGCAAATACTTCCCATATCAATTGTAAAGGAAAAAGATTAGGGGAAGATTGATCAATCTTTATTTTCTGGCAGATAATATTTTAAGGAGCTAGTTTCTTGCCAAAAATCTACTAAAATTTTTATCTACATTTTAATATAATAAAAAGCTAAAAGATTTGAAAGTTTCAGTTTAACAGATAAGTTTTGATTTCCCGCAGAGGAAAGCCATTCGTGTGACATTTCAACTGATCTTTGCAGCATTGGCATATAACAGCTTCCTTGTCTCCTATAACAACAGACCTCTTAGAGAAATATACCAAACACTCATGAAACAAAGAAAGCCTGTTTGAAGTTTGACATATGGAGGGCACTGATCGAGTGCTTTGGTTAACACATACACTAATGCACACTAAAAAACTTTCCACTGCACTATCCAAGTTTTTCATTCATTTAAAAAGAAAACAAAACATGTTTTTGGCTATGATCTTGCAATTGGATCTGCAAGGACAGATCGCTGAGCCTCAGTAAAGCCCCAAAATTTCAAACATAGGTACCTGCAATGAGGAACATATATTCATAGTAGTCACTAGGCACCTACGTGGAAATCAGTGGGAGCTTCCCTATGCTCTGTACCTGTGAAAGTCAAGCCACTTATTTTGGCACCAAGCCATAAAGCAAACTGTGACCATCAGGAGGATTCCAGTGTTATCTGTTCTGGAATTTAATAAGTCACAGTTGTGCAAGAACCACCCTCTGTGACAACAATCCACACAAGGGGCTTCTCTCTTCTACATGCAAATCATCCAGAAAAAGTCAGCCTGAGCCTTGACCAAAATGGCCTTGCCCTTTCCACAGCTGAGCTGTCTGCACACCTCCTGTGCTTCTCTCCTGTCCCAGCCATCATCACATACTGGTCCCCAGCATCTGCTGTAATAAATTTCAACACGGTCTGCACACCCGTTCTCCCCATTCACCAGCCTCAGGAACGTATCTTCAACATATTGGAAAAAATGAATGCCAGTAAGCAGAGAGACATGTTTTCCACGTTTACATTTTCTATTAGCAGTCACAGATTGGTTACATGCCATTGTAGGCAGTCTTATCATACCATCCCCTCCATACACTTATCAATCTCAGTCTTGAAGCCAATTAGGTTTTTTGTCTCCCACTGCTCCCTTGGAAGGCTGTTCCAGAACTTCACTCCTCTGATGGTTAGAAACTTCATATAATTTCAAGCCTAAACTTGTTGATGGCCAGTTTATAGCCATTTGTTCTTGCATCCACATTGGCACTTAACTCCCCTCCCTCCCTGGTATTTATCCCTCTGATGTATTTATAGGGAGCAGTCATATCTCCTGGAGGCTCCACCCCAATTGCTCATTTTCCTGGACTGGGGGTAGGGCTGGGGTCAGGCTGTTTGCTCTTGGTGCTGGCCGCTGCTTGGCTTGGCTTGGCCTGGATGGATGATCAGGTTGATTCCTGCCATCAGCTGGGTGAGCTGCTGGCCCCTAATTGGGTGGCTAGCTCTGGACGTTCCTGCCATTTGCTCCATGACTGGGCAAGGGGCTCTGATCCTGGCTCTTGCTCTTGTTCCCTGGTTACTGCTGACAGGCCCTTGCAATCAGACGAGTACAGCACTGCCCACTATCACTTCATATATGGCTCTACATCTATTGTGGGTAAGGGGATTATGCTACATGCTACAGCTCTTGTGGTTAGAGTACTCTGGGCTGGGTCTACCCACAGTGATTCCATGTAGGTCATCCCTTAATATATAGATGCAGACTTCAGTGTTTCCTTGGCTCGCCAACTCAGGAGATATAAGCTCTTAAGCCCAAGTGGTTGAGAGAGCAGTTAGAACCAGGCGCATCTTGGCTACAACAGATGATTGAGCAGGCCTAGAACAAGGGCTTGGATAGGAATGAATATCAGAGAGACAGACAGGGTCAGTTAAGGATGGACGATACCAGGACAGGTTTGTACAGAGAGGGGAATGAGCCAGATGAGTGGGAAAGGCTTGGTATGAGGGAGTTAAAGTGGTAGTGTGGAAGGAAAATTAGTAGGCTGGAGGTTAAAGGATGAAAGTAACATGCTGAGGGGCTAGAAGTGGAGGGTAAACTGGAGATAGGGAAGAGAAAATGTTGGGAGGGTGATGGGAGAGGAGAATCCAGGAAGGTCACCCTGAGCTTGACACACGTCACTTTGTTGAGATCACCTATGCAGAGGGAATGGAGAAGAAGGGTTTGAGAGAGAAGAGTAAGGCAGCAAACAGGTGGTGGGTTTTGTGAGCATTGAACTCTGGAAGGAAGGAGAAGAATGTGCTTTGTGAAGAATATGGCAAATTGAAAGATAAGACTATGACTTTGCAACTGTAGAAACTTGCTGTCCCAGGATTTCCTATTCCCAGGCATTCAGCAGCCTGGGACCAGCAGCTGAGGCAGTAAATGAGGAGTGAGCCAGGCCTGGGACTGGTGGGAAGGACAGTGTGGTAAAAGTGTGGGACAAAAGTCCAGTGTGGAGGAGAGTCATCAGGGAACTCAGATAAACTGGAGGTCCAACATGAGTAGCCTCCACAAGTCCAAACACAGGGATTAAGGATGCTATTAACAAAGATTCCGATGATTCAGAAATGCATCTCAATTTCCAGAGCTCAAAGAAGATTACATAGACTAGCTTCATGCAGCTAATATGTTTGCCCATAACATGTTAACGTATCACTCAACACATAATTGATTTACAATAGTAAATACTTAACATGCATAAAAGAAATGACACCAACCTTATGGTGACCACAGTTATGTTTGTACCACCCCCTGTGAGAGCACTTCTACCGGTAGGATTCATTCCCTTTGCACTTCACTTTATCCAGGAGACTACTTCTGGTGTCTTGACCAAAATAGACATTTCCTGATACTGAAATGGCCTGTGAGCATCCTAGCTGTCTGCACACAACTTCAACATCGTTCATGTTATAGGAATGATGACAAACTGATCCCCAGGTTTCTTTGGAATAAACACTAACACGCAGCCCTTAATTTGTAATGAAAGAGGTGCCGAGGCTCAAGCAATTTTTTACGTTCATCACTGACCCAGCCAGCCATGAGGTGCCAGGGCTATGAACTGCTAAGGCTAGAGGTGCTGGGGCTCGGCTCTGGCAAGCCCCAGCACAAATTAAGCCCTGCTAACACGACATTCACATCTGTTCATTCCTTTAATCAGTGACAGTTTCATTTCTTTGAAAAAACAAAGGAAAAATATTACAGGTTGGCACCTTTGTTAATTTTTTTATGTTAAGCTAGTTTATAACTGGCTGATGCAAAAATTCGTAGAACCAAGAATAAATTTAAAAGGAGTACAGTAGCCTAGCGTAAACACTCCCATACCTGAAAGCACTAGGCCATAACCACACATTGAATGAAGCCAGTGGGGTTGTATGTAATTACCCGCACCTCTGCTATATATAGTCAATCTCCAGAATACATTAGTGAAGCCCTTATACAAGACAGGGATTAAACTATCAAAAATATATATAAAAACTCTAAAAAATGAACAATGTCTCCGGGATGTTTCAATTATTCCCTAAATAATCTAAAACTCAATTATTCCCAGAATCTAAAACTTAATATTAATAGTTACTAAACTTGACAAAATATCGTCAATTCAGTCAGTGTGAATGTTGATTTTTAAACTCGAACCCATAGGCAAGATAGTTCTATGGTTCACAACATAGGAATAAACACAAACAGAAGGAAAGCTATCTAAAACTCAGAGAATCTATTCCTTGGATTGTAAACATGGCACCAGTATGACAAACTAGTTTCATTGTATGAAGGAGTTTAATGATTGAAGGGCTTGCTCTTGCTATCCTAGCCAGCAAAACTTCCAATGATGTTAAGGACTGAAGGAGCAGATCCTAAATTAGTACCAAGATCAGCTTGGTACCCAATTTGACTGGATGTCTAGTCAATCTGATTAAATGTTCTGCAGAGTTTACAGGTTGATAATTACTTAGGGGTATGCTATGGAATTTGATATTTCATTGCCTGCAAGAAATCAGTACAGAGGAACTGTTTCAGTAGACCTATTATTATTTACAGTGAGATCCCTACTTGGCAAACGGTATGTTTTACAGTAACTGCATTTTTTAGTTATCTTAATATGTTTATTGTACCATATAATTTCCTGATCCACCTACATGTAGGGGGCCATTCTTTCTTCAATGTGCACACATAGCTTAAATTAACATCAGCAGGAGCCTGGCACATGTATCAGAAGTTAGATTTCTGAACTTGCTTCACTTGTGTCAAGTCTAGAGTAGATTTCAACACGGATTTTAATCACAATGAGCCAATATCCTGAAGTGCTTTCTTTGCTAGGTCACAGTTCTTTCTTTGTTAAAATGGAGAGGTTGCCTACCTTATACAGTAACTGGAATTCAAGATCAGAGGGGTAGCCGTGTTAGTCTCTTGCATCTGAAGAAGTGAGGTTCTTACCCACGAAAGCTTATGCTCCCAATACTTCTGTTAGTCTTAAAGGTGCCACAGGACCCTCTGTTGCTTTTTATGGAATTCAAGATATTTTGTCCCTAGGGGTGCTCCATGTTGATATGCACATGTGCACCTGTTCACTCTTGATCAGAGATTTTTCTGCTAACAATGCCTTTGGGGAGTTAGTTAACTTAAAATTCAGTGCTGTGTATGATAAGCTCCAATGATTCCTTCCAACATACATTACCTTGTATTAGTCATCACTGAATTCCATTTACCATCATGCTACCTACTCACTATATTCGGTCCATCTGAAAGTTCTGCACAGTGCATAGCGTGGGAAGTTGGAGCGTAAGATTTTTCATAATAAGCATCAATGAACTTTTTATTTAAAATGTTGGGCCATATTCTGCATGAAAAACTTGTCTTCAGAGCCTTCAAGTAAAGGCTGCAGGAATTAGCCATTTGTTATTGTGGATTATGCTTTACAGGCATATAAGCAGACAAGGTCCCAGATCAGAGGAGCCTATAATTTTATGTCCCTCCTGAAAATATTTACACACAAGAGTAGCCCTATAGAAATCAGGGCCTAAATTAGACCATGAGCAACAAAAATGTCAGACCATAGCTGGATGTAGGGGAAAGAGAGAATACTGCCCTTGTGGGAGTGGTATTCCTCTACTCAAAGCAGATCTATAATGTGAATGTTTTTACCTATTTTTTTTACATTTATTAGATACTAGATTATTGCACCTAAATGGGGATTAGTGGTAGAAAAGTAGCTATAAATTCATGTTAATAAAATGTATGTACATGTCTACACTGTACACTAAGTCAGAGCTTGAGCATCCGTACTGCATTGTAAACCTATGTCCACAATTGATGGACTCGGGTTTCAGTGCCAATGCATCCATGCTGGACTATGCAGACCTTTTGACATGAGTCCATTCTGCAAAATGACAGGGCTTGGACCAGAGTCAAAATGGGACTCGGGCTTTCTCCCATCCTCCTAGCAGGGTCCGAGGACCCAAGTCTTGATTGCTTGCTGACCTGAATCAGACTTATTTGTGTGTGGATGGCTTAGTTGTGGAGTGCAGATTTAGCCTAAAAAGAAATAAGATGCAATTCTATCTAATGCCATGCTTTCCCCATCTAAGGTAAAAAAATAAACACGCAGTTCATTGACAGAGTTTTAGCATTTTATTTGATGTCGGTTTTGCATCTTAATCAGAAACAAAATACACTCATACAGATTTTCATTTGTAATTACATCCTAAATACATTTATTATATTTTAAACTATTTATACTGATTGATTATGTGTTTAATTAGGTATAATAAAAACTTAATATACATCCCTATGCTAAACAACTGTTGGATTTCAAGATGTATCACTTTAATCAACTGTTTACTAAATTAACAAGGGCAGGAATTTTCATGTTACTTCCAGAGAAATACACTTACTTGTGCTAGTTAAATGCAGAGATGGCCCCAACCTGAATCCACAGAACTCAACACCCCCAATGTCCAGATCGGAGTTTCACAGCTGTCCTTTCTCTACAGCTGACCTAGTCAAAACCTTCCCAAACATATTCAGACTGATCACTGTAACCAAAATACAAATACACTAAACATGTTAGGAAATCACCAAATGCTGCAAGAATCAAATAATTGTGTACCCATCTACTGCCTGCACAGTTACCCACTTTGAACATATCCATGTCCATTTGTGTGTACGAAGGCAAGATATTGCAGGTACAATTGGTGCATGTGCACTTTTGTCTGCACACACAAAACTGAAGATTTATTTTCCTCAAGCCCTATTTGAGACTCTTCATTTAAAGTGCATCCAAATCAGGTTTAGTGGAACACATCTCTGCATATTAGAGCATGTTCTGAACATTTATTGTTGACCTTTGAAAGCCAAGTACTTTCCTTTTTAATTTACTATGTTATCTATTAAATCATTGTGCAAATGTTCGACATTGAATACATTCATGAAAGAATGAGGCTGAGCCACCTCATGTGATGCCTTGGGATACTCTCATAGCACTTGATACTCAGTGCTTCTCCTCAGTTTACTTCTCAAAAGGGCCCCAGTGAGAACCAAAACAACTCCTGCCAAGAGCAGAGTGACAAGAACAAATGGGCTGTGTACGTCGTCTTTTTCCAGAAACTCTCTCTTGTGTGGATCTGTAAATGAGAGAGAGAGTTTATCTGATTTAATCTTACAGTTTTTGTCAGTACATAAATACATAGGAGGTGCTAGAGTGATAGAGCATCAAGGACACCGTTGAGATTTAAAGGTAAAAAATTCATTGCCATTAAGAATCATAATAGTCTGACCAAAAGTGTCATACTGATAAATTTAGTTTTGAAAACAAGAGCAAATTGTTTAATGTCTGTTAAAGTAAAATAGCACAAGCAAATGCAGCATATGTTAAAAATGACCGATAGACAACTCTGGAGTTTAACATCTTATGCTTAGGTGCAACACAAAACAACAGCAATGCCAATATCTCACATTGCTTTGTCAGTGTGTCTCAACCGCGACCTGGAAGACCATCAACCAGTTCTAGGGGTAAGACGATAGCTCAGTCTGTGCTCATTAGCATCATGAGGTCTCTGAGGACTATCACAAAAGTTCCAATTGTTGATGGTGTTTGTAATGTAATTACCCAGACCAAGGCCACCAATTTATTTTACACAGCCCGTTGACAAGCAATCAAATGGTAACAACTTTCAGGGGCTAGAGGTTCAGACTAAATTTGAACTAGCATCTGTGAAAGTGAAATGAAATGCCCTATTACCAATTCTGAGAGACGTTTGTTTCCCCTGTAAGCCAATATTTTGATCAAGCATTTGCTCTTATCCTACAGTAAAAGACCAGTACACCATTATTTTCTGTAATCATGAATAAGTCTGTAAACAAGTCCATTCACATTTATAACAATGATGATCACCACCATTATTAGTTGCATTACTGTAACGCCTACAGCTCCATTTAGGACTGGGTTCTCATTATGCTATGCACTATGCAAACACTCGGAAGATAAGGCCTCTGAACCAAAAAGCTAATTAATGTGAAACAAGGTGTAACAGGTGAGTAACAAACAGAAGAAAAGGAGAGAGTGAGAGACCAGGGTGAAAGCAATACAAACTGCAGTTAAACAAATAGGTGTATCTAAGCTGAGGTGAGCTAAACTGATGTTTCTGAATAATCTGAATTTAAGTTCATCAATAAATAATAGCACAGCCAACGCTGGGTTTTTCTAGCTGTCAAAGCAGAATTGGGTCTTGAAGAGGGATTTGAAGAAGGAAAAAGTACACATTACAGATTTGTTTAGAGAAGGCATTATAAAGAAAAGCAGATTATCAGCATGTAATTATTTTATGACATAAACTGACAGTAGGGTGGAGATTTTTTTGCGGGAATAACTGATGCTTGAAAAATTTCTGAATACTTTCATAATTAACTCCTTTTCCCCATCAAATTGCGTTCACAAAGAAAAAGGCTTGTCCCTTAGCACACTCCTGTTCAGAATTCATGATAAGGAAACAGGCAAAGAATATGACATACTGAAATGTGATACTTAAATGTGTCGTGGAAAAAGTCACCCACACATTGATTTTAGTTCACAGACTCAAGCCTGAGGCCAGTTTATTGCAAAACATACCAACGCGTTGGGGTAGCAGTCCGAAAACTACCACACCTAGCACAGCACGCAGGCTGCCTTTATTCCATCAAATCGCAAGCATTGTACAAATAATACGTCATTTATGCGAAAATAAGAGTAGGGGTCTGTCCCTTTTTCCCGGTAGCTCACTCATTATTTACGAGAATTGGGTGCTTATTGGGTGTGTGTGTGGGGGGTTTCTTGGTGGTTTCTGACATGGGTGGTATTTAGCACCAGCTGGAGTGTTGTTCTCATCAAGGTACATATTGTTTTTTTCCGGGGTCATAGGGGTTTATTACGGGATGCCCAAAGATGATATATGATTAGCTGGTTGGCAGATAGCTGGAACTATAGGGGAAGTTGACCTTTACTAGAAGCAATTTCATCATATAGGCAGTTATTATGTTTTATAAACAAGCGGTTATCATGTTCTTACAGACAGGCAGTTATCATGTATTTCATAAACAAGCAGTTATTCTGTTGCTAAGGCCTATTGCATTGCTTCCTCCCCCTCCCTCCTCTGGTCATAGCCCATGACTGTATTTGGCAGGGGCTTGTACAGCTTAGTTTTGTTCAGGCCCTGGCCTGTACTGTTCTATGTAAAGTCTGTCTGTTCTATGTAAAGGCTGTCTGTATAGTCAGCTTCTGTCAGAGGGCCTGAACTTGGGCCTTCGATGTTACTTTGGCTGCCAGAAAGAAGGCCACCTAGTTCTTTTTCCCCCACAATGATATTGTAAAATAATACTTAACAGATACAGCAAGAGAAAAGGCCATAAAAATAAATTACCAGATTTTTTGTCCTCATTGGTTTCTTTTTTACGCTGGACTGGCCCCACAACAACATCTATTTTTTCCTGGTAAGGACTTGTATCCCTCTTGCGCCTCGCTAAACATCCCTGATAGCATCGAGAAGAATAATCGTATGCCCTGCATACAACTATCTTGCACTGCAAGTAAATGGCAGCATGTCTGTTGAGAAACTTGAAGGCACTGAATTTGAAACGAACAATGTATCCCATTGGTGAATAGTATGAGCTGTAGGTGGAATCTCTTACACATCTGTAACAAAAAAATAAAACCAAAATAAATCAGAATTGCTCCACTAACACACATGGAGGAATCAAAGTAAATATGTCTGCTTTACTGCTGCAATGCAAGCAATAAAAGCAGAAAGAAAGATACATGTATAACTTTAGGTATAACTTCTTTATAACTAAAAGTCCTTACCCATTCCTGATTAAACCATAAGTCAGGTTTGTGAAGTCATCAGAATATGGAGATGCCATGCACGTGTCTGCAAAAATCACCAGGTTGGAATCGGAACTGTAGAGAGTGGCTTGCAGGAATAAATCCTGGTTTAAGTCAACATAGTATGGGGAATTGTAAACTGGATTTGAGAAATCTGATGATTCATAAAATGAAATATTCACGTCATATCTTCCATGCTGGGTTTCACGTATGTCAATAGCACCTTTGGCAACGTACATTATTTCTACCATTGTGTCCTGGTTCATTTTGCAGGTAACATGAAACTGAAAGTCGTTTTCCCTTGTGATAATATAACCAGAAGGAGATGTTCTGATTACATTGGAATAGGTGATAGTGTTATTTTTCACCTGTGAAAATATGAGAGAATAAAATGTTTCAAAATATTGCAGTTGAAATAATTGATTTTGTAAAAAGACACTGTCAACTTGAGTTTTTTAAAAACTAGCTAATTTTTTTAAATCTAGTTTCCCAAAGAACACTCTTTAAATAGTATGTTCTGATTTTTTAAAAATTTTTATTTATTTATTTTTGCTTCTAATTACTTAAAAATATTAGAAGAGTTTTTCTGCTTCTTTGTTGATGTTTATGGTCTTTTCAGAAAGGGACCGACTATGCCATGGAACATTGATTATACACAAATTCTGCCCAATGCAGAAAGCAAACAAATTGAAAAAAATAGATATATTCTCCCCCACCCCATTTGCGTAATCTCAGGTTTCACTTACTTGTAACATATTAGGTATACAATTTTCCAACAGGATTTTCAAATTGATGTTGCACCTTTAATTTGGTTCTGACATAAACAGCCCACTGAAAAATTTAGTCATTAGTAAAATGCACACCTTAGTCCACTGATTAGAATCTCTTGTCAAAGCACCACTGCTTCTCTCTTGCTCAATTCCTCCTACGTTCCAGGAGAATGGGGAGTTTGCACATTTTTGGTTAATATGTATTTTGTGGTTTGGCATAACACTATTGGTGATCACCTTAACCCTCACCGGCAGGGTCTAACAAGTGACTACCTTTGAAGGCGATACAAGTGCTCTGGAACACATCGAATTTGTCACTAATCTGAAGAGCAAGAGCCATAAATTCACTTTTAAGACAAGGTGTAGCAGAGCTCCCAGAGCTAACATAAAACCTGTTCTCTGAAGGCACTTTTATAAATTCACTGAACTTTGTTTTTCTATTTATTTTATTAGAGATCAGTTCATGCTATGAAAGTCGGATCTGGATTTCAGACATCCCAAAGTCTATGGTAGTTCAGATATAGGAGTTTTGTTCAGTCCATTATAAAGACAGGGCCCATTGACAAAGTTTGGATTTATCTTCAGCACCCAAATTACAGGGATTTTTGTTCAGGCCACTATCTGTTTTTATATAGTAGTATTCTAGCTACTCAGCGTACACTTCTGATGGTTAATTCATGTAGGTGCTTTATCAAAATGACATAAGAAAAGAAACATCGTACTATTAGTTTTGCTCAATTTCTGTATTAGCACCTGCTGCTCAATTAATGTCCCTTCTACAATAGTTTGTAAACTACGTACATGATGAATTACATTTGCACACCTTAGTGGTCCATGGTACATATTTAATCAAAGTGTTCTTTACATGTTTTGATTTTAGAATGAATTTGTTGCTCGTGAAAGGTGCCAACTGACAGTCCTGGAGTCTAAGCTACTCTGTTTATCCACAGAATGATAGCTGATTTCCCCCAATCCTCTACAGTGAGGTCTCAACCCTGACACAGAAGGGCCACTTTTAGGGATGAGGTAGATTTCTCCCCCTTTGTCTCCTTTTGACAGATTTTGGCCACATCTGAAACAGAACCAAAGAATCAGTCACTTCTGGTTGTACATCTTCCCAGGACTTGTAAAAGAAAGAGTTAGGGTTTAGGGATTCAAATATTACCCTCTCCCCTAAAATTCAAGGGGATTTTGTCCACTATCTACCTGTGACAGAGTGCTAGGCTTTGTCTACACTGCAGTTTCGTTGATAAAACTTTTGTCATTCAGGGATGTGAATCCCCCCGCCCCCGAATGACAAACGTTTTACTGACGAAAAGCACTAGTGTGGACAGTGCTTTGTCAGCGGGAGAGCTCTCCTGCCAACAAAGCTACTGCCTCTTGTTGGGGGTGGATTTATTTTGTTGGCGGGAGAGCTCTCTCCTGCCGATAAAGAGCGGCTACACTGTGCACCTTTTAGTTGCATGGCTGTAGTGGCACAGCTGTGTCACTAAAAGGTGCGTAGTATAGACATAGCCCTAGCTGTAGCACCATGGTCTTGTAGGTAATTGCCTAACAAAGAAGATTATGGGCTAAATTGGAGGCAATTTACCTATTATGGTGGAAACTGACACTTGGGGGCAATGATTGGGCTATCTGGGTAATTAGCTCGATAAGGGATGATACATAATTGGCAGGAACAGGAAGTGGGGAGCTCAGAGAGTGAGCTGGATGAGGTAGAGAAAGCTGGATGGAAGACTCTTCCTGACACATGCTTATACTATGTTCTGCAGTGCTGTGAATCTAAAGATACACATTGTATGTATAGCATGAATAAAAGACCATGCAAACAGGCCAGGCAATGCAAGGAAGCTGAGCGCACACCCTATGACACTACCAGATGGAGTTTTTCCAGACACCTCTGACTTGGGCAACATTCACAAATGTGACCAAGAGGTCAAAGGCTCTTCACCCATCCATGCTACCAACACCTTGAGTCATCCTGACAAATATGAAGTGACCGGGTTCTGTGTTTATTGTAATTTCCCCTCAGGATCTTCTTTTTCTAAAGTCAGGGCTCCTAATTGTCAGTAAGGTGGTTAGACAAACTCATGCACAACAAATATACTAATCACCTCAAACATAGGATGAGCATTTTTAAACAAATATTTCTGTATCTAAATTATGGCCTTTTAAAGTGAATGGTTTGACTGATCATTTTTGTTCAAAACTAATTTAAATTGCTTTGTTCAACTAAAGGTGTGTTCAAATGCAAAAGTGACATATGAATAAAAAGTACATTTCTCACCTGTCTTATTGTACCACATCCATTAAAAGGTATGTTGAATATAACATAGGTTTCCGTGATCTGTTGTGGCCCACAGGATGAGTCATTCAGATAAACATCCCAAGCATTGTAGCCCAATGACTGCAGATAGGTTCTGTTAATGACTGCACGCATATATTGTCCAGAACATGACAGTGCTAAATGATGAGACGGAAGGAAAGGTTCATATTAATTTTAGATATGTATCCAAACATTACTATAATTAAAAATCAACTGGTTCCTGACTTAAAACCTCTGGGCAAGCTCAAAAGCTTGTCTTTCGCCAGCAGAAATTGATCCAATAAAAGATATTACCTTACCCACCTTGTCTCTCGAATATCCTGGAACCAACTTAGCTAGAACTCTGCAAGATATTAAATTTAGCCTGATCCAATGTCAGGCTGATCTAAATGAATGGGAGTTTTTCCATTGACTTCACTGGCTTGATCAGGTCCTTATTGTTACCTTACTAATAGGAACATTGCTATATTTAAGGCAAGCTTACCTGTATCATTGTTCTTTTCTGGAAACGAATCATAGTAAGCACTGAATCCACTTCTTGTATAACTAAAGTCACTTGAAAACAGAACAGTCATTGTATTTGAAGATGATGTAAATGTGTAATTTGAACCATCGCAAATCCTCCCAAGTAAAGGAGATGTATTCAGAGGACCATCATAGACTTCAACAAAGTCATAAGCACAATTATATGAAGCTTCTAGCCTGTGGAGATAAAGTTATTTTGTGTTACTCTAAAGCAGTATCAGAGTTAGAAAATAGTTTAGAAAATAGTTTTCAAAATGAGTTTGGAATGAACTGAATCCTTTAGACTTCAGAGGAACCTAGTACTAAATGAATATATAACAGCGTGAACACTTACGCCTTTGTTGATAAGATAAGCTAACAGCAATATTCGGGCTAGAAAATGATTTGGTGAACTAATGCAAATCTATGGCAAAATTCTCCTCCCAGATCTGCCAGTTAGAGCTCTGTTGCATATTCTGCACAGTTTCTGCACAGAATGATATGCAATGGAGACAAACAGTGAGATCTGGAGAGAAACGTTTGACATAAGTCAAAGGGGTGTGTATATATTCTTTTTTCTTTTAAAAATGTGTTTTTAAATGTGATTGCATTGTTTGTAGAAGGTGTTGGACTGACAGCCACAGAGTCTGAAGACTCACTTACAGAACAGGGACTATAAAGATCAAGCAGTAGACAATCAAGCTTATTCACAAACTATTGCTTTGTTATATATCTCGCATAGATCAAGTTTGGATTCAACCACAAAACCATGTCACCTCGATGCTACAGTAGCTAACATTTATTTATTCTTCCAAAAATACCCATACAACTTGTACGACTATACAATGCTCATAGCATATTAGCCGAGTTAAAGATAGTAAAAACATTGAATCTGTGCTTGGCTAACATTAAAAAAGATTTTTCTAGTTCTGTTTTTAAAGAAAAACACAACTATGCTTCCCACTGCCTATTCAAACCCTTTGATGACTCCAAAAATCTCCCCACTTGCTTTAGCCTGACTTCCTTCACCATCAAGCGGTCATGCCAAAAAAAAAAGGTTCTTCCAGACCAGGAAAGTTGGCTAACATTTCCCATTCAGTGCTGCTCCACAAATGAGACATATGGCTTGACCACAGAGGCCCAGAACTGTCAAGGTACTTAAACAAGTGTTTAATTTTAAGCACCAGAGTAGTCCCATAGACTAGTATGTGCTTAAATGCTTTGCTTGATTGGATCCAGAGAGAGGTAGGCTGCCTCTGCAGCATTTCCAGTGCCAGCTATTGAAGGAGAAAAAGGACCAAACGAGACTCTTGCATGGTAGTAAGTTGGTCAGCTACTAGATTACCAGATCAGACCTTCTACTGTATTTGGTTGATTGGAGACTTTAATAATGAACTAAAATAAAATTCAGAAGAAACATAAGCAATGGATCACCTTTCAAAACTCAAAATCAAATAGTTTAAAGAGGTCAGTAAGATTATAAGGCTCTTCTATGCAAGATCAAAATCTTAAAAAAAAAAAAAAAAAAGCCAAACAAATATGGAAAGTGGAAGTCGTCACTTTATATCAAGTTCTCTGAAGGCTAAACTGCAGTTCAATACCTAATATTTTACTTACTCAAGATGCTTAAAGATGAGTCTGATATAATAATTGTTCTTGACTTCTATTCTCCAGATGCATTTTACATTCACTGGATAGTTTCCAGGAAAGAATGGACTAGAGAATGATCCAGAAGCTGTGGAAAGGTAGCCACCACACGAGCCATTTATTGCTAAGAGGAACAAAAACCAGTATATTTTAGAATTCCTTTTGGTTTTATTTCCAGTGAAGATATTTAATCTGTTTATTCAGAAGAGGCCTCAATACAGCTGCTGGGGAAAGAGAAAGAGGTGGCCATACATGCCTTGGCACAAGTTGCAGAAGCCTAAGGACAGCTTAAACTTCCACCAGCTTGTAATGACCCCTAGGAGCCATTATGTGGGTGAGGATCGCCAGAGCACAGTGTACTCTGGCCTTGCCTCTTCTAGCCTCTCCCATCACACCCTCTACACCAGAGCCAGGAGTGAGTGGAGTAGAGTGGTTTTGTGCTAGCCGGGTGTTACTGGGCCAGGGAAATCCCTAGCTGCCCCCTTCAGGCAGTTTGCTTGAAGCTTGGCCCTGCGCCAGATGCACCCCCCCCCAAATGAGGGGTGGGGTTCTGGACCATACATTAATTCTGCACTCCTCAACATCTGTTTCTGCATGATCACAAGAATACATAAAATAAATCTGATTATGCACAGCACCTCCACATAAATGAAAATGCACTTCGTACAAGCAAGATTGCCCATCAATAGTTTAAATCTCTCAGAGCACATTTCAACTAAGGGTTGCATGCTTATACTCCAAAAAGGTATATACACAAGGTCAATAAGAGGTACATACACAAGAAGGTTCAGGAAAGTTTGCTTTAAAAGAATCTACCTAATCAGGCTCTGCTTCTCTTTACTAAGCTGACACCAAATGTGTTCCTGGCTCCTTCCTCGTGGACCTCTAGTGCCCTCCTTAAACCTTCACATACAGAAATCCACTCTACACTGCTGTCATTTCCTCTACTGGTTTCCCTTACACTTTTATACATCTCTCATAGAGTCCCTTTGTCTCTCAGCTGGGCCCCAGATGATTCCATTTTGCATTTAATGGGCTTGGGCTCACAGCTCAGTTTGAAGCACATCAGCCTGCAGAGCTTGTTATAATTAACACAGTGTAGGCAACCTGGAGCCTAATACAGAGGGAGCGGAATGCCACAGTAGATGTCAAAATGCAAGTAGAGTAGTCATGTAAAGAAAAGGAAGCTCTCATCTAGGAGTCTCCCTAACAGAGCTAAGTGTGTTGGAGAGTTGGGATATGCAACTGGTGGCAGCTCAAAAGATTCTGAGACACAGTTAAAGTTTGGATGCTTAACACAGACTTCAGAAAAAACAACAGTAAAGCCAATATAAGACCAGACTTACAATTTATAGTGGTTGGTGGAGTACTTGGAAGAGCTGTATCCACAAAACAAAAAGAAGCAAAATTAGCAACCATCTTTGTTAAATAAAACTGTAAACTACTCTCTTAGCATAGTTTCTGAGCATGATCTCCAAACCAAAGCCATTTTGAATCCAGATACAAAAAAACACCACCACCCCCTTCCTTGGCCTCTCTCTTTAGTTAATACACACTAATATTTTGGTATAATATAGGCTCTTTCCTTGAGCATGAGTGAAAATGTGAGAATTTCTATTTGTGATTTCAAAAATGAAATAAAATCCCACAAAAACAAACAGATGTGATTCCAGGCCAGATTCTTATCAGATATAAAGGAACCTCACTTTCAGAATGCGAGGTGCATTGAAGTACAACAACATAGCATTTCCTCTCCACCTCTCTCTCATCCAAAAATTTCAATCAGTGCAGCTGTAGAAGATGCTTAAATGTAAAAAGTAAACAGTAAAATTTGATACAAACTTCAGTATTAGCAATAATCTATACAATCCTCACTGAGAAAAATGGACAACAGTCCTAACTTTATGGAAATCAAACTAACAAGATCACACTGGAGGGAAATAGGTTCTGACACAGCTAGAAAGTGGAGCTAGAATTGAATAGGAAAGTAATGGTGTCCCTGTTTAGTGGATTTACTCCTCAACTTTGGGCCTACATATAAGTGACCACAGCCTTTGATAGACATGACACACCTAATGGTTCTAGAGAAATGTAACTGGTTTTCAGAAATGATTTGGAAAACATACAAAATTTAGTGGAGAATGCAATTCTTCCTATAGGTTTTTCTCACCCTCTTATATTCCTGCTGTTGAATTCAATACTTTTCATTCAAATCGTCCAGGATAGATTTGTTTAGCCTTTTTAAAAAGGGTGTGTGTATAAAATACAAACAATTAATATAAAATGAATATATTGCACTTTAATTCAATACAAGATCTCCTAAGTGTCCTTAAACTTCAGGATCTTAACAGACTTGTCTAATAGCAAAGCGAACTGATGCGATAGTGACAGGATGTGGAGAGGATTCTTTCCCTGACTCAGTTTTCTATGCTGACCCTAGCTTTTGAGACAGTTGAGGGATGAACATTGGCAGCTGTCTTAACAAGGATTTTTACTCAAATGTATCCTTTTTATTAGAAAAATCCAAGGACTGTGGTCTCAAATTAACATAAAATGTTAACCACCAATAAAATGCAGACCAAAGATAATGGTTATTAAATAAAAATAATCAAGCTTTAATCACACATATTCCAATTCAAATTAATAGATTAATAGTAAACATGTAAATCTTAGTCTTACCTGGGAACATAGAGTTATAATAAGCAGAAAACCCATATCCTGAGTTATAAGAGTCTCTGTGTAATAGAACTGTCAGTGTGTTTGAAGATGATACATAGCTGAGATTTGACCCATTACAGATTTTCCCAAGTAAGGGGGATGCATACAGGGGTCCATCATAGATTTCAATAAACTCCTGAAAGCAGTTCAAACTGTGGAAGTAAGTTAACAACATATCTTTTATAAACTGAGTAATATAGTCACATTATTTATACCTCCATGTCATTCATTAGTCCTGTCAATGATGCCAGGTGAGGGATTGCATCATTGACAGGACTAATGAATGACATGGAGGTATAAATAATGTGACTATATTATAAAAATCTAGGAATTCTGTCCCCAATCTCCCACATACCACTTTACAAAGGGATTTATTTGATCTAGAAATGTAATTCTTCCACCTCAATCCCACAAAAGGCAGCCTCATGAAAAGTTACTTATTTGCTAAAATGTAGGCACTGGAGCTGCTCTTCCCTTCAATGGATCCGCCGTTCTTCCTGTCCTCTTTGAGGAGGAGGAAGAGGAGCAGCCTATCTGCTCCAACTACTGCACATTGCGTTCAGACCCTAACTGTACTTTGTTCTCCACTGAATCCAATGTTCAGTAACTGAGGACCTTTTGCATTTCTCAGCCAATTAGCTAGTTTTCCAAAATAGCTCACCCAGCTCTACACACAGCCTGCCAATGAACTCCAAGCTCCTCAAGGATGACTATAGTAAGAGACCAAGTCTAAAGAAGGGGCAGAGGGCAGCACTCTAATTTTGCTATCTGGCACTGCCCTTCTCATTGTGAAAGGACTTTTTAGCATGGGAATAAGCTTTTCCAACCCAAACAATCTTTCTGCCTCTAGGAGTGTGAGAATATTCCTCTCTTGACCACAACAAAAAAGACTACCAGCCCGTACCGTCTCCTCTGAGTGCAACAAAGATGGACCCAAGGCAGTTGCTGTCTTGGAAATTTCCAGCAATTCCAAGATACTAGATTTATGAATAAAATAAGTTTCTCGGAAGGCTAGTATGCCGGTAATTCCTCATACTTACCTAACATAAGAGAAGACAAGTGCTATGCGATTGTATTCTATTTGTATTTGCCAGACACACTGTGTGATGAGACCGTTTCCAGGGTAATACGGGCTAGAAAGTGACCCAGATGGATTTGAGAGGAAGCCACCACACTGATCTCCTATTGGAGAACATAAAACGAGAAGATGTAAAACTAAGATGATTTCAATTTTGTTTTAAAGTTCTGAATCTCTTTTCCACAGGTGAGCCCAAAAGAAAACCCAGACCCAAACACCCCATCATCTGCTGAAATCTGTCAGTCAATTTCATTTAACAATTTGTCCGGATTATAATTTGGATCTATGTATTTCTGAACATTGGGACAAAAATCCAGTTCTTCCAGGTTTGTCTGGGCTGGAAACACTGCAAATAAATAAATAAATAAATAAATAAATAAACTCCTTCTCTTTTGGTACTTTGGTATTTCATCTTTGACACTCACACAAACCCAAAAAAGTACAGAGACATAAGCTATTTGTATTCTTGCAGTTTGAGAGACAAAAGAAAGTCAGTTCCCTTTTTGCCCATTTTTCAAAGGATTGAAGAAAGATACCATCGGCCAAATCCTGAGCATTCCGTGCTCCTTTTGAGGGTTTATAATGGCACTGCAGATGCTCAGTGCCTGCCCGGGGCACTCAAGATTTGTCCCTCTATTTAAAAGCCAAGGATATGTGACTTACCATATGTAGTACTGTGTCCCTGTGTTGTATTTCCTGGTGGAGCTGTTCATGTAAAAAGGTTAATATTAATAGTCAAGTAAAACCGTTCCCTTCTATGACAATTCCTGATTGATTTTAGCAAAATGGTGGCTTCAGCTGCAGTGTGTCAGGCACAAAATTACATCGCTTATTAAAAAAGGAAGCCAGATAAAGTGGTTCGATCTATGAACTGTAGTGATCTGTGATCTGATTCTTTTCAGGATTTCCACAAATTCCACTGGAACAAAAGCACAAAGATCTCAACAGTGCCAAGTCCATTTGTGAGGAAACATATTCACAACCAGGTCTTTGGGGATCATCTTGGAGAGCAGTAAACACCACACGTGGTGGTGCTCTATGTGGCACAGGAGTGACTGAAGTGCCCATAGAATGCTCTGGATTCAGCACATCACTTTGGCAATCTTGACAAATGGCACTTCAACAGAGGAGTTATTGGAGCTGTCCTCCAATGGGCAATGGTGGTACCACCCACGGCCCTTCTATAAGGATGAATGCTTCCTACGGCACAATGGGGCCAGACTGGCACAGAAATTAGCATTTAGTACAACTAAATCTGACCCGAGATATAATACCTGGAGAAACTATAAGAATAGGTAGGAAAAGGTAAATATAGCTGGTTTTATTGAATAAAAATACCATTCGATTTTATTCATTTCTACAGAGACAGTGTTCGGTGATCCAAGAGAAATGGCAGGAAGTTGGAAACAATTAATTGATTTAAGATTCACTCTTGCACTCACAGGGAAAAGGAAATATGTTCTGGATTTACAGGTCAGGCACACAAATTCAAAGGGAAATAATGATAGGGAGGAGATAAATCCCTAGGGCAAAATTAAATGATGCTCTAAATTTACAAAAGGAAAAGAGTCTGAACAGAGATATAACCATGAAATCCCAGAAGTGTCAACAGCATGGCATAGTTACAATAGTACATAGTTTTATATCTGTAAAATGAAAAATGTTTTACCTGTTGTCCCCAGTGCAGTAGGTGTAGGAAGCTCTTAAATGTAAAAAGTAAATAATATAATTTGATACAACCTTCAGTATTAGCAATAATCTATACAATCCTTAAGAACTTGTAAGCAAATTTCTGCACTACAGTAGTGTAAAACAAGTATGGCTTTGAAGTCAAGCCAGTGAGGGGAAAAAAAATCAATCCTTCCTGAGAAAAATGGACAACAGTCCTAATTTTATGGAAATCAAACTAACAAGTTCACACTGGAGGGAAATAGGTTCTGACACAGCTAGAAAGTGGAGCTAGAATTGAATAGGAAAGCAATGGTGTTCCCGTTCAGTTGATTTACTCCCCAACTTTGGCCTACATATAAGTCACCACAGTCTTTGATAGGCATGACACTCCTTATTTTTCTATAGAAATGTAACTGGGTCTTCAGAAATGATTCGGAAAACATACAGAATTTAGTGGAGAATGCAATTCTTCCTATAGGTTTTTCTCACCCTCTTATATTCCTGCTGTTGAATTCAATACTTTTCTATCAAATTCTCCAGGACAAATTTGTTTAGCCCTTTTAAAAAGGATGTGTGTATAAAATACAAACAATTAATATAAAATGAATATATTGCAATTTAATTCAAAACAAGATTTCCTAATTGTCCTTAATCTTCAAGATCTTAACAAACTTGCCTAATAGCAAAGCGAACTGATGCGATAGTGACAGGATGTGGAGAGGATTCTTTCCCTGACTCATTTTTCTATGAGTTATTTCCAGCCAATCCTAGGTCATGAGACACACATGGGGGATGACCAATGGTAGCTGTGTTAACAAGGAATTATACCCAAATGTATCCTTTTTATTAGACAATCCAAGGACGGTGGCCCCAAATTAACATAAAATGTTAACCAGCAATAAAATGCAGATCAAAGATAATGGTAATTAGATAGCAACAAAGAGTCCTGTGGCACCTTATAGACTAACAGATGTATTGGAGCATAAGCTTTCGTGGGTGAATACCCACTTCGTCAGACGCAAATAAAAATAATCAAGCTTTAATCACACATATTCCAATTCAAATTAATAGATTAATAGTAAACATGTAAATCTTAGTCTTACCTGGGAACATAGAGTTATAATAAGCAGAAAACCCATATCCTGAGTTATAAGAGTCTCTGTGTAATAGAACTGTCAGTGTGTTTGAAGATGATACATAGCTGAGATTTGACCCATTACAGATTTTCCCAAGTAAGGGGGATGCATACAGGGGTCCATCATAGATTTCAATAAACTCCTGAAAGCAGTTCAAACTGTGGAAGTAAGTTAACAACATATCTTTTATAAACCGGGAAATGTAGACACATTATTTTATACCTCCATGTCATTCATTAGTTCTGTCAATGATGCCAGGTGAGGGATTGCACAGATCCTTGTATTCCAAAAATCTAGGAATTCTGTCCCCAATCTCCCACATATCACTTTACAAAGGGATTTATTTGATCTAGAAATTAATTCTTCCACCTCAATCCCACAAAAGGCAGCCTCATGAAAAGTTACTTATTTGCTAAAATGTAGGCACTGGAGCCGCTCTTCCCTCAATGGATCCGCCGTTCTTCCTGTCTTCTTTGAGGAGGAGGAGCAGCCTATCTGCTCCAACTACTGCACATTGCATTCAGACTCTAACTGTACTTTGTTCTCCACTGAATCCAATATTCAGTAACTGAGGACCTTTTGGAGCCTCTGAATGCATGAAGAGTCTCGCTCATCGCTCAACATTTGACCCCAGAACTGGAGCTGGATGAATAACTGATGTTTAAGTTTTTGACAATTCTGGTTAAACAGAAATATCGGAAAAAAATTGGTTCAACGCTAACTGAAACCATAAATTCTGAATAATTGCAGTAGATCAGAAAAGTCAACAAAAAGTTTGCTTCAGGGCAAACAAAATGTTTAGTTTCTGAGCATTTTAAACTTTCTTTTAAAATACAAGCAGAGGAAATGAAGGGATAGATTTAGAAAAGAGGAACAGGTGATGCCCCCTGCCCCTTTGTACTCAAAGGTTAGCTACATGGTTAGAAAACTCATCTTGAAGGTGGAAGACCTAAGTTCAAATTCCTGCGGCACATCAGGCAGAGGAGGGAACCAAATCTGGGTCTCCCACATCCCAGGTGAATGCCCTAACTACTAGGGTAAAAGTTACCTAGGGCCACCACCACTTCCAACTGTTTTGTGAATGGTACCTAAATCCACTTGTGAACCTAGGCCCAAAAAGGTTTCCCCACCCATAAAAATATTCCTTGAATGTGTGTCAAATTCACAAATAATTTCAGGTAAAAATAAATTAAATTGCATTTCTCAGCCAATAAGCTAGTTTTCCAAAATAGCTCACCCAGCTCTACACACAGCCTGCCAATGGACTCCAAGCTCCTCAAGGATGACTACAGTAAGAGACCAAGTCCAAAGAAGGGGCAGAGGGCAACACTCTAATGTTGCTATTTAGCACTGCCCGTCTCATTGTGAAAGGACTTTTTAGCATGGGAATAAGCTTTTCCAACCCAAACAATCTTTCTGCCTCTAGGAGTGTGAGAATATTCCTCTCTTGACCACAACAAAAAAGGCTACCAGCCCATACCGTCTCCTCTGAGTGCAACAAAGATGGACCGAAGGCAGTTGCTGTCTTGGAAATTTCCAGCAATTCCAAGATACTAGATACATGAATAAAATAAGTGTTCTCGGAAGGCTAGGATGCTGGTAATTCCTCATACTTACCTAACATAAGAGAAGACAAGTGCTATGCGATTGTATTCTATTTGTATTTGCCAGACACACTGTGTGATGAGACCATTTCCAGGGTAATACGGGCTAGAAAGCGACCCAGATGGATTTGAGAGGAAGCCACCACACTGATCTCCTATTGGAGAACATAAAACGAGAAGATGTAAAACTAAGATGATTTCAATTTTGTTTTAAAATTCTGAATCTCTTTTCCACAGGTGGGCCCAAAAGAAAACCCCAGAGCCGAACACCCCACCATCTGTTGAATTCTGTCAGTCAATTTCATTTAACAATTTGTCCGGATTACAATTTGGATCTATGTATTTCTGAACATTGGGACAAAAATCCAGTTCTTCCAGGATTCTCTGGGCTGGAAACACTGCAAATAAATAAATAAAATCCTTCTCTTTTGGTACTTTGGTATTCCATCCTTGACACTCACAGAAACTCAAAAAAAGTACAGAGACATAAGTTATTTGTATTCCTGGTCTTATATTAACTGAACTTTTTTTTTTTTAACCTCAGAGTTCCATTTGCAGTTTGAGAGACAAAAGAGTCAGTTCCCTTTTTGCCCATTTTGCAAAGGATTGAAGAAAGATACCATCGGCCAAATCCTGAGCACTCCCTGCTCCTTTTGAAGGTTTATAATGGCACTGCAGAAGCTCAGTGCCTGCCCGGGGCACTCAAGATTTGTCCCTCTATTTAAAAGCCAAGGATATGTGACTTACCATATGTAGTATGTTCTCCCAGTGATGTATTTCCTGGTGGAGCTGTTCATGTAAAAAGGTTAATATTAATAGTCAAGTAAAACTGTTCCCTTCTATGACAATTCCTGATTGATTTTAGCAAAATGGTAGCTTTAGCTGCAGTGTGTCAGGCACATAATTACATCACTTACTAAAAAAGGAAGCAAGATAAAGATAAAGTGGCCAGACTGGCACAGAAATTAGCATTTAGTACAACTAAATCTGACTCGAGATGTAATATTTGCAGAAACTATATGAATAGGTAGGAAAAGTTAAATATAGCAGGTTTTATTGAGTAAGAATACCATTCGATTTTATTCATTTCTATAGAGACAGTTTCGGTGATCCAACAGAAATGGCAGGAAGTTGGAAACCATTAATTGATTTAAGATTCACTCTTGCACTCACAGGGAAAAGGAAATAGGGTCTGGATTTAAGGGCTATAGCCTCCTTTTTAGGTACACAAATTCAAAGGGGAGGAGATAAATCCCTAGGGCAAAATTAAATGATGCCCTAAATTTACGAAAGAAAAAGAGTCTGAACAGAGATATAACCATGAAATCCCAGAAGCGTCAATAGCATGGCATAGTTACAATAGTACATATTTGTAAAATGAAAAATGTTTTACCTGTGGTCCCCAGTGAAGGAGTCATAGAAAGCTCTTAAATATAAAAAGTAAACAGTAAAATTTGATACAATCTTCAGTATTAGCAATAATCTATACAATCCTTAAGAACCTTTTAAGAAATTTGTGCACTTCAATAGTGTACAAACAAGTATGGCTTTGAAGTCAAGCCAGTGAGGGAAAAAATCAATCCTTCCTGAGAAAAATGGACAACAGTCCCAACTTTATGGAAATCAAACTAACAAGTTCACACTGGAGGGAAATAGGTTCTGACACAGCTAGAAAGTGGAGCTAGAATTGAATAGGAAAGCAATGGTGTCCCCGTTCAGTTGATTTACTCCCCAACTTTGGACCAGCATATAAGTCACCATAGAATTTGATAGGAATGACATCCCTTATTTTTCTATAGAAATGTAACTGGGTCTTCAGAAATTATTCGAAAAACATACAGAATTTAGTAGAGAATGCAATTCTTCCTATAGGTTTTTCTCACCCTCTTATACTCCTGCTGTTGAATTCAATACTTTTCTATCAAATTCTCCAGGATAGATTTGTTTAGCCTTTTTAAAAAGGATGTGTGTATAAAATAAAAACAATTAATATAAAATGCATAGCTTGCAATCTAATTCAATACAAGATTTCCTGTGTGTCCTTAATCTTCAAGATCTTAATAGACTTGTCTAATAGCAAAGCCAACAGATGCGATAGTGACAGGATTTGGAGAGGATTCTTTTGCCGACCCTAGATTTTGAGACACAGTTGGGAGATGAACATTGGCAGCTGTCTTAAGAAGGATTTTTACCAAAACTGTATCCTTTTTATTAGACAGATCCAAGGACTGTGATCCCAAATAGTACTATGCGATAATATTCTATTTGTATTTCCCAGACACACTGTGTGATGAGACCGTTTCCAGGGTAATATGGGCTAGAAAGTGACCCAGATGGATTTGAGAGGAAGCCACCACACTGATCTCCTGTTGGAGAACCTAATACTGCAAATAAATATCATCTGTCTGACGGGATTAGTTGCACCCTCAGCAAGTTCACAAGTGACATTAAGCTGTGGGGAGAAGTAGATATGCTGGAGGGTAGGGATAGGGTCCAGAATGACCTAGACAAATTAGAGGATTGGGCCAAAAGAAATCTGATGAGGTTCAACAAGGACAATTGCAGAGTCCTTCACTTAGGAAGGAAGAATCCCATGCACCGCTACAAGTTGGGGATCGACTGGCTAAGCAGCAGTTCTGCAGAAAAGGACCTGGGGATTACAGTGGATGAGAAGCTGGATATGAGTCAGCAGTGGGTCCTTGTTGCCAAGAAGGCTAACAGCATATTGGGCTGCATTAGTAGGAGCATTGCCAGCAGATCGAGGGAAGTGATTATTCCCCTCTATTCGGCACTGGTGAGACCACACCTGGAATATTGCATCCAGTTTTGGTCCCCCACTACAGAAGGGATGTGGACAAATTGGAGAGAGTCCAGCGGAGGGCAATGAAAATGACTGGGGGGCTGGGGCACATGACTTATGAGGAGAGGCTGAGGGAACTGGAGTTATTTAGTCTGCAGAAGAGAAGAGTGAGGGGGGATTTGATAGCAGCCTTCAGCTACCTGAAGGGGGTGCAAAGAAGATGGAGCAAGGCTGTTCTCAGTGGTGGCAGATGACAGAACAAGAAGCAATGGTCTCAAGTTGCAGTGGAGGAGGTCTAGGTTGGATATTAGGAAACACAATTTCACTAGGAGGGTGGTGAAGCACTGGAATGGGTTACCTAGGGAGGTCGTGGAATCTCCATCCTTAATGGTTTTTAAGGCCTGGCTTGACAATGCCTTGGCTGGGATGATTTAGTTGATGTTGGTCCTGCTCTGAGCAGGGGATTGGATTAGATGACCTTCTGAGGTCTCTTCCAACCCTAATCTTCTATGATTCTATGATTCTCTTTTGGTACTTCGGTATTTCATCTTTGACACTCACCGAAACCCCAAAAAAGTACAGAGACATAATCCATTTGTGTTCCTGGTCTTACATTAACTGAACTTTTTTTTGTACCTCAGAGTTTCATTTGCAGTTTGAGAGACAAAAGAGAGACAGTTCCCTGTTATTCTGAGCTGGCTTGCCCATTTTTCAAAGTATTGACGAAAGATAATGTTGGCCAAATCCTGAGCATTCCCTGCTCCTTTTCAGGGTTTATGGTGGGCACTGCAGAAGCTCAGTTGCTGTCCAGGGCACCCAAGATTTGTCCCTCTTTTAAAAAACCAAGGATATGTGATTTATCATATGGCGTATGTTCTACCCATGTTGTATTTCCTGGTGGAGCTGTTCATGTAAAAAGGTTAATATTAATAGTCCAGTAAAATTTTTCCCTTCTATAATAATTTCCTGATTGATTTTAGCAAAATGGTGGCTTCAGCTGCAGAGTGTCAGGCACCAAACTACATCACTTATTAAAAAAAAGGAAGCAAGATAAAGTGGTTCGATCTAAGATCTGCAGTGATCTGTGATCTGATTCTTTTCAGGATTTGCACAAATTCCACTGGAACAAAAGCACAAAGATCTCAGCTGCGCCAAGTCCATCTGTGAAGAAACACATACACAACCAGGCCTTTGGGGATCATCTTGTTGAGCAGTAAACACCACATGTGGTGGTGCTCTATGTGGCATAGGAGTGACTGAAGTGCTCATAGAATGCTCTGGATTCAGCACATCACTTTGGCAATCTTGACAAATGGCACTTCAACAGAGGAGTTATTGGAGCTGTCCTCCAATGAGCAATGGTCGTACCATCCACGGCCCTTCTATAAGGATGAATGCTTCCTACAGTACAATGGGGCCAGACTGGCACAGAAATTAGCCATTAGTACAACTAAATCTCACCACAAGGTTTTTCTCAGTATTGTACCAAATTGATACCTTGTCAGGCAGCTGCCATCACCCTATGTGAACAGCAGTCTCAACTGCAGGCCCTGTAAGCTGTTATTGTCTTTACATCCTGAGAATGATGACCACAGCTGCTTCTGTGTGCTGGTGAATTACCCTTTCCTTGCTGGAACAGAGCCGAAAGAGGCACCACAAGGCTCCTGCACAGAGATAAATTCTGGGAGCAGGGGAATACTGGCTAATCAGAACACCTCTCTCCCAGCTGGTCAATGGATGCCAGAGACTTTCAGTGGGGAGGAGCTACCTAGTGTTGTTTGGCCAGTGTCTCCCTCCCTTGCTACCAGGATTGTCCCCCTTTTACCATCAGCCCCATCAATTTCCCCCCTTCATTGATGCCAGAGAGTGGCATATGGCAGTTACATGTATTCTGTGGTCGGAGAGTTATACCCCTATGCAAGAACCTGCCCACACAGTTTTGGTTCCCTGTCAGACCCCAAACTAGAAAGGACCTCACTCTTTTTGACAATTGCTATATTAAATAAAATCTATCCAAGATATTTTTAAACAAATAAAATCTCAAAAATATAGAATAGATCCAGTTGCTTTGATAAACACAGAGCGAGAGACAGACAGAAGAGTGTGTCAGAATATGCTGCACATAAAGAGGGCCATATTACAACTGTTATATATATACATATAAACCTAAGTTTCGGTTCATACGCAGTCCACACACAAAAGACCATAAGTGTAGCTATGTCCCAGGTGCCTTAAGCCATTCTGGTGATTCAAAGCTTGCTGGTAAATCTGGCCCACAGTATTTTAAATAAAGTAACATTAAACTTTATTCATTACAATAATGTAGTATTATGGAAACATGAAGCCAAATAAAAAATTAATAGAGATATCCTATCTCCTAGAACTGGAAGGGACTTTGAAAGGTCATTGAGTCCAGCCCCCTGCCTTCACTATCAGGCAGATAGACTTGCCCCAGATCCCTAAGTGGCCCCCTCATGGATTGAATTCACAACCCTGGGTTTAGCAGGTCAATGCTCAAACCACTGAGCTATCCCTCCCCCCATAATAATATCTTACAAGTTTATTATAGATAGTGTTGGGAGAAAGTACTAGAACAGTAATATACATATCTAAGGAGATTATGTGTACATAGACATAAATGATTAATACATGTGTTAAAGGAAAATGTTAGTGAGGTATGTACATTTACATGAAAATTTAAGTAGTGTTAAAAACATTACTCGTTTTCTAAAAGTTTACAGCAGATGTTCATGTGCCACAGCAACATAAATACATTATCTTTCTGTAGGAAACCAAACAGAAGTAAAGTCAGTAGAGAAAATTAACATCCTCTAATAAGAAAAAGTAAAAGAAAAATCAAATAATGGGAACTTCTCATGGGGAAGGAGGTAGCTCGGTCTGGAAGGTATTAGATTAAAAGGTTGAATACCATTTTCTATGCAAGATAGAGGCAAAATGGAACATTGTAAATCCTTATAGATATAATGGATAGATGAATAGGTTAACTAGATTGGAAGGGTATCTCAGATAGATTTAATGCTGTAAATTAGATCAAACAAGAAACCGAATCTATTAATGTTTTACTTGATTTTTACTCAGACCTTACTCTGGAATTGATGTCAAAACTTCCACTGAATATATAAATGAGTAAGGAAGGAAATCATGATTTGGCCTAATCAGAATAAATAGATAAGCACGTAAAAGTTCAATTTCATGACGTGATAACTCTAATCACTTCTGAATAGATGTGCGCAAAAAGCTTAAATCAATCAGCCTCTTGACTTGTATCAGTGTTACACCTCTCTCATTTACCTCAAAGATTTGGAACATGTTTTCATTTAGCAATTCAAATGGACAATGTAGCCATTAGGACTTTTAGCTGAAGCTGGGCAAATTTAAGCAACCCATTATTTGGTAAAAGCCCTCAGTGTAGTAAGTGGGTTACACCCTTTCTTCCTCAAGCTGCTGTTCACTTCAGAAAATTGGTTAGATCATTTTGTTGGGAAATTCACAGCACCTACAGTATATGTGTAATGTAACAATGTAGCAACATGCAGCATATTAGATACTGTCAATCTGTTACCAAGGAAAGCAATACAGTATAAAATGGAAATTGATACAAGTTGTATGGTAGTTAGTATCAAAAACAAGTAGTTGTGATATTAAAGATCAGACACAGAAGACTATAAAATGCAGGACAGTAAGCAACATCTGTTGTACATATTTAGTTTTTAGCATGATTTATGTCAAATTCTCTATCATATTTTGGAGGTGAGAGAGGAGTTCTAGTTTAAGGTAGACAGTAGTAAAGTAAGGTCTCTTTCATTACCACTGCATGACTGTAATGGCCAGAAAGGGTGGAAACGTCTCCTTTATTCTGCATTCACCTCTCCCCTTTCCCTGCCTTCTCTACCCTCAACTTTGACTAAGGGGATTTACACAACAGTTACACTAGCAATGAATACCACCATTGTACAAATTACACTTCCGTTTCACCGAAATCATTAACCACCTTTACACAACAAATGAACTGGGTCCAAAACATTTAAGTAACATCTGAGACACGAGGTGGGTGAGATAATCTCTTTTATTGGACCAACTTCTGTTGGCGAGAGAGAAGTTTTTGAGCCACCCAGGGCTCTTTTTCAGTTAGTCCAATAAAAGATATTACCTCACTCACCTTGTCTCTGTAATATCCTGGGGCTGACACAATTACCACTACACATAATGTAACATTCGTTCATAAAGCACATTGAAAAAGAAAGCATTATACAAGCACTAATCAACAACCATGGCATTAGTTGCCGAGACCAAAAACACAGGATCTGATTCTCCTCACAAGGACACCAATGTTAATCAGAAATAATTGCTTTGAAGTTAATGTAGTGACAATGGTGTGAAGTTAGAATCAGGCCCATAGTTTTACTGAACTAAAGAGTTCCAGGAATTTAGGTGACAGTTTTTCTCAGCAGTATAGGCTGCCAACTTTTCTACCTGAATAGCTCTCTGAAAACTTGTCTTCATCCTTTTATAGGTAAGGGGGAAAAAGTGGGAGAAATCAAAACATTTTAGACACAATACCTGCATATGAAAGCAACAGCCAAATGAAGGTCACAGAGTCATACATTTTGACTGGGTTTAGAGGTGCAGGAAAAGCAATGAACTTCAAGATACACGTTGCTTGAAAATATATAGAGGCAACTCTTGAAATCTGATCTTTCCTCTATCAAATTAGTTAAAAGAAAGTGTTACATGGGTCACCTTTAAAAAAAGCTTTTGCTGCCAAGCTGTTCCGGTAAACCATGATAACAATATAGGTGCACTCAACGCTGCTTTGATTTCTTATCATTTACTCCAGCAAAAGCTAGCTTTAAGAAATTCCACATCATTTTTATGCTGCTCTCTTTTTTTAAAAAATGTTTAGGGGCAGGTAGATTCTGGAGTAGAAGTGTAGGTTGAAGGACTATGTCACCAGCCTGAAGAAAAATATTCAGCTACTCTCAGATCAGTTCATAACCTTTGCCTCAGGACTCTGGTGGTTGTCCAACACCCACCCACACAAAAGGAAACGAAGTAATTGTCCTATTCCCAACACAAATTGTGGGGGCTCTACCCTAGCAGCTCAGGGGTCAGGGCCTCTTGCAGTCCTCTGTTGCTGTTATAGGAAAATATTTTTGCAGTCCAGGCTAGATGACCACAATGGTTCCTTATGGCCTTGGAATCTATATCTCCCAAGCTAGTAATATCAGACCATCACCTGACACTGCTCAGCTGGGTTGGATGATTCCCAGCACATGCCTGTGGGCTAAAACCCATGTTGCTGATACAGACTAACACAGCTATCACTCTGAAACCTTAATAAGGTTCTTTAAATGCAATCTTGTTTAATTTAATATCAGCTTTTATCTTTCTCTCAAAACTATTCCCACAATTTTATTTTGATTAAATATACATTTATAATATCCATCACTCCAGTGTCCTGATCATATTTTAGTACTTCTGCTCACCAAACCCAAGCCTTGATATACACTTGAATAGTCTGCTTCTTAAAGATTTAAGTAGCTACCATTTGCAGAACTCTGCTGATAAATACAAACTAACTTAATAGTGGATTCGCTTAACTGAATCTGACACACAGTCCTGTTATGCTGTTTCCATGTATTTTTAATAAGGAAATATTACACAATCCATCCATAATTCCAAGGAAAACTAAACACTGGATGTAAGTGTAGCCCCTCTCCTGAACTGATTCTTGCTATCACCTGTATTTAGAGTGGCTTCTCCTATCCCCTTGCATGGGCTGGGTCCTGGGTTCTTATCCGGCAGCAGAAGCCTCCACCCAAAGTGATTCTCCAGTGTGTCATATACATAAAGGTGCTGTCCCTTGAGAAAGTGAATAATATTAGTTGGTAAGGATTGTAAAGCCCAATACATAGGGTACCATAAACTTCACAGAACTAACCCCAGCAAAGGAACATCACACCAAAACCAACAGTATAACCAAAGAAGACTTTATTGGGAACAAGAAAATAAAATCTAGGGAACAAAAGTCTTAATAGTTAACCTTGATAAATAAACCATTTCCTCACATCCCAGCACTAACAACTTCTCCAAACCACTCCCTCCCTGCACCTCCCCAAGGCAGATGGTAGGCTGAGGTTGAGTGTCCAGAGATAGTGTTTCAGTGCTGTGGTATTGGCCTGCTTAAACTAAAAGTTCTCTTAATCCATCTTCACCCTGGGTGGGGGAAGGTTACTTGCCTGACGCCCTGCTTCCTGGGTCTGAAATATTCCCATGGGGGTCTCAGCTGGCTCTTGAGAGCCAGCACTGGGTCAGAGCTCTGCAAGAATCCCCTTCAGTGGTGAGAGGAGTGGGAGTTTTGCAGCAACTCAGGAACTCTGAGCTGTGCTGTGTCCCTCCCAGATTCCAAACCAAACAAACCCCTGTGTCAGGCTGTCCCCTCACAGGGGGTTGTGTGGCCTGGGTTTGTCACTGAGCCAGTAGATGACTCATCCAAATCACTCCAGGAAGAAGCCTCCCCGTTGGCTTCAGTAGGAATTACTAGTCCATTCTGACCCCACTCCTGGCTCCAAGCACACTGGGAGATGTGGTCAGAGGACTTAGGCCTGGTCTACACTGGGGGGGGGGAGAGGGGAGGGCGATCTAAGTTACGCAACTTCAGCTACATGAATAACGTAGCTGAAGTCGATGTACTTAGATCGACTTACCGTGGTGTCTTCACCACAGTGAGTCAACTGCTGCTGCTCCCCCTTCGACTCTGCCTACGCCTCTCACGGTGCTGGAGTACAGGAGTCGACGGGAGAGCACTTGGGGATCCATTTATCGCGTCTAGACTAGACGTGATAAATTGATCCCCGCTGGATCGATTGCTGCGTGCCAATCCGGCCGGTAGCGAAGACATACCCTTAGGTGACCATTATAGCTGTAGTCCTTTCAGGGCTCGCTGAATTTCAGTCTAGAGGTCCAGGAGGCAGGAAACTCAAAGTGGGGGTATAAGAGGGTTCCCTACTCACACTGGGGTGCCTCCTTGTGGTTCCTTTCAAGTATAGCTCCCCCCACCAGATGATGCCACCTTCTGTTCTCTCTCTTGCTCTGCAGCATCTCACACTCCAGGATTGGCAGCCCTCTTCATGGTTTGGTCCTCCAGACAGTCATTATATGTTTCTCCACCCCCCCCCCCCCCAGGATATTGTTCCCAGGAGTCCCCTAAGTCAAAGCTATACTACTTCCCCCAATCACTGATAGGGGAACCCAGGCCCACCCTCTACTCCAACGTCCAATTCAGGGACCCCCTAATCAACAGCCACAGTCTGCTTTATTCCAAACATTACTGCTATTTCCCTGAGCCTCTTCCTACTCTGTATCACTCAGATTTCTGTTCCATTACCCTTCTAGGTAAACCCTTCCTTCAGAGCCTGAATCACAGGGCTTTGCCTCTTCCCTTAGGTTTTCTTTTCTTCTCTAATACCTAGAGAGTGAATGAGTAGAGGCTTCCTCACTACAAGACTTTCCAATCTCAATTTACTAGTTTTGTACCAGCCCAGTCTACACCTGCTCAGCTGAGCTTCATCTTCCATTAGACCTTGTCTATCCATTTTAATTGTCCCACAAGTGCAGCCTACTAGATTAACTAGCCCCTTCCTACCTCCCTTAATCCCTTCAGGTGAGGTGTGGAGTGAACACCCCAGGGAGGGGGTGGGGAGGGGGAAATTACATAGGTACTGTAGGTTTAGTTGCAAAATTAGAGTTTAAACATACAGCAGAGACTGCTAAAAATCACAAACAGAATGCTTATGGAAAAAATCCATGGTAAAATTGTTTTCATTGGACTCCAGTGCCTCACATTACCAATAACGGTTGCTCAAGAAATTTGGCTGTGCTAGGCAACACTTCAGTGTGATACCAACCCACCCCACTCAAATTCGGCCTGGTCGCCCTTCCATCGTCACAGAGGGGTGGCCAGGCCAAATCTGAGTAAGTGTTGTTGAAACCTGGTACGTGGGCTCACAGTGTTGCTTGGGTTTGGTCCAGCCCCTCCCCAAGTTAAAACCTGCTGCTCTAGTTAGCTTCCTAGAAAGCTGTCAACAAGGCAGCTCCCTAGCTTGTCTATAGCTAAAGCAGCCTTGGATTTCCAAAGGCTTTTCACACTCAAAACTCCTATTGCCTTAAATGGGAGTTGCACATGTGGATAACTGCCCGCCGAGACATTTGCTAGATTATCCAGAGGGTACTGGGGACAGATGGATAGGTTTTTGTCCCCCGTGAACAAATTACTCCAGAGCATGACAAACAACCTTTAAAAATGATCTTCCCTACATTCTTTACTTCTTTCTGTTGCATAGTTCTCATTAGTATATTATTTAGGTTTGGGGAAGATTAGAGTAAAACACTGACATCTGTACAGGAGAGACAGACCATTCTTTGACCATTGTTTTGACTGTCATTATTGATTGAGAGCTGAGACTGTAAACATTTTGGGACAGGAAATGTCTTTTGGTTTTGTGTTTGTACAATATCTAGAACAATTAGGCCCTAGCCCAGGACTAGGGCTCCAAGATTCATAGATTCATAGATTATAGGACTGGAAGGGACCTCGAGAGGTCATCGAGTCCAGTCCCCTGCCCGCATGGCAGGACCAAATACTGTCTAGACCATCCCTGATAGACATTTATCTAACCTACTCTTAAATATCTCCAGAGACGGAGATTCCACAACCTCCCTAGGCAATTTGTTCCAGTGTTTAACCACCCTGACAGTTAGGAACTTTTTCCTAATGTCCAACCTAGACCTTCCTTGCTGCAGTTTAAACCCATTGTTTCTGGTTCTATCCTTAGAGGCTAAGGTGAACAAGTTCTCTCCCTCCTCCTTATGACACCCTATTAGATACCTGAAAACTGCTATCATGTCCCCTCTCAGTCTTCTCTTTTCCAAACTAAACAAACCCAGTTCTTTCAGCCTTCCTTCATAGGTCATGTTCTCAAGACCTTTAATCATTCTTGTTGCTCTTCTTTGGACCCTTTCCAATTTCTCCACATCTTTTTTAAAATGCGGCGCCCAGAACTGGACACAATACTCCAGCTGAGGCCTAACCAGAGCAGAGTAGAGCGGAAGAAGGACTTCTCGTGTCTTGCTCACAACACACCTGTTAATGCATCCCAGAATCATGTTTGCTTTTTTTGCAACAGCATCACACTGTTGACTCATATTTAGCTTGTGGTCCACTATAACCCCTAGATCCCTTTCTGCCGTACTCCTTCCTAGACAGTCTTTTCCCATTCTGTATGTGTGAAATTGATTTTTCCTTCCTAAGTGGAGCACTTTGCATTTGTCTTTGTTAAACTTCATCCTGTTTACCTCAGCCCATTTCTCCAATTTGTCCAGATCATTTTGAATTATGACCCTGTCCTCCAAAGTAGTTGCAATCCCTCCCAGTTTGGTATCATCCGCAAACTTAATAAGCGTACTTTCTATGCCAATATCTAAGTCGTTGATGAAGATATTGAACAGAGCCGGTCCCAAAACAGACCCCTGCGGAACCCCACTCGTTACGCCTTTCCAGCAGGATTGGGAACCATTAATAACAACTCTCTGAGTACGGTTATCCAGCCAGTTATGCACCCACCTTATAGTAGCCCCATCTAATTTGTATTTGCCTAGTTTATCGATAAGAATATCATGCGAGACCGTATCAAATGCCTTACTAAAGTCTAGGTATACCACATCCACCGCTTCACCCTTATCCACAAGGCTCGTTATCCTATCAAAGAAAGCTATCAGATTGGTTTGACATGATTTGTTCTTCACAAATCCATGCTGGCTGTTCCCTATCACCTTACCACCTTCCAAGTGTTTGCAGATGATTTCCTTAATTACTTGCTCCATTATCTTCCCTGGCACAGAAGTTAAACTAACTGGTCTGTAGTTACCTGGGTTGTTTTTATTTCCCTTTTTATAGATGGGCACTATATTTGCCCTTTTCCAGTCTTCTGGAATCTCTCCTGTCTCCCATGACTTTCCAAAGATAATAGCTAGAGGCTCAGATACCTCCTCTATTAGCTCCTTGAGTATTCTAGGATGCATTTCATCAGGCCCGGGTGACTTGCAGGCATCTAACTTTTCTAAGTGATTTTTAACTTGTTCTTTTTTTATTTTATCCGCTAAACCTACCCCCTTCCCATTAGCATTCACTATGTTAGGCATTCCTTCAGACTTCTCGGTGAAGACCGAAACAAAGAAGTCATTAAGCATCTCTGCCATTTCCAAGTTTCCTGTTACTGTTTCTCCCTCTTCACTAAGCAGTGGGCCTACCCTGTCTTTGGTCTTCCTCTTGCTTCTAATGTATTGATAAAAAGTCTTCTTGTTTCCTTTTATTCCCGTAGCTAGTTTGAGCTCATTTTGTGCCTTTGCCTTTCTAATCTTGCCCCTGCATTCCTGTGTTGTTTGCCTATATTCATCCTTTGTAATCTGTCCTAGTTTCCATTTTTTATATGACTCCTTTTTATTTTTTAGATCGTGCAAGATCTCGTGGTTAAGCCAAGGTGGTCTTTTGCCACATTTTCTATCTTTCCTAACCAGCGGAATAGCTTGCTTTTGGGCCCTTAATAGCGTCCCTTTGAAAAACTGCCAACTCTCCTCAGTTGTTTTTCCCCTCAGTCTTGATTCCCATGGGACCTTACCCATCAGCTCTCTGAGCTTCCCAAAATCTGCCTTCCTGAAATCCATTGTCTCTATTTTGCTGTTCTCCCTTCTACCCTTCCTTAGAATTGCAAACTCTATGATTTCATGATCACTTTCACCCAGGCTGCCTTCTACTTTCACATTCTCAACGAGTTCCTCCCTATTTGTTAAAATCAAGTCTAGAACAGCTTCCCCCCTAGTAGCTTTTTCAACCTTCTGAAATAAAAAGTTGTCTCCAATGCAGTCCAAGAATTTGTTGGATAGTCTGTGCCCGGTTGTGTTATTTTCCCAACATATATCCGGATAGTTGAAGTCCCCCATCACCACCAAATCTTGGGCTTTGGATGATTTTGTTAGTTGCTTGAAAAAAGCCTCATCCACCTCTTCCACCTGGTTAGGTGGCCTGTAGTAGACTCCTAGCATGACATCTCCCTTGTTTTTTGCCCCTTTAAGCCTAACCCAGAGACTCTCAACACTTCCGTCTCCTATGTCCATCTCTACCTGAGTCCAAGTGTGTACATTTTTAATATATAAGGCAACACCTCCTCCCTTTTTCCCCTGTCTATCCTTCCTGAGCAAGCTGTACCCAAATCTCATAAATTTTGATTGCATTGCTGGGCTGTTTTTTCTGACGTGGTTATCTTGACAATGCTTTGGCCTTTGTTTTGATTGCATTGCTAGGCTGTTTTTCTGATGTGGTTATCTTGCCAAGGCTTTGGCCTTTGTAAATAAACAGATGATTTTAATGGGACCTAGTTTTCTGAACAACTCATCACTGCAATTGAGAGGTTCACAATCTGGCCCCACATGGTAGAGTGGAGGGGGGTACATTCACTTTCCCCTGGTAGTATCTTTCCTCTGTGGCATGGAATCCATTTGACCAACCAACTTATCATAAGTTTATTGGGCACTGAGAATGTCTGTGCTCTATAGCTCTGCAAACTTATATTTTTTGATATCTTTGAAATTGAGCTTACAGTAATTGAACAAAATATTAAACTACAAATCAAACAAACTGGAAATCAGTGGGTGTGAAAATCTGCCTGTTAATTGCTGGCATAATATTTTGCTTATTTGTTATCAACAGTGCCAAGTATATGTTTAGCTTAGGAAACAAAGAAGGTGTTTGTTTTCTCCCCCTTTTCCAGCTCTCAAATGGCAAATAGTTCAGATCACCTCTAGGTTCTTGATGTACCCTCTGTGTCACCTTGACATGCATTTTAACAGTTTTAATGAGAAGAGTCATCATTATGAACCTGGCACAGATCTAAGATGCACCCGGATTTGATCTGAAGAGGGGGAAGAAGTGATCTACATACATTGCTTGTATCCCACTCTCTGTGAACATTCTGACAGGACCCCCTTACAGCACTGCCTATCACAATCCATTTCTTCCTCAGTCCTCAGCAGGAATAGTTTGCTCCATTATACCAGTATACAGCTGTATTTCCTCCATCACTGCATTCCGAATCAGATTCATAAATACTCATTGGCCCCAATGTGCAGAGCTCGTGCTAGGCATAAGTAGACTAAGCAATTGCGGAGGGCCCTGAGCAGCTCAGGGGCCCACTCCACTTGCTTTTTATTATAAGAACTTGCCTTCTTTAGTACTGGGAGGCCAAACATATTCCTGTTTAGGGCCTCCAATGGCTAGCACTGGCTCTGCCAATGTGCCAACTGGGCTGGTTCAGGGCGCCTATGCACCACTTTGATAGGAGTCCTCTATGACACTACAAAGGGATCACTGCACTATGTCAGCAACTTTTGTCAGGCCTGACATAGTCATTCTGCCTCAGACACTGGTGTGATGATATTTATTTAAAAGGTGACATGCACTATATGTTTGAAATCTAATAACACACTTCTCATTACTATTACTGTGAAATGTTTAACAACACTGTAGGTGCAATTATAGATACTCTCCGATACTATGTCTTGGAGACTGAGAAAGGAGCCCAAACAGGGTTTTTCCATTGTGAAAGTCTATACTCTCATGTTCACCCTTTTACAAGACTATAATAAATTTTGTACGAAGTATGTCTTGTGAAGTATCATTGGAAAACTCAATCTGCTGAACATTACTGTCCTGGTACAATAGGACCTCAGAATTATGAGCACAGAGCTGCGAACTGACCAGTCAACCACACACCTTATTTGGAACCGGAAGTACGCAATCAGGCAGTAGCAGAGACACACACACACAAAAAAGCAAATACAGTACAATAGTATGTTTAACTACTAAAAAAAAAGGCAATGCAGCATTTAATCTTCTGCACTGTAAAAGTTTCAAAGCTGTATTAAGTCAATGTTCAGTTGTAAACTTCTGCAAGAACAACAATAACATTTTGTACAGAGTTACAAACATTTCAGAGTTATGAACAACCTCAATTCCCGAGGTGTTCATAACTCTGAGGTTCTAGTGCAAAATAAGTGTGATAACACTGTATGTAAAGTTATAAGATTCTGCTGTATAGCATTACTAAGATTAGAAAAGCAGGCACAGACCAGTTCCCCAGAAACAATAGGCAAATTGATGCCTTAGTCACAACATAATCAGATGAGCTATCACCTAGTTAAGTGGCATTCTTTGGCAGGTGTGAGCAACGCATTTATATATTGGCAAAGGCACAGGGGGGTTTCCTGTCCCACAAACTTGCTGTCACTTGAACCCCAGCTGGAAATCATTCTCAAGGATGGGAGAAAGGTATAAGAATAGAAAACAACTACCACACATACCTCTTCTCTTCTTCCCTCTGCTCAAGGCAACAAAAACACCTGAAAGAACACTGAACTGAAGGAGTGGATCTGGCTAGAGGACATCTAGTCAGGAGACTGCAAAAAGCATGTGGTGAGAAAGACCTTTGCTTTGAATTCTTGTAGCTTGATAAGTTAGATGTTAGTTTGTGTTTTACTTTTTATTTTCTTTGTAACCAGTCCTGACTTTTATGCATTACTTGTAATCACTTAAAATCTTTCTTTTGATAGTTAATAAACTTGTTTTATTGGACCAGTGTATTTGGGAACCTCCACTTGAAATAATAGGGCTTGTGCGTATCATTTTCCATTGATAAAATGACAGTCTTTATATGAGCTTGTATTGTCCAGTAGAGAACTGTGTATACAGAGAAGATGTATACAGTGTTAACTATTCTGTAAGCACCGAGGGTATTTTTTTTAAAGTGTCTAAATTACTTAAGGGGCCTAGGACCATTGATTCTCAATGAGACCCCTAAGTGCTTTCAGGCAACTAAAGATGCATCAAGGCAACTACTGAGACCAACTCCCTAATTCCCATTGAAATCAACGAGCCAATATGGGTGAAATAATATCCTCTGTTGATGGAAGGGAAGGTTTGTTCCTTCCATCAACGAAAGTTGGTCTATTAAAAGATATTACCTCATCCACCTGGTGTCTCTCATATTCTGGGACCAATACAGCTGCAACAGCATTGCAAACAACATTGAAATCAGTGGAAGTTAGGCACCACGGTGCTTTTGAAAATGCCAGTAGGCACCAATCTGCATCCAAAAGTCCCCAGTAACCTAAAAAATCTGAAATTAAGTTATTTTTGAAAATGGGATTTAAACATTTTTGAAATTATTATTCCGAGGTGAAATAATTCTAAGTAAAGTAAGAACTGTTCACAGCTCCTGTTCATTAGGTCACGGAAGCTACTGATTGTACAAATCATTATAATCATCAATGTAGACTTGTATATGTCTCTCACTAGAAAAACATATTAGCAGACACCCAGCAGAGAGTGCCCCACATCCCGTGACGCACTCATGACTATAGCAGAACAAATAATGGAGGAAAGTATGTTTAATAATTCACTATTAAAATAACAAGAAATTTGTGCAATGAACTATTTGACAAATGTTCTCCAATCAGCTCAGTTCATAACTAAGGTTTCCATGTGTCCCCTTCAATCAATAATGCAAACAGAATACATATGTGGATAAACAATGCTGTGGAATAATTAATCCAAAAAAAGGAAAGCAAGAGGCAAGCATTGCAGGGGCCAGGAACGGAGGAGAACTAGAAACATTATAGAACTCAGATAATCTTATCAAAATGAAAGATAAGCCAGAGGCAAAGCATGAATGGAGAAAAGATAGACTGAGATAAAGAGAGTCCTTCTCAAGGAGACTGTGAGGCATGAGTAATTTAAAATGCAGAAGAAAGAAGTGAACCCAACTTGAAACAAATCTCAAATGAAAAAATATGAAATAATTATCAACATTTTCTAAAAAAGGAAATAGAAAAATTAAGAGCATGATTGTGCCAGCACAGGTGTTTGGTGGAGTTCAGTTGTTCCAATTCACTAATAAGGCTTCATCCTTAGATCTTCTCTGGGAGGGAATTGGCAGCAGATAGAGAAGCATCACTAGTAAGTATATGTATCTGTGTAAGGTACAATGACAGAGTGCTGAGAGCCAACATCTGTCCCAGCACTCTGGTTACTTAAGCTCTGATTAGTTCCCCCCAGAGAAGACTCGATTGAGGAATACAGTACTTAATTACCTAATGGGACTGGGAATGCTAAAGAGCTAATTGTCCAATCAGCTGGGAGGAGCAGTTAAATAGTATAGGAAGGCAGTGCACAGGGAGTAAGGCTAGCAGAGCTGAGGGAAAAGGGATTTCAGGAGGGTGAGATGTCTTCCCCCTTGAGAAATGGCTGACATCTGAAAAATGCTGTAGACAGAGCTGTTGCACAGGATTAATACGATGGTGGTAATGTTTACAAATTACATTGAGGTGTTTGCAATCTTGTATGCCTCTAGCTTGTTAAGGATTGCAGGACAGGAGTGGAGCTTCTCCTGCTACAGGTATGTAGATAAATTCCATTACTGCAGTACCTGAGCACCTCACAGTTTTCCATGTGAACTGAACCCTGTGAAGCACTGTTATCATCTTTCTTCAGTCCTGGGGTTCTCAAACCTTATCATGAAGACTACTTACAGGACCACTTCCTTTCCCATTTGCTATGATGCAGACCAGATCCCTGCCCCATCTATTAATACATAACTTCCCTGTGGCAACTAAAGCAATGCTCACGTGAAAAAGTAATATTAGGACAGTAATGTATTTTCAGCTTCCTTTAATGCAGGTTAGTACCTAGAAACAAGGAAAATAGCCAGCACCATATGACTAGCCAGATCTACATGACCACCAACAAAACCTATATAGAGCAGTGTGAGACTCATTGACCATTCCTCAGTCTTATTCCATTCTATTCCTGTTTATTTTACCTAGTCCACAAAGATTAAGAGGTCTTTTCTCACACAGTAACACACGGTTCATTTCACACACACAGAATTTTCTCAGAACACCCCGCAACCCCCGATCAATATGAAGTACTGTTCCTGATAAAGGAAGTTCAAATCAGTTAATTTAGGGGTGGGGGAGGGAATTTGAAAAAAGGGACATCAGCAGAAACCTTGGGTTTCACAGAAAAAGTCATCTGAAATGTTTGAAAATAATTAACCAGATATTCAGGAACAGATTCCATTCAGGTCTTTTTTACAATAATTTCTTTGCCCGTATACAGAAAATCACTTAGAAAAATATACTAGCTGAAGGGCATAGTGGTTACATTCTGACATGTATTGGACTTTAATAAAATATACATATGGCTCATTAGAGTCAATGAAAGTAAGGGAAAGAGCATGTGCTTGGGCCTACAGGAAAAAGGATTGCAAGTGCACGGGACATTTTAATGTGTATCTAGAATCCATCTGCATGGTGTGTGTTCTCAGGCCAACTACTCCACACAGAAATAATTTACAAAAAATATTGGGTCAGAAAATCTCCTCCGCTTTGGGCATACTATGGAGCTGGAAAGCTGCTGGATCTCCCTAGCTGATGATTCTGTCAGTGTAGGTCTAGCTCCTAGGCTAATGTCCCTACAATCCTTGATTTGGTGACATAGAGGGGATGGGGTAGGCATGGTCAGAGCACCAATATGCTCCAGTAATCCTTAGCTGGCGGATGGCTCTTTGATCAGCTGGCATCTTTAGGGTGAGCCCCAGGGAGCAGCAACTGGCTCCTTTGCAGTCCCCTCTGTTCTCCACTGCAATCTTGACATTTCCCAGGTTTCAAAAAAACACACACTAAGATATTAGAAAAATTGAAGAGAGAATTTGAGTCAAATATCAGTGACTGATCCCATTGAAATATCTGGCTTCTTAAAACCAGTTTCTCTATAATCTGTACTGTTTAAAGGCTGAGACAAATCTCATTTTCTTATAAAAATAAATAAATACACTTATTGATTGTACCAACCATGTTTTGGAAATAGAAAAAAAAAAACAACACAAATTAGTTTTGCCAAAGTTTCTTTATCACAAACCACATTCTTCATATTCCAAAGCAGTAATTTGGAGATGCAGAGACATTAGATTTGCAAGTACACAAATAGAAATATTGCTTTGTAAACACTTTTCTAATTTTAAATTGCTGTGTTTACATAAGAGATTCATTTAGACTGAAAATCATCCCAACCTACAAATTTGCACGATCTATTACATTTGACTCCTCACCATAATTTCCATGTCAGACTATTTGAGATGTTAGAAACACCGGTCTTGAGAGGAAGATTATGAGGAAGAAAACATGCATTACAATCTAAATATCTTGATGATCAGAAGTGACTGGAATGTGCTAGGTAGGCGCAAAAGAAAACATAAAAATAATGTCAGACTGCCCTTTATTATGTATAAAGTTGTCAAAACAAAATACTCTGTCTATCTTAAGTACTTGTATGGCTCAATTCCCTGTAATATCTGTCCATCTCTTATATATTTCTCCTTACAACAACCCTATGTTGTTATCTCCATTTTACAGATGGGTAATTGAGCCCAGAGAGATTGTGTGACTCGCCCATGATCACACAAGATGTTTGTGGTGAAACAGGAATTGAACCCAGTTTTTGGCCTATCTAGACTAGAGATAGTCCTGAGCTGCAAAGTCTGGTTCTAGATTGAGGGGAGGGAGCTGGTGGGCCGGATATGGGGCTGGTGTTCAAGTCCATGGAAAAAGCAGCGAGTTAGAGAGTTGGGATCTAGTTTCAAACTTCTCCTAGCTTCTTCTGTTATTTTGGAGGTGTGTTTTAACCTCAGGCCCATCTCTAGCCTGAATTTACCTGAACTCAGAGTGTAGTCTCATTACAATAAGGTTTTCATGCTTTCTCTTTAAAGCATGATTTGTTGTATTAAAGTTATTTAGTGCAAATGCTAGAAACTGAATCATTACATAAATGCCCTGATGCTCGTATCTGTAGTGTCTCACATTATCTCGTATGGAATCGGTCTCCTCAGTTTATTTTTCAAAAGAAACCCAACAAGAGTGAAAATAACAGCTGCAAGCACCACACCCGTAACAATAAATGGAGCCTGGGAATGACCAGCAGTAGTAGTAAGTGAACCACGGAAATCCACATCTTCCTGATGTTCAGAATAGTCCAGCTCTGTAAATTAAGAGAGAGAGTTTTGGTTTCATTTTGTTCTCTGCTCTAGTTATTGCCAAAGATACCAGGACAAAGAGAACTTGAATTAAAAAGTTACATTCTAGATCAGGTCAAGAAATAAATCAATTTCACTCTATTTTATACATGACATTCTAGACACATCAATCCATCTTAATATTAGTAAAAAGACTATTTCATGAACTGTACCCCCAGCAGGGATGTTTTAGGATCAATATTAAGAAAACATCATAACTAGCACAAGAGCTAGGGAATGGAATCAGTTTTCAAGGAAGGTTGAGGTTTCACTTTACTAGAGATAGTGAAGGTGAGACATGACAACCACAATGCTTGAACAAGTTTCAGAGTAACAGCCGTGTTAGTCTGTATCCGCAAAAAGAAGAACAGGAGTACTTGTGGCACCTTAGAGACTAACAAATTTATTAGAGCATAAGCTTTCGTGGACTACAGCCCACTTCTTCGGATGCATATGTTCCATTCTATATGCATCCGAAGAAGTGGGCTGTAGTCCACGAAAGCTTATGCTCTAATAAATTTGTTAGTCTCTAAGGTGCCACAAGTAATGCTTGAACAGTTTGGGGATAATTAAATCAATAAGGTTAGAAGGAGATGGACTGAATCTCATCTTTCTTCCTGAAGAATTGATTCAATTAGCATTTTCAAGCTGGGCAGATTAAAATGATGGGTTTGAAATGTGTTAAGTAAGGAACAAATTTGTAGATGCTCTTAGTCAACAAACAAGTCCCTGATGTTTATAAGGGAGTTGTTGCTAAACCAGTAAAAGCATGCTGCGCTGCTAGAAATCAGAAGTAAGATTTTGTAAAATGAAATGGAAAGTGATTTACAGAACCTTATTGTGACAATGAGCCAGCAAGGGTTAAGCAACCAGCAGGCTGAGTGACCCAAAATCCACCTTTAAGGTCATATTAGAAAAGTATTGAAATGGTAAACAGGACCATTCCTTGAAGATAGTTAACAAAGCCTTGTTAACTAGGCCAGACTTCTTAAAATGTAAATCTGTATTGTTAGAGAATTAGAATCAGATACTAATTGTATTTGTCTGTGTTTACCTATATCTTATTAGAAGTTTAACAATGTGATCTAATTAGCTTGTAAATGCTAAACTTTGGTTCCTCTCTGTAATGTTTCATTATATATTCAATTGATTCAGAGATCAAAAGGGGATATTAATGTTTAAATGAAACTTGAAGTATAATAATATCATTGTCTTTATTTCTCTTTGACGTTTGTAGTAAACTACCTACGAACCGTTTGAATGGGCAATTGCTTTATGCTAATCAATGCATAAGAAATAGAAGTTTAGCTTCAAAGCAACAATATGCACTGCCCATTCTTCAACCGGGAAGGCCCCTGCTGTGATGTCTGCTATCAAGATGCTATCAGCTTGCTAGAGAACATAAAAGAAGCTTTGGGCCTGATCTTATTTTATCTCAGATATGCTTAAACTTTGTCAGGGGAAGCTCAAGTCACCAGACTGAGGTCTCCAGGCGTACCCTGAACTATCCCTGCAGATTCTCAGAAGAATTTGAACAAACTCTACACATAGACTACCTATTGGACTAAAACCTATTGAACGGATTCTAGAAGTACTTTCACAAACCAGCAGCCTCACCATCTCTATTATGAAATTGACTTAAGAACTTCTCATATCTGTATGTATAATGATCTTTAACCACAGTAACTTTATTTTCTTTAATAAATTTTACTTTAGTTAATAAGAATTGGCTGTATGTATTTATTTGGGTCAGATCTGAAATATTCATTGACATGGTAGGTAACGGTGTCCGATCTCTTTTGATTGGTAAAACTTTATAGTGACTAAGGTTTAAAGTAACTCTCACTATATAGACTTGGCTCTCCGGGTGGGAGTCAAATGCTGGATTGCTTAAAAGAAACTGTAATTTAGCTTCTTGGTAGGTAATACAGAAGCGGTTTTGTTACTGGCTTGGTGAATCTAATTATAGGAATAAACCACCAGTTTGGGGGATTGTCTGCCCTACTCTTTGCGGTTTGTCCTTATTGAGCATTCTTAGTGTGGTCTCTCCAGTGACCATAGTCACACTTAAACTAAACACAAGAGAAGGTTATTTAAATTTTACCAGCATTCCTGTTCTTAGTGCCATCTTTCTGAAGCTCAATAGGCCCAAGAATAACATCCACTTCTTCTTGGTAAGAGCTTGTATCTCTCTTGGACCTGGGTATGCAGCCCTGGTAGCATCGGGAAGAATAATCATATACCCGGCACACCACCATTTTAAACTGCAGGTAAACTGATGTATGGTTGTTAATAAACTTGAAGGCATTAAATTTGAAGCGTATGGTGGAGCTGTAGGGTGAATAGTACCTAAGGTAGGTAGGATCTCTAACACACCTAAAATAAATAAATAAAATACAATTAGTCTTCATGCATACACACAAATAAATCACTGGCATCAAGCATGCCCTATGTGCAAAGATAAAAATTAAAAATGCATTGACAACAGAAAGGGAGAAAAATATATAATTATAGTAAGAATAGAAAATGAAAGAGGTTAAAATAGAGGCAGTGACTTGTCTGAAATCGAAATATACAATATTATGTTTTCCTGATTCAGCAAGGCATTTACATACATGCCTAACTCTAAGAATGTGAGTAATTTTACTGAACTCACATGCTTAAAGTTAAACTTGTGCGTAAGTCTTTGTAGCATCAGGGCCCAGAACTGACAAGTTGCAGAGAAGTCCCCTGGAGGTGTCCTGGCAACTAATCATTGAAAAGAGCCCAGAGCTGCTTACTTATATCTCCAGGCTGCAATGTGTATGACCCCTGTAGAACAGTTGAAACAAAGGGGGTTTATTTTTATTATTAAGGGGGAAATGAAACCAAGATTTAAGCTCTTAAAGTGAGGCTGGCCAGAAAACAACAATTCCATTTCATACATAATTTTGAAATTTGTTTTTGTTCCAATGCAGATAAAAAAAAATTTGAAATCTCATTTTTCATGGAAAAAACCATATGAAAGAGAGTCCCAGCACAGAATAGCCAGGGCTGTTACCCAGAAGATGGGAGACCCAGGGCCAAGTCCCTGCTCTGCCTGATTCAGAGCACGGATTTGGACCTGGGTTTCCCACAGCCCAGGCAACCTAACCACTTGGCCTAGGTCTCTCTCTTCGTCTCACCTGAGAAAACCCTTCCCAATGACAGTTCTGTCAGAACTGATACATCTCCATAAAACTTTTCAGCTTTGAACAGCTGGTTTTTTGACAGGAAAAGCTTTAGTAACAATTTTTTCTACCAGCTCTACTCTGAAGGGCAGGCTCCATCTCTTTACTAAATGGCTATACAGCTCCTTGCACAATGGGGCCCCAATGTCTGATTGGGTTCTCTAGGTGCTACTGGATATGAATAATAATGATAATAAATTCCTTCTTCCATTCTGTGCCATCTTATCCAACTCACTCCCACTCTTCTGATTTCTGCTTTGGATGCGAGAAGCAAGAAAGTCAACATTTCCAATGACTCTAATCTCTAGTAAGTCAGCGGCAGAAGAGCTTTACAGAACAAGATTCTAGTACGTTTCACTTTCCTGTCAGCACTGACTCACCTTAGTAAGTGCCAAAATTCCACGCCAGTGCATTCTGGTTCAATTTAACCACCATGAAAAGGAACTCAACTTATCTGTTAATACACAGCAATTATCTCAGAATAAGCTGCAGAGTTGTCACATCATCAATGTCTTTTATACAAATTTTAATAAACTCATAAGCATAAGAAAGATCACAAGGTATTAAACTTGTATAAACTGAAATTATTAAGACTGCATATGTTACGATGTTGTTTTATATTCATGCCAACACTTCTCTCACCTATAGATGCTTGAATGTAAATATGGAAAATGTATTTCTTTTTGGGTTTTAATTTAAATAAATATGAGGTTTAAAAGATTTGGCGGTCTCTTCATTGTATGATTGTATCAGATCATTTCTTAAAAGGGCTGTTTTGAATATCTAATTTTCATCTCCTGCAATAGATAGGGGGTTTTAAACTATCATGTAGGTGGTTTCTTTAAAACTTAACTTCTAGCAGCTCTAATGCTACCCTGGCTGAATTATTTTGAAATTTCACTTATTCCCCATTATTTATATATAATTAGGATTGCACCAATAAATAGAGTCATATTCATTGACAATGGGACCTGCTCATGAAAGACTTGAACTTTCATACCCTGAAAGGTGTAGAGTCTAACAATGGAGAAATCTACTGAAATTCTGGCAGGTAAAGCTTAGAAACATAGGAATGGCTATCTGGATGAGATCAGTGATTTTTATTTTCTTACCAGATCTAAGATCTAATTTTTCAATAATTCTTTTATCTGACTTTTCCACAAGAAATGGCCAGATGACCAATTCTGGGTCACCTGAGTGACATTAAAATTCTTAAGTGTCACTTGCAAAACACAGAACACTCATGAAAGGAAACTGAAAAGATTTTAAAAAGTAGGAAAAGTACAGAAAAGCAGGAAAAATCAAACATTAAACTTCAGTCATTTGAACCAAACATTGAATTACAGTAATTTAAATAATAATAATGGAGATATCCTATCTCCTAGAACTGGAAGGGACCTTGAAAGGTCATCGAGTCCAGCCCCCTGCCTTCACTAGCAGGACCAAGTACTGATTTTGCCCCAGATCCCTAAGTGGCCCCCTCAAGGATTGAACTCACAACCCTGGGTTTAGCAGGCCAATGCTCAAACCACTGAGCTATCCCTCCCCCGAAATAACATTTTCAGTATGCTACGAAAAAAAAAATAGGACTACAAAAGAATGATTTTTTTCCCCTTTAAAAATGGAGCAGAATATTTTAAAAATACAGTTGAATTCTATAGACAAACTGTTTGGGCTGAACTCAATTTTGATGTGGGCAGGTGAAAATTCACTGACATCAGCGGAGGTTGGGGTTACACCTGTTTACATCAGAACTGAATTTATGTCTTTAGTTACTATGGTACATCCTTGAATGGAATCGCTGATACAGAATTGCATCGTCTAAATGTCATTTCTATTGATTTCTCATTTTTTTGCCAGGATTTGCCAAACAAGTTTTTTTTTTTTAATTAGTTTAGTGGCAAGGAAAACTTCATACTGGCCCCATTCAAATTATTGCATAAACAAAGCAGATACAGTATTCCATGCACAGTTTCATTGTAAACCATCTCTGGGAAAGTCCTTACCCGCTCCTGATAATGTCATAGGTTACTGTTGTAAAATCATTGTGATCGGGTGATGCAACACACGTGTCCAAAAACAAGACCAGATTTGGGTCAGAGCTGTGAATTGAAGCTTGAAGGAATAAATTCTGGTTCAAGTCAACGTAGTATGGAGAGTCATACACTGGCCATGAGAAGGATGATGATTTATAAAATGAAATGGTCACGTTGTATCTGCCGTACTGAGTTTCATTGACTTCAGTAACATCCTCTGCAACATACATTATTTCTATCCATCTATTTTGGAGCATTTTGCAATTGATATGCAAGTGAAGATCTTTTTGCCTTTTGATTATGTAACCAGAAGAGATTGCTTTGATCAAGTTGGAATAGATGATAGTGTTGTTGTTTCCCTGTTTGACACATTAAATACACAATTATCTAATGTTGTCATGCTTTTGCCTGAGGTCACAATTACCATTATACTTACTAAACTTTTGATGCTCCCATAGAATAACACACATTTAAAAAGTGTTGTTTCAGTATTTTGAAAAGAAGTGTGACTTGTGTTGTGAATAGAAATGACCAATTTTAAAAAACTTTGTTGGCTGTATGATACAGTGATTACACTGAGATGTGAAAAATATTTTCTTTGAACCCAAACACAGCCAAGTTAGTTTACATTCATGCAAAGCTTTGAACATGTAATGCACAAAGGTCCTGATTCAGCAAGGTACTTAGAGTTGTGTTTAATCTAAAGTACTATAGAAGTGAATGCTTTAAATTGGTACCTTGCTGAATTGTGGCTTATGTAAGTGCCAAGTATTATTACTATTCATGAACATCAGCTCATGCTAGAAGAAAGTCTATGAACATGGGTTGAGGTTGTTCACGTATCTTCCCTGTCCCCCAGTATTCCCCATAAAGTCAATCTACAATAAGTGATGTGTTCCCTGCAGGCAGGGGAAGGACAGGTGGGAGTGTAAATTGAATCTGAACCTGCAGTCGTTGGTTCACTTGTAACGCCTAGGTTTCTGTTCATGACCCTTTTCAAAATAAATTCTGCAGTTTGCACAGACCTACTTACACAGGTTGCTAAAAATTCAACTTCATACCTCTCGTCTTGTGCCACAGCCATTGTATGGGATGTTGAATATAACATAGTTTGATGTAATGTTTGGTCTACAATAAGGGTCATTCAAGCTGACATCCCATGCATTGTAGCCATGTGAGCGGAGATAGGCTCTGTTAACAACTGCATGCATGTATTCTGGCAAGCACAGAAGAGCTAGTGGTGGATAAAACATATATTATTAGTGCGTACAGGCATACAATCATAATTAAATGTTGCAACCTATACATATGCTGTTACCTACTCTGTGTGTAGGCTGGGAGAGGGGAAGGGGTTCAACATAAGCCAAACCACATGATTTTACTATCTTACGTCTTAAATATTGAATGATGGACCAGGGGCCTGTGGGTTTTGGCTGTGGATTACTATTACTATGAAAATCTGTAAATTATAACTTCTCTTCCTGTGATCAGAGAGAGTCTCATCAATGAATCACAGTTACCATAGTAGAAAAAATTAGGGAGTCAAGTAAAAGTCCTATTGACGTTGCTTGGAATTTTGCCTGAGTAAAATTAAGAACAGTATTAGCAGGGCCATTATTAAGCAAATAAAATGAAGCGTGTCAATACTTCTGGGAAAGAATGATCTAAAATGCAATGGGAGGTGAAGACAAAGGTAACAATAAAGTAAAGAGAAACTGGTGTGTTTGTTGACAGCAATTTATGGACCAGATTTTGCTTTCTTGAATTATACTGATCAGCCAATGGAACTAACCAGTTATGTTCTATTCAATACGATCAAGGGTTGCTGAATCAAGGGTTTGCATGTATGGCCTTACATCTGCCATATGGGGTTTGGAACTAAATGTGCAGAGGCTGAATAACATCAAAGTGATAGTCTCTCATTGGAGACTGGATCCTGTGGTCTTTACTTGGGCAAAATGCACATTGAAAACAATAGGAGTCTTGCCTGAATGAGTGCTTAAGGATCAGGCTTTGTATAACTGTGAAAAGTGTTCTAGTTCACTTGTGGGCACCTGTGTAGCTGAAGACATGGACAAATTGCAGGGAATTCAAGGAAGAGCATCACAAATGCAAAAGGAAGTAGAGAGAATGATTCTAAATATAAATAATTCTAATACTAAACATGTACCAGCAAAATGCTAAATATTGAGCTCAAATAAATAATAACTAAGGAGTTGGGGAGAGGACATGAAATTCACTCACGCTATATAAAGAGGAGTGCTTGCAATGAGAGTTTTGCCTGCATCAGGACTAGGATCAAACCCAGAGAGAATGAACAATTAGGTCGTACAAAGGGCCATAAGTAAGAGTAATGAGACGATGTAAAGAAAAAGTAAATTAAGGCTGAATTCAGAGAAAATGTCTAAAAATAATTACTTTGATAATAACAAACATTGAAAGTAAAATAATCCCACAGTATGAAAGATGACAGTGAGTGCTTGCTATACTGAAGTAGTTCAACAACATTAATAAATAGTTATTTAGCAAATAAAATCAGTAAATAGGCTTGTCTGCTGAAAAGCGAAGTTCTGTATTGAACATGAACTTACTAGTATTCTGATCTGCTGGAATAGTGTAATAGGCAGCACGGAACCCTCTCTTTGTTATACTCGAATCACTGTGAAATCGAACTGTCATCAAGTTTGAAGACGATGTATATGTGCGATAGGAACCATAACAAATTTTCCCCAGTAAAGGAGAGGTATAGAGTGGCCCATCATATATCTCAATATAATCATACCGGCATGTACCACCTTCTGTCCTGGGGAATAAACACAAACATTTTGTAAACTATTTTGTGAACTCCTGTTTAACTAGTCACCACAAAATCTCAAATTAAACCTTTCAGTCTGCAAGGTGTTTGTGACAGATTGTCTTCATTTTGCTTCCTATGTGGTACCACCAGGACTGAACAAATAACCACAAATAAAACTATATTCATACAATTTTCATTTTAGGTTTACTGGTCATTTACAAGTGTTAAGCCCTGTTGAGAAATGTCCTTGAAATGGAGAGGGTACCAATTTCAAAATTCCATGATTTTGAACCTATGAATTGCCTGGGAAATTAGTGCCTTACTTACACTATATCGCTAAATGAAAGTGTTACACGGTAATTGCTCACTGCTTCTATTTCCCACACACAATCTGCATTGTTTGGATAATTCCCAGGATAGAACGGACTTTGAAATGTCCCCGATGAAGACTGAAGGACACCACCACAAGTATATTTTGCTGCAGAATAAAATGTAAGAAAATAAAATACATATGAGTCATTTATATATACTTTTGCATATATTTGTATATGATTTATCAGTCAAAGCCAAAACGTGCTGAAGTTCAAGGAAAGCCTCCTATAACTTCAATGAGGTGTTCTGTGATCAGAATCTAATCCTGAGAGCTGTGGAGCCCACTCAGTTTCATTTAATACTCAGAACCTCTCAAGATTAAGCCCTAAATGTATATAATTGAAGACAGAAAATATGGGCCAAAGAAAATGTTCAGGGAAGAAAGATTATGCTTTTTTTCCTCCGATAATGTTATGTTCTTAATTCAGGTTGGAAGTAACTTTTTGAAGAAGCACCTGGTGCACTGGGAACAAAAATTATAGTCTGAATGAAAATAGCACCTACTGCCAACTTTGGAATGTAACAATTTTTACTTAATGCAGAGCTTTAATTGACACATGGCTTAAGAACATAAGAACAACCAGACTGGGTCAGACCAAAGGTCCATTTAGCCCAGTATCCTGTCTTCCAACAGTGGCCAATGCCAGGTGCCCCAGAGGGAATGAACGGAACAGGTAATCATCAAGTGATCCATTCCTAGTAGCCCATTCCCATCTTCTGGAAAACAGAGGCTAGGGGCACCACCCCCTGCTCTGCTTATACAAAAAAGGGGAAAATGACAAGGACTTTCATTATCTTGCTGAGCGACACATAGAAAAAAAATTGATTTTTTTTCCCTACTGTGAAGCACACAGAAACCGAGTTTAATTGCATGTATTTGTTGACTGGCAACTCTGTTTTATTTGTCCCAGTGCTGCTCTCGGGGGCCCATGTCCTTCTGATCAAGGCACAGCCCATGGATGGTGTGAGGCCGGTAGCGGCCCCCGGTGCACTGGGACCAGGTCTTCTTGTAGTCAGATTGCTTGGGAATGCAGCCTAAAGCTGGTGGTAAACTCCATCTAAGGCTAAATACTGACACGAGACCGATAGTCAACAAGTACCATAAGGGAAAGTTGAAAAGAACTTTGAAGAATGAGTTCAAGAGGGCGTGAAACCACTAAGAGGTCTGTTTTATTTGATCCACCTATTGCCCCAATCATGCAAACATTCATGTACATGCTTATTTCTACTGACATAAACAGTTTCATTGAAGCCATTGGGACCAGTCACATTAGCCAAGTTAAGCACATACATAAGTGTTTGCATTATTGGGGCTTAAGTGTTTCTTTTAAAGTAAAAATACCTAAATATAGTATTATACCGTACTACTCTATCCCTAATTAGAAATGCTAGTTGCCAAAAGAAAGAAAAAGTTGATATTCAAAAAATGTATTACCTTCAGCCTGAAGACAGCTTGCAAAAAGTACTAAGATTTATCACCATGCCGTACTTATTTTCCTGTCCAAGGAATCTGGTGCCATTAATATGTGGATAATTTGTGTATTATAATAAGTGAATAGAGAAGACTACAACATACAAATAAAGAAGTAAAATAATTATGAATTACCTGTTGAAGACAGCCATGTTGGAGTAGTAGTAGAAACTATTAATGCAAAAGAAGAACAATATTTAAATGGGCAACAGCTTTAATAGAGACATATATACTTTTTGAATAATGTGCCATATTCAAGAATATGCTAATAAAATCATAAAACTAAATTGATAGCATAATTGAATGCGGACAGAAGAGAGAGAAAGAATGGATGAAAATTAGAAAGGGATAAGTAGGTCAGTGGATGGAGAGATGGGGAAAGAGATGGCAGGCAGGCTGGCTGGCAAATCATGATACTAAAGAATACAAAGCAGGCACCCATTGTGCAAATAACACATAACTATATTTCTATCCAATTGTCTAATTCACAAAGCTGATAAAAATTTAGCTGTCTGCATATAATTATTGCAATGAAGAAGGGGAAGGAAACAACAGTGTTAAGAAATACAATGGTTATGTTTTAGGACCCAATCATGTAAACATGCATGCATGTGAATCCCTACCATTGGAGGCTTTGAGGAGTGGATTAGATAGATATCTCTCAGGAATGGTCTAGGTATACTTAATCTTGCCTTAGTGCAGAGGGTATAGACTAGAGGGCCTCTCGAAGTCCCTTCCAGCCATACATTTAAAAATAATTCTCCTATCCTCAATAATCTCATTTAAAGCAATATGAATATTCAAATGAATATTCATGTGGATTAATAATTATTTTTTTTTTTTACTGCTGTAGCATCCAGGACCCCCAGTCAGGGCCGGCTCTAGGCACCAGAAAAACAAGCTGGTGCTTGGGGCGGCACATTTTTAGGGGCGGCATGGCCGGCGCCAGAATGCCGCCCCTAAAAATGTGCCCCGGCCGCCCTAGCTCGCCACAGCGCGCGAAATAGCTGATTCGCGCGCAGCTGCTCGCCCTCCCTCCCAGGCTCTCAAACCTGGGAGGGAGGGGGAGATCCCGAGCGGCCGCGGCATGCGAAACAGCTGATTCGCGCACTGCTGCTCACCCTCCCTCCCAGGTTTGAGAGCCTGGGAGGGAGGGGGAGACTCCGAGTGGCCATGGCGCGCGCGCCGCTTCTCCCCCTCCCTCCCTCCCTCCCTCCTAGGCTTGAGAGTCTAGGGGGAGGAGGCAGGCTGGGGATTTGGGGAAGGGGCGGAGTTTAGGTGGGGCCAGGGTGGGGTAAGAAAAAAACCGGGGGGGAGACGGGGGGGCGGCCAAAATTGTTTTTGCTTGGGGCGGCAAAAATCCTAGAGCCGGCCCTGCCCCCAGTCATAGACCAGGACTCCTTTCTGTTAGGCCCTGTTTAACATTTTAAATGACATCTCTCAGTACCGTGAGAAGATGTTGGCTAAAATGTTTTATTTTCTTTTGTGCGTCCGTTGGCTCCTGAAAGAAATTCATCCTAGGAATGTATTTTATTATTGTTAAGAAGAGGGATATTTATAATTAGAGCTGGGCAAAAGATTTCTGGCAAATAGTTTTATATATATATATATATATTTTTTATTTTTTTCGAATAATGATCAGCCTTCAAAAATCTGATCCAAGAGTAGTGCAGGTTTGCAGAAACTGTGAGGGTACTTTAAAATCTTGTAATCTATTTTTTAATCAGTAGGGGGCGCTCAAACTCCTCAACATATCAAGCCCATATCTAAAGCCCCTCAATTCAGTCATTTCTCTCTTTCAGTTTTCCCTGACACTTTTGTTTTTATCGCTCACAGCCACTCCCCTCTGGCCAGCAGGGTAGAATGCCTAGTGCAAGAGGCTTCATCATCTCTCTTTAGTTTACATCAACTGTGTGGTACAACTTAGTTCTGCCAGTGACTCCTGAACCTGGAGCTATAGATGCTGAACTAGAGGTGTTGGGGTGCGGCCGCAGCCCCTGGCTTGAAGTGGTTTCCATCATATACAGGGTTTACAGTTTGGTTCAGTGGCTCTCAGCACCCCTACTATACCCATTGTTCCAGCACCACTCCCTGGTACCCTTGTTTAGGAGCAGTAATGCTGCTGTTTATTGGATTGGCAAAGACTGGGAAAGAGAAAGATATCTAAACAAAAAATATTAAAAAGAGACAATTACCGCAGGCTCGGCCAATCGCAGCTCCCACTGGCCGTGGTTCTCCGCTCCAGACCAATGGGGGCTGCGGGAAGCGGCGGCCAGCACATCCCTCGGCCCGCGCTGCTTCCTGCAGCCCCTATTGGCCTGGAGTGGCAAACCACGGCCAATGGGAGCCGTGATCAGCCAAACTTGCGGATGCTTACCCTGGCGAGTCGCATGGCAAAGGTTGCCCATCACTGCTCTAAAGGCTGGAGGTTCGGACATTCACTTAGGGCATGGGAGACCCAAATTCAAAGTCCCTGCTCCAATGACTATTTAATTATTTATACAAACTAGAACAGCTGGAACAGGAGAGACTGAGAAAACTCTGTATCAGGACATCCCATAGCTCGGTGGCCTGGGCATGCTTCTGAATCATGGGATACCCAAGGCAGAAAGGAAATTGAACCTGGGCCCAGCTCTATTTGTAATAGTCAAAAACCTACACCAAGAAAAATGTTTTCTGGTGGTAAAATGCTTCTTTATGTGTGTTTGTACAGTACCCAGCACAATGAGGCTATTAAACAATTATAGTAATTTGATCCTACTCTCTGAAGGATCAGAGATGCTTACAGCTACAAGAACTACTCTGTTGTGAAGTCTCATGTAATGTTTCATATGGAGCTTGCTGTGCCATTTTACTTTGCTAGAGTAACAGTCAGCCTTCAGAAATCTGATCCACAAGTATCTCAGGTTTGCGGAAATTATCAGTGTACTGTAGTTTAAAATCTTGTCTATTTTTAAACATTGGGTGCCCTCAAACTCTTCAGCATAGATAATGCCCATCAATTCATTAATTTATTTCCTACTGTTGTCCCTGGCTCTTTTTCTGATATCTATGAGAGCCACTCTCCTCTGACCCTCAGCATAGAATGCATAGTGCAACAGGCTCTGCCTTCTCTCTTTACACCAACTTATATCGGCCAATAACTCCTGCATCTGGTATCCCTGTTTGGGAGCAGTAATGCTGTTGTTTGTTGGATTGGGAAGCATTGGGAAAGAAAAATAAAGCAAAACAAACAATGTTAAAAACAGATAATTACCAGGTGTCGTCGGATCTGAAAGATAAAAGAGAAAGACAGAGGTTAGTGATTTTGATATATATATTTTTTTGGCATGGCAATGTTTTACCAAAATAAATAGAAAATGTTGTAGCTGTACTTAACGTAGTGCCAAAGAGCAACAAATTGGGAAGCAAAGACACAGGGGTCCCTGAAAGCTGTACAGCACCATGAGGCCACTAAAATCTAGGTATTGAGAGGAATGCAATCTTAGGCCTCAATCCTATCAACACATATGTGTAAACACAAGTTAGGAAGTAATTGCATTGACTTGAAACCAATGGATTAAATGTGATTAAAGTTAAGCATGTGCTTGACTGGAATGGTGCCTATGGAATTGTTCATCTTCTGAGAGCAGCTCAGTGGTTTGAGCATTAGCCTAATAAACCCAGAGTTGTTAGTTCCATAACTTCCATGTTAGGGAATCTAAATAATGCTCAGGTTATTCTCAAATATTAAGTAGGGCTGAGCATTTTTATAGAAGATACAAACAAAAATATACACGTGGATTTATTCAGATTACTAATCATTTTATTTATTTGATGCTCACTGAAGTCAGGGATGCCTAAAAATGGATTTGAGCAAAGTTTAGTGTGAGCAGGCAATGTGATTATTTCCCTACACCGAGGCTATCCCAGTCCTGAATTCCGCTGAACTAAGAGTCCTGTGATAGAAAATTGCATGGTGCTTTAATGATGTTGACACCACCAAGCATATTTTGACTGGCAATTTATGCTATATTCTAATGAGTTAAGAACAAGTCACCAAGATCAAATTCACATAAATAAGGTAGCAATTTTAACCAATAAGTGATTCATAGAAAGATTTCACTGCAATAGAAAATACCTTTTCATCACAAGCATTTGAAGGTACAGGTCAAGTTACTTCTTTCATGAAAATTATAATAATGATAATAACAACACCTAGCTCTTCTATAGCACTTTTAATGAATAGATCTCAAAGCACATTACAACAAAAGTAAGTATTAATATCCCCATTGTAAGGATGGGGAAAATGAGGGACAGAGAGGGAAAATAGTAATTTTTACAAATTTTTGGTGAGCAAGAGAAAAAGCTGAATGCAGTTTACTTAGTAAACTCACTGGCCCCAGCTTATTTCTCTTAGAGTACTGCTCTGCTCTGAAAAGTTGAGAAGTAAACCAGTGCTGGTTTTTATTTTTTCCTGATTGTCAGTCATGCATGTCCATTCTGGGTTCTGAGTTCTAAACCCTTTTCTTTCTCTCGCCCTCGTTTTATCACCATCAGTAATAAAGATGCTGCAGAGCAAATTACACCCTCCGTACCAGCTGTGCAATCTAATTGGCTTCTCTGGTGTTGCACAAATACACTTGTAAGGAATTTAGTAAACAAACCTCTTGATGATGAAGGGTTAACAGGACTAAAATGCAGTAAACATTTATTTTTGTCACTAATGTCAGCACATCTGACTGAACAAACAGGCAATGGATGTTTTGAGTTAGGAATGCCATTGCAGTCATTTTTCAAAACACAACTACATGTTAAACATGAAGGTGATTTCCTAATACTATTTAACCTTTGCAGAAAAAATCTTAATCAGCTCCAGCAGAAGTCTCTACTGCAAAGAGTACAGTATTATATTAATGTATTTGTGACCAAATATATCCCGGTAGTCACACCCTACACACCACTGTAATAATCCTTGTACAATAGATACCTTGTGAGGTATCATCTGAAAACTCAACTTCCTGGTCAATAATATCATGGTGAAATCTGTGTAGCAACGTTATATGTAAAGTTATCTGAAATGTGTTGACCAGATAAGTCTGGGGAAGTGGTAAACCAGTTTTCCGAAGACAAAGGCCAAGCTAATGCCTCTTGCTATGTGTCATTAAAGTTAACTTGAAATCACCTGTCAAGTGACCATTCTGTAGCAGCTAAGGTGGGCAGGAATTGATGGATTTGGATTTTAACAAACAACAACATGGAACCACTTTCACCATGAGACTCCATGCCTCCATCCTCACAGCCGGACGGAACTTTATGTAAGGGTAACCCTCAGGAAAATGTATTCCAAGGGTGACAGGATTAGAAAAGTGAGGGGCAAAAACACCATCTCTATCTCTCTCACTTGCTCTTTCACCTAAGAGGACAAAGGAACCAGCCCTTTGGACTTTGAGGTCAGCTCGCCGCCTTGAGAAATTGGTCAGCTATTTTGCTGGGAACATGTGGTAAGACATTTACCTTGAACCAAATCTAGTTTGTTAAGTTTTAGTTACAAGAAAGACTTTTATCTTTATTTCTCTTATGGCCATTTCTGTCTTTAATGCTTTATACTGGTATTCACTTAAAGCCTCTCTTTGTAGTTAAATAAACTTGTTTTATTCTTTAAACAAAACTAATCCAGTGTTGTGTTTAAATTGAATTGTTTGACAACTCCAATTAAGGTAGCAAACTCTTGTACATTGACTCCTTTCCAGGGTAATGGACCTCTAATATCTGAACTGTCCAGGAGAGGACTGGGCACAGGGGTGAAAGTAACTTAAATTTCTTACCGGTACGGTTATACCACAACCCCCCTTCCCACCTCCACTCCTACACACTTAACTTCATGGATCCCTTTGCATGACTTAGATACAGTAGCTGTATACTAGTTTTATTCTAAAATAAGGGTGTGAAAAAACACCGCCACCCCGTCCCTCCGAGCAATGCAAGTTTCAGTGCGGTAAAGTTCCACGCTCTCAATGCTGGTAGCTATTCCCCTAGCTGAGGTGGTTTTATTACAGCGCTGGGAGAGCTCTCTCCTGGTGCTGGAGCTGCGACTACACAGCCACATTAAAGCGCTGCCGCGGCAACACTTTAACATCGACTGCGTAGACATACCCTTTTGTGGATGACTTTCAGCTTCTTCATTTGTTGCTGTTCTTTTTGACTGACAATCCCCCATTTCCTCACTTTTACGTTTAAACATATCCTTTCGGGTCTGCTGAATGTGTATCTTCTTAGGCGGCATTTTTCCCCACTTACTTTCTACTGTAAATTGCACGCCTGACACGAGAGACTTGACCAGTAAGAAGCAAGCGGTTACCCTGATGGCACTCAAAAGCTAACATTCGGAATCACATGAACATCTTCCACCTGACAAGAAGTAACAACTGAAAACGGAAGGGGAGCATTTTGTTTCTAGAAAATGTAAAATATATTTAATTCAAGTGATAAATCTGATTTTTTTTGTTATTACTACAGATAAACCTAGCCTATTTTACCCATTTGTATTGAATGCTTCG